>NC_046666.1:88287495-88311593 GCF_010883055.1 Belonocnema kinseyi | reverse complement strand
TGCAACAACTCAACAAGCGCTCGAAACCGCGTAGAAGTATTGTCCAGCCGAGAAAATTTATCGATAAAAAAAGTGGTTGAAACGTAAAACAAAATATACATTTATATAAATCTTGACGCGGCCGACAAATTTTTCTTATGAAACTTTTTTATTCGATAATTATTACTTAAGATAAACAATAAAAACTTAGAAAATTTTCTGATCAAAAATCGATGTTTTATAAAACACAACCTGCGATTATTCGTCCGTTTATTGATAAAAATACTTGAAATTTGTATGGTGTATTCTCAATATATAAGCGATGACTTTGAAGAACGCACTTTGTTTAAAAAGCTAATATTTTTTTGCTTAATAATAAATTGATTCCGAACCAAAACCACGTTTTGCCAACTTCGACCAGTGGGACGGTCATCGAAAAAATTTTAGATGAAGTAACTTATTGCGAGAAAGTTGTTCACTAGAATTTAAAAAATTTTTCTGAAATTTTGAAGAAAGTCGGTCGAAAATTGTTTAAATGGCAGCGAGTTGAAATCAACACACGCTGCCGCTGCACAGTGGTCTGGAATAGGAATTTACTGTTCATAATCGCCCACAGGTTCGCTTTTTAAAAATTTTTTTCACAGAGCAACAATATATAAACCAATATAGTGACAAAATTGACCATTTTGCTTTGTGAATTTTTATCTCAAGCAAAAATACAGATAAAAACTCACTATCAGCCGGAATTATTTCACATGCATTCATAGAACATAATTAATTTTAATAATATTTAACTTAATTATTATAAACAATTTCTTTATAAACGTATTTTTCTCATAGCTGAATTTCTGAACAAAAGTGATTCACTATTGTCTTTAAAGCCATTTCTTTACTTTAAGCTTTATCAAACATAAAAAATATAGATTGTTTATAACAATTTAGTTAAACAAGTCATCTAATCGGCCGTTTTCTCGTCGAAAAAAATGTTTTTTTCTTCAATAATTATTAGAGTGACATTTATTGCCGTGACTAACCAACGAAATTAAATAAAGAATAATTTATATCATTGTTATAAACAATTTTGTTAAGAAAACTATAATTTATTTTTTACATGCAAAAAGGACGGGTTTCCACTGAAATCATCTGACAATAAACTAACAGTGATTCCAAAATTGGATATGGGACATTAAATAATAATTTGCGTAATTGTTAATAACAATTTCTGTAGCTTTCTACGACCAACCGCAGATTGTCACGCATTGTTTTAAAATTGTTATTAACAATTACACAAATTATTATTTAATGTCCCATATCCAATTTTGGAATCACTGTTAGTTTATTGTCGGATAATTTCAGTGGAAAATCGTCCTTTTTGCATGTAAAAAAAATCATAGTTTTGTTAAAAAATTGTTGATAACAATCATATAAATTATTCTCTATTTAATTTCGTTGGTTAGTAACCGCAATAAATGACACTCTAATAATTATTGAAGAAAAAAACATTTTTTTCTCGTGGAAACGGCCGATTAGGAGACTTGTTTAACTAAATTGTTATAAACAATCTATATTGTTTATGTTTGATAAAGCTTAAAGTATATAAATGGCTTTAAAGACAATTGTGAATCACTTTTGTTCAGAAAAATCAATTCAGCTATGAGAAAAACTCGTTCCTAAAGAATTTGTTTATAGAAATGTTTATAAAAACAAAAGTTGTTAACTCATGCTAATATTTTTTTTACAAATTATGACTCTTATGAAAAATATTAGCAACTAGCGTGAAATAAACGATTTTTTCTATAATAAAAAAACACTAATAAGAATTTTTTTATAAAAATTGTTTATAATAATCAAGTTAAATATTATTAAAATTAAGTATGTTCTATGAATGCATGTGCAATAATTCCGGCTGATAGTGAGTTTCTATCTGTATTTTTTCTTGAGATAAAAGTTCACAAAGCTAAAATGATCAATTTTGTCATTATATTTGTTTATATATTGTTGCTCTGTGAAAAAAATGTAAAAAAGCAAACCACAATTCTTTTACAAATTAATTGCTGAGCATTTCTAAAAAAAACTTTTAAATCGGTTAAGAAATACGACCTGTGAGCGATTATGAACAGTAAATTCCTATTCCAGACCACTGTGCGCTGCAATGCTCCGCTTATCGGCCTTTGTTCCTAAGCAACTAGCCAGCAGCGGCAAAGAGCAACAAAATGCTCCAGCGACAGCGTGTTTTGACTTCAACTCGCTGCCATTTCTACAATTTTTTACCAATTCTCTTTAAATTTACAGAAAAACTTTCTCAAAGTCTAGTGAACAACTTTTATGCGGCACATTATTTCAACTAATATTTTTTCGATTACTGCCCCACTGGTCGAATTTGGCGAAACGTGGTTTTCGTTCGGAATCAATTTTCTATTAAATAAAAACAAAAATATTCGCGTTTTAATCAAAGTGCGTTGTTTATAGTCATCGCTTATATATTGAGAATACACTATAGAAATTTCAAGAAGTTTTATCAACAAACGTCAAGCTAAATACGATCGTATATTTTGTTTCACGTATCGACCACTTTTTTTATCGATATATTTTCCCGGCTGGACAACAATTCTACGTGGTTTCGAGCGCTTGTCGAGTTGTTGCATCCGTCATGTCAATTATGAAGTCCGAGGAATAGTTCTTCATGAGAACAATACAATTTATGGAATAAATGATATTTTTCATCTTCAATAGATTTTTTAAAAGAAAAATAACAAATCATAATGGCAGAATTGATGTAACTATTTCAAGCAGCAATCGCATCTGTTGAAATGATTTGCATCTCTTTTGTTTCATTTTGAAGAACAGTGTCGACCTATTCTGAGACATCAGTTCCACACTTTCTGCAAAGCCAAAATTTTTTTCTGGCATAAACATCATTTAACGCCAGCAAAGCGTCTGTTGAGAAATATTTTTTGACAATTTGGAGAGTATTGAGCTCGTCATCCTGATGGCGGAAGATACTTTTTCAGGTTTAACTTTCACGTCTTTTTCTTGGACTGAACTTCAAATTATAGAATTTTTTTTCACAAATCTAAAAAATGATTGGCAGATTTATAATGTGTGAGTAAGAGTTTCAGTTTGTCGAAAAATGTTTTTGAACATAACAGTTGATTATTTTGACAAAATTAATTAAGTACTATTCTTATTTCGTCATGGAGACTGGCGAAGACTCACGTCAAATCCTTTTTAATTACAGAAGACCATCCGGACTAGATGGTCACGTGTACGCAGCCCATACAGCATACACTTTAAGTAAATTTTTTCAAATATCGTAAATACTATAACTTAAATCGAAAACTATGATTTAAACTTCTGAGGAATTACAGTCACAAATTGTAACTGAATTTTTTTCTTTTTAAAGAAGGTTTCAAAGCACCTACGGCTTTGACGATTACATTCTGATTACAAAACTCGCGTTTCGTACTCGATAATTCGTGTCCAATTCAAAAACTTCATCAAGATAATTTTTAAATCTTGTTCAAATCTACTGAAAATAGCATTTTAAACTTATGGATCTCTTAAAGAACCAAAATGGCACATTTTTTAAATTGATCCAACTTTTGGCAATTTTGTCTTATTAAAAAATGTCATGTTAATAGTTTCAAAACACATATGTTTTACATCTATTAAAAATTTGAACTGATATTTCTTAACCTATTAAAATTATCAAAATGTTGAAAAGCATATAACTTTCTGAAGTTTTATCGAATTTAAAAATGTCGTTAGGATAATTTGCAAGTCTTCTACCCTTCTATAAGAAACTTTGACAAAAAATTTTTAATTTGAAAAAAAAATTTTATTTTGAAAATGCTCTAAATTTTTTTATTTTGGTTGGAAATATTTGCTTAACGAATTTAACCTTCATCTTGGGAATCTTAAGAAATGCATCAAAGGCTGACTTTATTGGACAAATCCTTCAAAAGTTAGCGTAGCTACAATATTCAGGTAGCCATTCATACAGACAGACACCGATAAAATGTTATGATTTTCGGATTTTGTGAGTGCCGAAACGTAAAGATCCCTTAAAAACCAGATATCGAAAATTTGGACGATTACATTACACTCTCACAAATGAGAATGTAAAAAATTGAGTGGAAATTGGTTCAGGATCCAAAAGATCATCAGGATTCAAATCATTCACATTCGCGCATATTTTGTATTTTCTTCACGCTCTTAACATTTTCTCTGGCCAAAAAGATGGAGAACGATTCAGAGTACGAAGGCGGTTTGCACGTACCCCTTGCCCAAGAAATTTGCACAATACACAACCATTCTAGATTATTTTTATCAAAAGCTACGGCACATATCACACTCATGAGATTCTTACAATTTCTCAACCAATAAGAGGAGACTATTTTTTTTAAACGGCTTTTGCTTGTTAAAAGTGTGAGTCATTCTAACTCAAATTAAGCAAAGTAAAGTTCTTAAATGAAAATGATAAAAAAAGTGAGCGAAACAAAATATGACAAGTGGACTGTAACTTAATAAAAAGATGAACTACAAAGATGGAAAGCATTATTAAAGAGGAAATAAAAAATTTGGTAGGAGGTAAGTTTTTACCAACAGTAGGAAAGGTGGATTTTTTTACTGTCGTTCAGAGTTTAAAGTCTTATTTCTCTAACAAATTTTTCTTTTCCAGTTTTAATAATGCCTCCTGACTTTGCAGTTCAACTTTTCATTAAGCTACAGTCTATGTTTCAAAGTTTGTTCCACTCCTTTTTTATAATTTGCTTTAAAAACCTTTACTTTGCTTAACTTGAGTTCGAAAAGGAGAATCAAATTGAAAACGACAAAGAAAAAACCAAAAAGAGAAAGATAATAAAATTTCAATTTGCGTATAACATATTTAATACGAAGTATGCTGAACTTGTGTTTGTTTAAATTGATGAATATATTTAATTGTTAAAATAAAAAATTACTATTCATCTCTTATTAACTCAAAACATAATAATAATTTAGTTATTATTGAGGGGTGGGTGTTATTTTGGTAAAGTGTGCAGTTCTGAATTTGTTATATTTTAGGCTCTGTATTATAAGTTTTTTAATGTATCGACTTTACCGAGTTTAAACTATCAATTTTTGTACAATTTTATAAAGAAAGTTTTTTAAGGTATTAGCAAATAATTATAGTTGAGTTTAAGTTACAAAGTAGTTTAGTTCATACAGCCAATATCTTTTATGAGCACATTCTGACATAAAATATTATTTTCAGTCAAGTATACAGTACATCAGAATACGAAATGTAATGTGTAATTACAATTTTGGTATAGTGAAGTGAAATTATAATACACGTATTGTGAATTAAAAGCTTCGCATGCCCGTCACTGCGAAGAAGCGCCATATTATATGTATCAGCTGAATGTATGCTTTTTATTTTGTGCAATATCGGAGTAAAATAATTCATTCAAAAGTGAGGCAAAAGGTAAGTTTATGTATATTTATATTAAATATAAGATTTTCGTACAATATAGACTTTCTTCATAAACAGAATAAAAAATTTAAATTTAGGGAAATATATTTATCATCTGAAAGCAAAAACAGAAGTTGGTATTTTCGTAGTAATTTTTCGAATGTCTTGATTTTTATTTTTATTTTGCGAAATAATATAATCTGCATCAGAAACTTAAAGTTTAAAAATAATTGATATTTTTCATGAAAAATGCTGTAAAAATCTCTAGCATAACCTACAAAAACACATGTAATCTTTTCGTGAACTATGTGTATTCGCGTAGGTTATGTTAGTAACTTTGACAGTATTTGCATACAAATTATCGATTATTTTTAAACTTTAAGTTTCTAATGCAGATTTTATTATTTCGTCGTATAAAAATAAAATGTACATCTCAGAATATGTATTTACGCTTTTATTTTATAGAAAAGTTGAAAACATAACATTTTCCAATATTGCATACGTTTCCAACTTCAACAAAATATTATATCAACACTGTTAAAAAATTCTGTTGTGATTTCACAATAAATGTAATGGAAGTTTATTACCGAAATTTCATGTTTACATAATTTTTTTATCAACATTTTATAGCCGTTTCTTTCAGTCAACGAAAAGTCCTCTTTTTTATGGCGGGCATGAATACAAGTTACTGGAACATGTGAAACCAAAAAGTCAAACGGGATTCGAAAGAGCACATGTTTGGCTAGGAAATAGACTGTGACCTTAGATCGATTGAATCGTTTTTGAGTTACAGTGCCTGCCAATCGTAAAAACACTGTTTTGAGAAAAATGCGTTTAAGTTTTATGAAGCGATGTTTCGTGTATAACATCTACTCACCTTCAATTAGCTACGCCAGGTCCATACAAAGTCCCTTCTGTCTCTTCAAGCAGGTAGTTACATAGTCAGCCGAGGGGATCGAATTACGACAACGACATTATGAATAGCCGACAAGGAAATCGTGTACCTGCGCGTCGAGCCCATGCGGTACGCGCTCTCGGCTCCGCCTTACTCGTCTACCGTTCATCGGCTAGAACTCCAAGAGTACGAGGTGTGTTCAAAAAGTAAGGTGACTTTCAATTTTCGCGGGCTACGTGCATTCAAGTTTGAAATTTTTTGTTTTGTTGTGTTGGTACACTCGTCACGATCATATGTTCACAGTTTTGACTATATAGCTCGTGTTGTTTTTCTGGCAGAGGCGTAAAAGGTTAGAAGGGTTTGGTGTGCTCGGCGATTTTATTCTTTCGAAATAATGGAGCAAAGAGTTTGCATTAAATTGTGTGTGAAAGATGGAATCCAGTGCTCTAAAACTCTTGAAATGTTGACAGTTGCATACGGTGAGTCTACTCTGAGTAAGAAAAATGTGTATAAGTGGTACAAGCTGTTCCAAGAAGGACGAGAGGATGTCGAAGACGAACCTCGCCCTGGAGGTCCCAGCACGTCAACAACAGATGAAAACGTTCAAGCAGTGGAAGAAATGGTGTTGAAAAATCGCCGAATTACTATCAGAGAAGTTGCTGAAGATGTTGGCATATCGGTTGGCTCATGCCATGCTATCTTTTCGGACGTTTTGGGCATGAGACACGTGTCAGCGAAATTTGTTCCAAAACTGCTTAATTTTAATCAAAAGATCCATCGCATGACCATCGCTCAGGAGATGTTGAATGAAGTCAATAATGATCCTGATTTTCTCAAAAGGGTTATAACTGGGGATGAATCGTGGGTATATGGTTATGACGTTGAAATTAAAGCCCAATCGTCTCAGTGGAAGCATCCTGAGTCTCCAAGACCGAAAAAAGCACGTCAAGTTCGGTCAAATGTGAAGGTTTTGCTCACTGTCTTCTTTGATTACTTCAAGTTATGTGCCGTTTGCGAGAGGCGATACGCAAAAAACGTCCGGAACTTTGGAAAAACTATTCGTAGATTTTGCAACATGATAATGCACCTGCTCATTCATCGTTGCTTGTGAAAGATTTTCTGACCAAAAACAGCACCACAGTCATGCCTCAGCCTCCATATTCACCGGATTTGGCCCCAGTGACTTTTTTCTTTTCCCAAAACTGAAGAGACCCATAAAAGGACATCGATTTTCAACGATTGAGGAGATAAAAACTGCATCGCTGAAAGAACTCAAGGCTATACCACAAAATGATTGACAGAAGTGCTTCGATGATTGGAAAAAGCGTTGGCACAAGTGTATTATATCTGAGGGGGATTACTTTGAAGGGGACAACATAAATATTGAGAAATAAATGAATATTTTTTGAGAAAACCATAAAGTCACCTTATTTTTTTAACACACCTCGTATTACGTTTAATATTAAAATTTAAAACTAATTTCGATTCGGGAAGATTTCAATATAAAATTTTTGATATATTGTTCAATTAAAAATAATTTCACTATATTAACATTCAAATTCTTATTACAAATCTGAAATATATGAGGATGACCTCTAAAAGTGTAAAAAATGTCTGATAATTTTCCAGTTATGGATCTTTTTTTACAAGAACATTTTTATGCTACTGAATGCTTATTTTTATAACTTAATAATAAACTTTCATTTTTTAATCTTTTTAAAGCAAAGAAAGTTCACTTTCAAGACTCCAAAAATTTACAATCAAATGGTTTTCAAAGTGACTTGGTGGATTGTTTTTCTCATAATTGGGATTTTTGTCAAATGATAAAAATAAATATTATGAACATTTAAATTTACATTTTTTCTAAACACGTTTAAATTAGATGCTTTCTAATTCTATACTATAAAATTAGTGAATTCAAACCTGAAGCATTAAAAATTAAGCAATTCCAAACTTCGTTTTAAAATTGAAGCATTCTTAAATTTAGGTTTTGAGACTTATAGTGCATAACTACGTATCATTACTCATCCTTAATCAATGTTAAACATCATCTATGGTATTTTTTACAGGTTCAAGCATGAATAATAAAATCATCATGGATTATGAGGAGGAAAAACTAGTCGCATTCACAGGTTCAAATATCGGGACTAGTTGGTCCCGTTTACATAGGGAATTGTACAAAATAGTCTAAAGTACAATTTCACGTCATACAATCTTAATTCATGTGCTATTTTTCCAAACTATATTTCTTAGGAAGAATTAAAATTTTTGGAAGATTTTTCGTTCCTCGCTACTATTTTTAACTTGAGTGTTAGCTTTAGATTTTAAAGCCATACTTTTTAAAAATATGGTCGTGCTAGAGTAACTTCTTGTGCTGCTTTTCTGATAGTTCGACCTCAGTACATATTTATACAATTATTTGATCATAACAAGTACGTTCTCTTCAACTGTGATATAATAGTCCTCTAACCTGAATAAAAATGCTTCGACTTGAGTTCGACTTGAATTGCCCCCAATCAAGACATGCTGAAGCTGAAAAGATCGACTTGTACATTTCTCAGTTTTGACACGGAGCCAGACTTCAATTTATGTCTTGGAGACAAGTTTTTATGCCTTGAAGACATAAATGTGTCTCTTGAGTCGTCTTTTTATGACTCCAACAAGTGCGGTTTATAAATTCGAGCGTATACTTGCCATAACAAAAAGGTTATTTCTAACAGTCATAAAAGTTAATCTTTGTTAATACTCAAACAATCTTATATATTTTTGTACAACATACATATTAAATCAACATATTTAGGGATTGTTATCTGCATTATACTTGTTTGACGATGATACCGAAAATGCTATTTATTTTTACGTATTTCTAACAGCTTAGAAGATCCTTCTAGAAAGTTAAAATTTTTGTTTTTTTTAAGCAAATTTTTAAGGGTTATACTCGTTCGGACCCACCGATTCTGAATTTTTAAACTAAAAATAACTAATTTAATAATTAAAAATTTTTCATTCATCAATTTTAATCTCATTTATGAGCCAAAAAAAGGTTCGATAATCTCAGCCAAGACAAGGCTCGTCGTAAGTCAAGTAAACGTCGTCTTAGCCAAGACAAGTCTCGACATAAGACAAGTAAACGCAGTTTTACCTGTCGTGGCCATAAAAGTAAGACGAAGGCCTATGTCTCGACTCAGTTTTAAGACGCAGCCAGACATCGATGTCTTGGAGACGAACTCAAGACATAACCAAGTCGAACTCAAGTCGAAGCATTTTTACGCGGGAAGCTAGGTGCACAAAATTTAAAGTAAGAGAATGTCTTACTGTGATGTGGCTTTATTTATAAAGTATAATTTTACTTTTAAGAAGGAGAACAATTTTAAATGTCTACCACGATTTACTTTATGAAAGTGGTGTAATATAAGTCACCTTAGCTTCATTTGCAATGGGTATTCTTGGCTTTCTTTAAAATTTATAATAAAATAACATTTATTTAATTGTGTACCTTGTATACTTTCTATATGCGACAGCACTTATCTTACCCAAACTTATAATTGTGTAAATAATAATTGGACTGATACTTATATAATAAGAGCTGTTATTTTTTATTATTTATTCTTTGTATGTCAAATCAAAAAGCTTCTCCACAGACAATGCTTAGAGCGTCGAATTCAAAATTGTATTTTTTCTCATAGACTTCAAAACGTTGATAAAAAAAACCTTTTACAGAAAAATGTTTTAAATGGCTTTTATTGTAAATAAAGTTAATATTTGATTGATCATTTACTTATTTTTAAATAAATTTCAACAAGACAGCGATTTCTGTCAAACTATTTTCAATATTTACAAAAGCTTTGCAAAAATGATTAACTATTTTTTTTCAAAATAGGTTTTTTACAAATACTAAAATAACAGTTCGACTTAAACATTTCACTTTCTAAATATAAATTATTTACAAGTAATAATTGTATTGTATTTTTTTGTAAACAAATTATTTTTTAGTTTGAAATTTCCTTTTTCTGCGTAAAAATGCATCAATTTCGTGGAAAATTAATTTTTTGTTAAGCAGTCATATTTTTTGTTTGAAAATTAAATTTTTGTAAAGAAAAGTTGTCTGCTGGTTTGAAGGTTCAAAAATTTAGATCAAATTTTATTTATTTTTTTAGTAAACAATCTTTATTTGTTGGAAATTCGTCTTTTTGGTTTTAAAATTTTTTCTTTTGCTGTATAAATTTCATTCTTTTTTGATTAAAATATAAATTATGACACTTTTTAAATGGCAATTTGTCTTTTTAGGTTGAATATTCAACTATTATGTTAAAAATTCAATCATTTTGTTGAAAATTCCAGTATTTTGTTAAAGAGCTATCTTTTAAAGTAGAAAAAACTTTCTTTTCCTTTAAATAAATGAATACAATTGAAAATGTTAAATTTGTATATGAAACACTGTCTGACCTAGAAAATAATTTATATTAAACTTCTGATGTAACCTGAATAATAAAAATATTGTTAAAAATCATCAATTCTCTTCAAATATTTTTAAATCTCCTAAATCCTGTCATATTCTCGGTTATATAAACTGAACTTAAATTCTCGGGAATTTAAGAACTCTAATGAGGTAGGATTTTGAAGATGCATTTTAATTTGAGCTTAACAACCATTTTTTAATTATTTCGCATAGTTTAAACCACTAACTGGATGATATGTGTAATTTCCATCGTATACAGCGAAAAAACACGAGCTATGTTAAAACTATTTTTGTCCAAAAAATTATTATTTCAGTATATTATATATGTTTAAACAAATTATAAGCTCCAGTTAACTCACGTTGACATAAAAGTGAACTTAAAATAAATTTTGATTAATTTATACATGAAATATTTAACATCTAAAAATTATAACCTAAAAGTTATGTTAGAATTCATATTTCATTTCTGATCGCCTATAATTAATATTTTTTGCATATTTTGAACCAAATATTTTGCTAAATGCATTAACTAAAGTTTATTTTAGCTTATCGTGTGTTGAAACTTATATGATATAGTAAAATAATTATTTTCTTGACAAAAACAGTTTTAACAGGAAATGTGTTTTTTCTCTGAATACGATAAGAATTCTACATTGAACACTTAGTTTCCGAAAAATATTAATTTTTCGTATTCACTTATTGTTCTAAACTAGTAAAAACAGTGCTAAAATTGGTTTTTATCCCTATTTAAAATGCAACTTAAAAATGGTACCTGCGATTTCACAAGTTCGCGACAGTGGACAGTCCCTAATTTATCTGCATATTCCTATTCAAATTTACTTGCAGCCACTTCCCATTCACTACAATTAAATAATAAAGAGCGTAATCTGCATTATACAATTCATCAAACATCAATTGTATTATGCAGATTCGTTTCTGTAAAAGGGTCTGCACTTCTCCATTCAGTTTGACATCCTTCAAACTAAATTTCATTGAGAACTTGAAACGATTCATGCGTTTCTTCTGTCCATCGTAAATCACGAATTGAACTTAATTTAGTTTTTTGAGGTTATGTTCTCCTATTCAGAATATCTTAAAACTATAGAACGAGTACATCTCTGAATGTGGCTTGGCAGATTTAATTAAGTCCAAATAGCTGACCAATTTAAAGAGTCCCAAAACAATTGAAATGCAACTTTGTCAATCTGGAATTTTAAGATACACGGTAATAAGCGTAGAATAGAGAAAAATGAATATTTTCAGATTTCAGCGCAAAAGTGAAGATTATTCTATTATTTTAAATGCTCGATTTTCCCATCTGCCTAAAATGCCACAATAAGAATAAGATACCTCCTAAAGTTATTCACTTCTTTTTCCGTAGCGACCGCCACACAGTTTTCTATTCTCCCAAAGAGAACGTGTTTTCAATATATTTAATTCCTTCTAAATGTACCGGTAACGCACCTCACAGAGATATTTTTTATTCCTCAGAAGTGGTCATATTTTGATTTTATTTAATTCCTTCTAATAAGTTCACAACATATGTGTAATAAGTTGTTTTAATTCCTTCATGCATTTTTTCCTTCATGCATTTAAATTCACACATTTGCATAAATTTCTTTGTTGCATTTTTTAAGACGTTTAAATAAATTATCAAGATATAAATAAATATAAATTTGAATATTTTTCGAATTTATAAATTATAAATAGATTTAATAATGAAAAATAGGTTAAATAAATTCTTTCGTTAAAATTTACTAAGTCGATGGAGAGGAATAGGATTTGCACTTTTTCTGTTCCTTTTGGGGGATTTTTAGACGGAGGAAAAATCGCGTATTCATAGGAATACAAATTCTTAATTTTTCTTAATTCAACGCTTATTACCGGGATACACATTTCAAAGCGCTCCAGTTCAATCGCTTATTTTTTGCTGGGAAGTTAATAGAGAGAATTTTACCTTCACCAATATTTTCTTTATCTTTAAACCTTATAATATTGTAAATTTATTTCCAAAAACTATGAATTGCAATAATGAAAGTTTCATAAAAATAAAACTACGAATAAAGTTAAGTCTTATAGAAATTCAATATCAAAATTTCTTTATAGCAGATATTAAATTAAAAAATTAAAATTAAGTAATGCAAAAATGTTAGATAAGTATTATTAGGCCTTTAAATATATATGTATGAATTATTTTATTATATTTGTATTTTACTTGTACAGAATATTAAGAACTGGCTTTTCAAGTATTTTAGTAATATTTAAATTTATATTCAAAACGCTAATATTACAATTTTATGTTTTGAAAAAATTAGTTTTATTGTATTTTTTAAGTAGTTTATTTTATAATAAGTTAAAATAGTCTTATATTCTAATTTGAAGATTTTGAAACATTTACGAACATGTTATTTTTAAACTTAAAGCTTTACAACTGGATCATACAAAGAAATAATGACCTCATATATATACTAATTGTCCGAAGAACAATTATTTTTTAGAGATAGAAATTGTAGTCTTAACATGTAGAACAGTCTTATGTTTATAAGAAATCTTTTAAATTCTAAAGCTGAATCTTATATATTTTCAAGAATATTATCACGATTCAAGTTGCATAACTCAAGTGTACATAGAAGAAATAATTAGAATATATTTGTCTAAAGTACAAAATCCCTTTTCAAGATAGGAACTATAGTCTTAATACGTAGAACAGCCTTGTTTTATGATGAAATTTTTAATACTATAACAATTTTCAAACTCAGTATCAAATATTCAAGAATATTTTTTCGTTTCAAATACCACTTGTAAATACTGATATAGGCCCAACAGCTAGAACATTCTTATTTTTTTAAAGTTTCACGAAAATGAAAAACATTTTTTCAGATTCCTATGAAAATTTAAAAGAATTTTTTTCCAAAAAGTTACGTTGAAGAGATTATTTAACCCTCTACCACCAACAGTGACATATATGTAACATTTTGAAAACTTAAGTTTTTTTTAAATATGACTTTGAGACGAACAGCAATTTTTAACGCGAGGATTTACATGAAAGTCAGGACGGTAATGAACTAGAATTTTAGTTTTGTATACACTCCGCCATAAGAATAATATGCCTAAATATCTCAAAATTCAGAAAAAAAAGAAAGTTTTAAGGGCGGTAGAGGGTTAAAAGGATTATAGAAGATTTCAAAAATATTCAAAGAAGAATCGGAAACATTTAAAGGCATTTTTTTTTTAATTTTGCAGAGAAAGTAAAAAATGAAGGAAAAATTTGAATAATTTTGAGAAATTAGAAGGTTTTTAAAAAAATTCCTTATATTCGTGTGAAAATTTTAAATAATTTTTTAAGCATAAGAAATGATCAGTGATCCCAGATCTAAAACGAGACGTGGTCCAATACTATCGCAGGTCTATGTCCGTGTGAATATAGTAGGAGACGATGTAAATGACTGGGTTGCGCGCACAACTCTTCTGAACTTGAAAACTCGAAGGTGCACGATTGCCGGTCGGAAAACTTCGGCGGTTTTGTTTATATCTCTATCTGCTTTGAAATAAAATGAAGATATTGGGATTTTTATATTGCTGGCAATTCTATTATTTCAAGTATAAATTATAAATTGTATAAATATTAATACTGTTATATATACATATATTATTAATGGTAATATTATAATTATTTTATATTATAATAGTTTTCCCAGTGGGCACAAAGTTTAAAGACGTCTTTACGACATCGTTACGACATCTTTACGACAACTTTATGACATCCTGTGTCCATGTCATTACGGTGTCTTTACGATATCGTAAATAATTCGCATGATCTGACGACGTCTTTACGATATCGCAAAGACACCGAAACGCCATGGACATAGGATGTCGTAAAGATATCGTAACGATGCCGTAACGATGTCGCAAAGACGTCGCCAAATTTTGTGCCCACTGGATTATTTATGTCTTGATCCGTATTGGAAATAAATTAGAGAAATTGGCGAGTTTTGAAATTCATCTCGTTTGGATTAAAACTCAATTATTTGATTGAAAAATTAATTATTTTGTTGAAAACTTGACTATTTTGTAAAAAAAGTCCTCTTTTATACCTAAAGTACAACTACTTTGTTAAAATTTTTATTTTTATTTGTATTTGAAGATTCATCTTTTTCGCTGAAAACACATTTTTGAAACTGACAGTTAATCTATCCCATTTTTGATTTTAAAAAATATGTAATTTGTTAAAAATTCGTCTTTCTTTGTAGAAATTAAATACTTTTTGATTAAAAATTACATTTTTCGGTTGAATTGTCAACTGTAAATATTTTTTGGTGGCAAAGTCGTTTTGTTGTAAATACAACTATATTGTTAAAAATTAAAATCATAATTTGTGGGTAGAAAATTCGATTATTCACGTAAAGTTGAACTACTTAGTAAAAGAATTAATTTTTTCTTATTAAGGATTCATAATTATAGTTGACAATTCAACTATTTGCCTTCTAATTGGGATAAAATTCAGTTGATATATTTTGTTAATTAAATTTTTTCCCTAAAATTAAAAAAAAACTGCAAAATTAAAAAATTGCTTTAAAATCGTGCTGATTGGAGTTTTAACTAATTCAATGTATAGGATAAAGTTTCAACCAAAAATGGAATAGTTCAATTTCGAGATAAAAACTGTGATAAAAAATTGAATTAAACAATAAAAAAACGAATTTTCAACAAAATTGTTAAATTTTTAAGGAAAAACGTGAATTTTTGACCAAGAAGATTAATGTTCTATAAAAAAACGATTTTCCAACTTAACCAATATGTACGATTAATTTTTAATGAATCCTATAATAGTTAAATTTTCAGATAAAGATAAATAATTTTAATAGAAAAAATTAATTTTCAAGAAAGTTGTTAAATTGTCAAACAATCAGATGAATTTTCGACAAAGAAAATTAATGATCTACAAAAAAGACAAATTTTAAACAAAATACATGAATTTTCAACGAAATTATTTAATTTTAAAGTCAAAAAGACGATTCATCTACAAAAAGTTGCATTTTTTAAGAGAAAAATATATATTTTCAAGCAAATAGTTAAATTTTCAACCATAATTAAAAAACCTTGTTAAAAAAACCGTATTTTATTTTACAAAGTAGTTCAACTCTTAATGAAATATTCGACTTTTAAACCCAAGAACATGTACAGTTGATATTTCAACCAAAAAATTGCATTTTTGACCAAAAATGATACATTTTCAACCAAAAAGATTAAATTTCTACCAAGCAAGGTCAATTTCCAACAAAATATATGAACTTTTAACGAACTTATTTAATTTTAAAGTCAAAAAGAGTATTATCTACAAAAAAGCTAACTTTTTAACCAAATTTAAAGGTAAATAGTTGAATTTTCAACTATATTCATAAATTCTCAATAAGGAAAAATTAATTTGTACTAAGTAGTTCAACTTTAAGTGAATAATCGAATTTCCCACCCAAAAATTATGATTTTAACAAAGTAGTTGAATTGTTATTAGAAAAGAGGACTTTTTTACAAAATAGTTACATCTTCAACAAAATAATTAATTTTTAAATCAAATAATTTAGTTTTTATCCAAACGAGATGAATTCCAAAATCGCCAATTTCTTTACTTTCTTTCAAATGCGGATCAAGGTATAAATAAGACTATTATAACATTACATAATTGTAATGTTATCATTATTAATATATATATATATATATAATAGTATTAATATTTATATAATTTATATTTTATACTTGAAATAACGTAACATCGAAATCGCCAGCATCGAAATCTGCGCAATCCAGTCATTTACATCGTCTCCTACTATATTCACACGGGCATAGAGCTGTTATAGAATTGGACCACATCTCGTTTCAGATCTGAAATCACTGCAAACGATTTCTTAATATTTCTGAAAATAGTTTTAAAGATTTTAAAGCAAAATGTTTCAATTTGGTGAGATTGCAAAATAAAAACGAACAAAAATCGGGTAAATTTAAGAAATATTTAGTAGAATTTAAAAGAATTTAGAAAGTTTTCAAGAGAATAAACCAATTTTCCTAAAATTGTTGGGAAAATTTAGAAGATTGTAAAGTAATTTTTTTTAGTATGGAATGATATTTGAAAATTTCAAGAAAACTTCGTGTCAGCCTGAAATATTTAAAATGTTCTCCAGAATTTATTATCAAGATTAATTATTATAATAATTATTATATTTATTAAGATTTATTATATCACTTCGAAAAAGTAATTTTCGATTAATTCGGGTGTTTTCAAAGATAAAAAAATATTCTTTAATTCTCTTTCGTGAAGAGTGATATACAAACGTCAAAATATTTTAGCTTCGTTACAAATTCTAATTATTATTATTATTTCACCATTAAGCCATTTCCCTTTCGGGGTAGGCGTGACTAACTCGGTGGGGAAAGGAGTAATGTGGGGAAGGGATAGAGAATTTTCAGATTGATCCAGAAGTCTCGTGTTATCTATGTAAATAACACGTTCGTTCCGCAACACTGCTCCGACCCAGGTTGCTGATCAATCTCTCTAGCAATCACCCTAAGTGAAGATCCTCACAAAGTCGTTATGTAAGGTTCCCCACTTGGGTCCATTAGTGGCCAAAGTCTTTTGTTTCAGGCGTCATTCACTCTACTGACACTCTTTTTAGTAACTATTTCCCGCCATACTTCCCTGTCCTGGCATACTTCTCTAGCTTCTTTTATGTCCATGCATGTTTTCATGCAGATCTCGTGTTTCTGTGACTTCCTATGTCTCTTCTAACTAGGGTCTCATTCACACATTCTAACAATTCTTTCCGCGGTCTACCTCTGGGCACGCTGCCATTTACTTTACCTTGATACACTTGTTTCGTTGGTCGTTCATTTCGCATTCTCTCAACATGCCCGAACCATCTTAACCGATTTCTTTCCCATGTGTATTCTAGAGTCTCTTCTGCACTACATTCTTTTAGAATTATCTCGTTACTTACTTTGTCCAACAGAGTTTTCCCGCATATTATGCACATGAATCTCATGTCAATTGCGTTAATTTTACTCTTATCTTTTTCTTGACAAGTCCATGTCTCGCTACCGTATAGTACAGTCAGTACAATTATAGAATTATGTATTTCCATTTTAACTTTATATGATATATTTTTACTTCTGATAAGGGGGCCTGCTCTACCAATAACCTTCTTACCTTCGTTTATGCGTCTATCTAATTCTTCATCTATCTTCCCGTCCCTAGTAAATTTACTACCTAGGTATACGAATTTATCAACTTGTTCAATTCTATAATCATTTAATAAAATATTGCATAGTGTTTTCTCACTCTTTCCTTCCAACACCATAGTTTTTGTTTTATTTGCGTTAATTTTGAGGTCCATGCTCTTCATGCTTGCATCTAGTTTATTCAACATTCTTTGTAAGTCTTCGATTGACTCTGCTATAACAACCTTATCAGTTTCGAACACTAACCCACGTACCCTTAATGTTTCGAGATCCACACCCTCTTCGTCGAAAAGAGCTATTCTTAAACACTTGTCCATAAATAACATAAATAACCATGAAGACATAATGCATCCTTGTCAAACTCCTTGAATAATATCGAAGCAGTCACTCAATTTCCCATTCACCCTTACACACGCTTTGCTACCCGTATATATTGTTTTTATAGCTTGTAGGAGCCATCCGTTGACTACATACACTTTCAGGACTTCCCAAAGTTTACTTCTATCTATCTTGTCAAAAGCTTTTTCTAAGTCAACAAATGCACAGAAAACTTTGTTTCCTACTCTCAAACATTTTTCTGTTATTTGCCTTAAGATAAATATTTGATCCGTACATGTCCTTCCTGGCATAAACCCACTTTGGACTTCCCAAATCTTTACTTCGTTATTTTCATTACCCTACGAATAAGTATTTTTGAGTATATTTTACTTACGGTACTTAATAAGCTAATCCCTCTGTAATTATTGCAGTCGCTTTTATCTCCCTTTCTTTTGTATATTGGTACGATAATCGCTTTTTTCCAATCGTCTGGGACGTCTCCCATCTCGAAACATAAATTTATCATTTCTCAGAAGTAGTTCCTTGCTTCTTTCAAAGTCATTTTGTATTTTCGTCTCTTCTTCTGCTCTAATTGTATCTTTACGTTCCTTACCTAATCGTTTGAGTAACCAGTTTACATGTCTATAATAATTTCTACGTCTATTTCTTTCCTCATTGCTAAGACCTGCGACGTACAAAGTTCTCCTGTACGCTTCTCTCTTTGCTTGTTGGGCAGCCTGAATTTCAGCATTCCACCAAGCATCACCAGACATTCTTCTTACAACTGCGGCACCACACACTTTGATCGTACATCTAATAATGATATCCCGTAACTTTGTCCAGACACCCTCTATATTTTTGTTTTTTATACGGTCCTCCCATGTTGCCCTATCTATGCACGGTAAAAAAAATTGAGCTGTGAAAGGGATATTATTCCTTATTATAGCCAAACATTAGACTGAAAACGAACGAAGGAATTTAGAAAGATATCTGGATCAGTGAAAATGAATATCCTTGACCATTTTCCATATACCAGGGATATCCTATAGTCAAACCCCTGATGAGTATAGCTATAATAGGGATATTAAGAATAGGTGTCTGAAGCAATTGTCGGAAGAGCGCCGGTGCATCATGGGAGCAGCGAAATAAAATGGCGACGGTCTAATCGGGAGCAGTGACAGTTGAGATTTACTTTGGACAATTGAACGCTTTTTACCTCTTAAAATGTGCGCGATTGTTAATATTAAATGGAGTTTATGATGCAGTAATAATAATTTACATTTGTTTCGATTGTAGGCGATAACTATATTGAAATATCAAGAAACGCGATAAAAACAACAAACTTGACCTTCAAATGCATTACACGGATTTCAGGGAAATACATTTTCGCGATACCAGACGAAAAATTGGCTACTGTAAGTTAATATATATCTATAACAACTAAATTTTTTTTCTAATCTGAAGATAGTACAATTATACATAATCTGTCGAAAATAATAAACTTCCCAACTTAGCAATTTTGCCCAAATTCCTGATTTACGAGAACAATTTACATAAAGTAACTAAATGTGTAACTCTTCTAACTAAACGTTTTACCTAATCCAAGCGTACACTTTCTTTGAGTTTAATATATTCTCTATTCACTTGTTCGCCTTAAGAACTTTTTTTCCGTATGCTTTCGATTATCTTATTTTGGAAATCTATTCACACATCCGGTTTCTGTAGGTTCTCAATTTTGATTCGCGTTTGTTTTGCTTTCTTGGTTCCCTTTTTTCTCCATCCCCGACCTAAGTTTATTTTTGAGATCGGAAGGTAATGATCAGTATTGGATTCAGGACCCCTCATGACCCTTGGAACTTTGACTTTCTTAGTCTTTCATCCGCAACAAGAAAGTCAATTATACTGCGACTATTTCCTTTAGACCAGGTGTACATGTGGATCATTTTATGCCTAAGCCAAGTATTTGTAATAAACAGACCCCTTACTAAGCATAGACCAACCAGTTTATCTCCGTTATTGTTTGTTCTTGGATCCCCAAAATTACCTAGTACTCTTTCTGTATCCTGATTTTGGATGCCCACCACAACCGTTCATGTCTCCTAGTAGAATTATTCTTTTCCCATATTTGCAAATGTTTATTGTGTCATTTAAAGTGTCCAAGAAGGCGTCTTTGACTTCTCTGGGATCACTATTAACTGGCGCGCAGCATGCTATGATAAATAGTCTTCTGATTCCTACTTTCATTCTAGCCCACAGCAGTCTGGGAGATAAGAAATCATGGTCTCCGAGATGCTGATTTGCTCTTTCATTCAAAATCAGATCAACTCCTTATTTACCATGTGATTCACTGTTTACTTCTGACCATATTTCAAATCCGCCTTTCAACACGCCGTTTTTTATGTCTTTAGTTTCGCATCCCTTTTTCTTTGTTTCGGGCAAACATAATATATCTAGTTTCCTCACGTTCATAGTTTCACGCAATTATTTTGCTTTGAGATAATTTACCCCCCTAGCATTCCAAACACCCAGTCTCCATTCGTCGCCTGAAACCTGACCTTTAGATTTTTCGGGTTTAAAAAAATATCACATTTAAGAGTTCGTTATTTAATCGTAATAGAAAACAATATTTTAGTATTTATCATATTCCTTGTATGCCATATATAGATATAATAATTATATTTATTATATACTAGCATTATATTTTAAAAAGGCTATATAAAAAAAAGTAGTTCATCACTATATTTACAAGTGTTTGAATATCCGGGACTAACACAAAATTACGGGAAAAAAATTTGAAAAATCATAAATTAGAAAGAAAAAAATATTGCCGAATTATAAAATTAATTAATTCTAAATTTCGAGAATTGAAATATTTGTGGGAATTGAATAATTTGTTTACTTTACAAGTTGGTCTTAAAGTCGGTGAATGTGAGTTTGAAATATTTTTAAATACGAGGTTTTATTTTTTATCAATTAAAGATCTTGTCGTTATTTGAAATTTGGAAAATTTAGAATAATATATATTTTGGAATTTTTTCATTCATTTGTGTATTCGTCATTTTTTTTAATAAGTTCTGAATATCCGTGCAATTCGTTTTTTTGTTTGAATTATGTCAATTAGGTCGCTTTTTCCTATAGCAAGGGGCTAGTACACAAATAATTTTTCAAAAAATCCAAAAAAAATTTTAATTTTTTTAGTCACTATATACATCTAAAAATAGGATAGAAACCAACATTTGTCTCAAAGCATGCTGAAAGTGGCTGAAAAACGAAATACGCCGCGAGGTCCCCCGAAGCGCTCGTAACGCACGGTGTACATGAACCAACTTTTAATGTAAGGTCGGGCTCCGTAAACTCGATCTGGCGCCGCAAGTTTGAAAAAACGTGTCGTGAAAAGGAATTGAACAATTCTTTAGTACTTATCCGGTAGTGTTAGTGCGGGTTTTTTAGTCATTTGGATCCGTTTTTAGCGACCCTGAAAACCCCCGAGTAGCAAACATCAAGCAAAGCGGATCAATTTTCATATATTTCGTCCGCCATATTGAACCTGCCATTTTGATTTTTTTCAATTCTGAGGTTCGATTCGTTTTCAGCGACCCAGAAAACCCCCGAGTTGCAAACATGTAGCAAATCGGATTAATTTTCATATATTTCGTCCGCCATATTTGATCCGCCATTTTGAATTTTGAAATTTTGACGGCGGATTCGCTTTCAGCGTCCCCGAAAACCCAAGATTACCGAGTTTCACTTTTCTAGTCCCCATAAGCTGCCCATAATTACATTTATTCTGTGTATCATATATGATACGCTGTGCTTCAAAGGGTTACATTTTGAACGCGTTTTTCTCGAAACAGGGTTTTTTAAGCTGGCGACCACGATTCTGGACGATCGACTAGGCCGATTTGTCTTAAACTTGGAGGAAATTTTGATAAGGTATGTCGCTATCGTATGACCCTCGATCATAATTTTTCATTAATATTTAACAACTTTTTAAAACAATTTACATTGCAAAAAACGGTCAAAATCACAAAAACTTTTGCCATTAATTCATTTTTTAAATATTTTTCAATAATTGAGGTTCACCTGATACCCACGCATGTGCTTTTTAAGAATCTTTTTGAATCTTTTGTTTCAGATAAGCCAATGTGGAGTTATCGTGGCCGCCGCATGAAAATCGATTTTTTTTCGGGCTGGCGTATCTCCGCGGGAAGTCATGAAAAAATTTCAAACAAAATTTTTTTACATTCAAAAATATGTACTATAATATGCTAAGAAACCCACTTTTATGTAATTAAGTCTACTACCAAAAAATAATTGTTGAAGAAAAATGATTTTAAAGAGTTTTTCATATTTATTTTGTAATTTTTATGCATTTTTCCTATTGTACTGCATGATATTTCAGAAAAAAATACTACACGAAATATTTAGTCGCTTAAAATTTGGCGATTATTTGAAGATTCTTGGACACAGAGAAAAGTCTTCAAATGTTTCAATGACTTAGAAGAAATAACAGAAAATTATTCATGAGATGTAGAATAAAGTCGACTAATATTTAAAAACTGAGTCGCAGAAAAAAAGTAGAGCAATTCTTATGTAAAAGTATTTTATGAACTAAGCGATATTCTCTAAGGAATACTCTGAAGGTTAACAATATTTGAAAGAGTTTCTCTAGAGTTTACATGGCAGTCGAGGTATTTGAAAGAGATAGGATTTAAAACATAATTTTGGAGAAAACTTTTGCTGCAATATTTGCTAAAAATCAGACTAAATTCTACTATTTTTAGTTTGCAATGGAGGGACATAGCGGAACTTTTGTAATGTTTACTACTCCGAGTAGTAACTACACTGTAAAAAATAAAAAAAATTCACAACTAAAAATGGTAAAATCACATAGAAAATTTTTTGTAAAATTATCACTTGTATTATAGGGAAAATACCATTTATGAGGTTAAGAATCCACATGAATTTGTAACTTTACCACTTTCAGTATTGCAATACAGCATGACGCTGTAAGAATAAATTTTTTGCTCGTGAATCTGTCATATTTAAGGTAGGTAATAAAGGAACGCTCTTTGAGAGTGGAGAATTTCTGCAAGATTGTGAAAGTACAAAATGTAGTAAAAAAACCCTTTTTCAAACGTAACCTTGCATCTTGAAAATGGGAAATTGATATAAATCGCGTTTATGCAGGTTTTAATACAGTAAAATTAGAAGTCATTGTTCAATTTGCAGGGTGCGGGAAATAACAGAAAATTTGTAAAATTACAATGATTTGTAAAAATGTTGTCAGAAATTGGTCAAAATAATGAAAAATGTTCTTTATATTGAGAATGAATCAAGATGTATTCAATAATATGTAAAAGCTTAACGAATAACCTCTTGAAGGAGAATTACCCCATTGCAGTCGTTCTTTTTCATAAAATATATTCTTACAATTAAAGAAAAACATTTTTTCATAAATAAGAAAAATATTTCAATATCAATACATATATTATAGGAAGATTAAAAGTTTACAGAAATCGAATAAATTCAATGAATCAGCGAAACTCCAAAAATATCGATTGCATTTTTTTCAAGTTTGCTGAATGGGCTTAGCTGCCATTAAATATTTAAATTATTGTCTAAGTTTTCTTTACTATTCAGTTAAGTTTATTATTTATTTTGTGCATTTGAAGCCAATGCAGGTCAAAATTTGACGCTTCAAACTCTGGAAACCTACGTCTGTAGCTTTCAGCGCCACCAAACGGATCTTTCGCAACCTCGTT
>NC_046666.1:88282359-88287395 GCF_010883055.1 Belonocnema kinseyi | reverse complement strand
ATCACTTTTTCGAAGCCCAACTTCAAGCCGGAGGGTAGCCATTTATAAATGTATGGACCTGCACGATGTACAATATTGTTTTTATTTGAGCAGTGGTAGTACAACAGGGAATTTCCTTGCGAAATTATAATTTTTATTTTAAGGGCATGTGACACACCTAAATACCTATATTACCGACCACAGTTTTTCAGTTCACTGAATGTTCTTTTGAACTTAAGAACTTTTTTTGTAAATAAAAAATCGAGCTGAAACTTTGGGAAATGTATTAGAGTACAATAAAGTACGTTTAGGTACTGCATTTTGGTAGGAACTTCACTGAAAATTATTTCATCTTTTTTCTGAACCTCAACATTTTTTGAACGTTTCAACTTTTTTTATGCATAAAATATCGGTCTCAAACTTTGAGAAATGCAAGAGCTGAAAGAAAACTACGTTAAAGTACAAAGCTTAATAAAAAAAGATGCAAAAAAAGAATTTCAACAATCAATTCCAACGGCATCAGCCGGTAACGTTGTACACGAAAATGCGAACGCTATAGAGCCTCGTCTAGTGGCCGCCAGGTTTCGTATTTTCGTGTACAACATTACCGGCTGATGCCGTTGGAATTCATTGTTGAAATATATTTTTTTACATCTTTTATTATTAAGCTTTGTACTTAAACGTAGTTTTCTTTCGGCTCCTGCATTTCTCAAAGTTTGAGACCGATATTTTATCTATAAAAAAAGTTCGAACGTTCAAAAAATGTTGAGGTTCAGAAAAAAGATGAAATAATTTTCAGTGAAGTTCCTACCAAAATGCAGTACCTAAACGTACTTTATTGTACTCTAATATATTTCCCAAAGTTTGAGCTCGATATTTTATATACAAAAAAAGTTCTTAGGTTCAAAAAAACATTCAGTGAACTTAAAAACTGTCGTCGGTAATATGAGTATTTATCTGTGTTACATGCCCTTAAGACAGGAAATTTTAGTAAAAAATATACATCTATATTATATATCTACATAAATAAATAACTTATTTGTATACAGATTTATTTCCTTTTTATGTCCTTTTCTTTGCATATATATTAATTAATGAAAATTTAATAAGTTGAAAAATATTACTTTCTGCAACATTCCTGATTTTAACGGGTAATTTACAATTTCTACTGAAGCTACCATTAATAACGCTTTTTACTTCGAATACTGGAATTACGAACAATTGTGAAAATTCAAATATTTTTTGTTAAAATGCCATAACCTACAAATTTACAAATCATTGCGATTTTAGCGTATCTGCTTGGAAACTTACATAACCTGAAAGTTAATTTTCTGACTGAATGTGGATACTCGCTATTGTCTGTGAAAACGCTACTTTGATAGTAGGTAATATACGGACCTACTATGAAAGTGGTAAAGTTACATAAAAATTTTTTTACAGTGTAGTAATTACATGTTGAACTACAAGATTCATTGGAATAAAATTTTAAAATGTTACTTTTTTTCAAAACAAGGTTTCAAGTATTTACAAAGCTCTGTAGTAAACCAGCAAGCAATGTATTATCATAGCCACTTACTAATTTCTGTAGAAGAAAATTCTAAATTTCGTGAATGAATATCTACAGAAGATTGCAATATTTGCAAAGGACTATAGTAACGTCGAGAGAGACCGGCGCACTGATTTAGCGGTAGGTATTCGTTAAAACTAAGTCACAATTGAACTAAAACAGTTGAATAACGCTTAATATTTTTGGCCTGTAGAAAAAGAGAAGATAGATGGGATGTTAGTTACTTTAAATGGTAGAGTTATTTTCAATTTGTGGCATTATGTGGCGTGGCGTGGACAATCCTTGTTGATTAAATTTAAATCTTGTGACAGGCAGTGAAAATAGAAAATAAGGGAACTTGTTCTTATGTCAAATTATTATTTTCGAAAATACTTCATTAATAAATTGTCCAGGGAACGTAACAATAAAAGTTTAAATAATTTACTTAGTTAATATTAACAATAGTTAAATATAGTGTACAAATTTGAAAATTGTATTCAAATTGAAACCATGTTAAACAATATTGTTTCGAACCTTTATATTTTATAACTATTCAGAAAACGTGATAATTATAAATGCTTTCTGACTGAAAATATTAAAAACCGTAGAATTAAAACTTGAAGCGTTAAAAATTAAAGTCTTATCAATGACTTAATTATTGTGGTCTCGAAATAGTTTTGAGGTTAGATTAATACAAATAATTTTTCGCGCAAACAACAAACATCTTTCTGAAACATTTTCTGAAATGACAATGAGATTTTATTATTCTCTTGGAGTGTTGAAAATATTTTGGAATATATCAAATCAATGAAAAATACTTTAAAATCTTCCAAAGGTTTTGAAACAGTTTTCGATACACGAAATATTTCTTGAATCGTTTCCAATATTTTTAATATTTGCAAAATCATTTTAATATTTTCAATCGTTGTGAAATGTTTTAAATTATTGTAACATTTTCTTTATCTTTTTGAAATATGTAATATGTGGTATATTTATAAATATTTGTATATATATTCACTCTTTGTGAAGGTATTCTAACATATTAAAAATATTTTTTTTTTGGAAATCGTTCGGAATCGTTCTGAAATCTTTTTCATTACTTGAAATACTTTGTAATCTAAGTTCTTTCAATATGGTGTACACCAGTGTGGTCCAAAAATTCATCGCAAATTGTTTTTTCACTCTAGAGGGTAACAATGCCCCCCCCCCCTCCCTCCCAAAAAAGTTTCCATTTTCGTAGAGAGAAAATCCATAATTTTTGGTTTTTCGAAATTCTGATAATAGCATTAAATTAACATGAGGAAATTTTGAATTTTCGGAAAATTGAAGTCATGTTCCAGAGTTACATCGAACATTGCCAAGTTTCTTAGGGATTTAAGAGGAGTGTCTACGAAATAAAACCATACTAATAACCTTTATTTGCATCCCAACCCCGCCTTCCTCGCAGCGCCTCAAATATGACCCAAAAATTGAACAACTACATTTTCACGTATTATTGTTACTTTTTAGAAATTTCCGTCGTCTTTTTCATACAAATAATTACTAAGAAACAGTTTTAATATTTACCATGACTTTTTAAACCATTGTTAATTGTTCAAACAAATTTGAATTATTCAAACAATTATTTATTCTCCAAAAATGTAAAAAAATCTTTTTTTCTGATTTAAATGTAATTCTTTGTCTTTATTTGGGGTAGTACATTTTTTAAAAATATTATGTAATTATGGAAACAATAAATTATTGCAGTTATTTTTCGATAATGAAAAAAATGAAATAAAATAGAAGACATAGAATTATTTACGATTTAGAAAGTATTTTTGGAAAAGTAATTATTGAAACAAATTATATTTGTTTAGACAATTAGAAAGTGGTGAACGTATTCTATCTACGCACTGCGCAGTCAGAAAAATAATTTGTTGTGCTCTAATTAATTACCTTTTTTTAAGTTATCAAAAAGAAACTGCTTGAAAAAAAAAGATTGTTTAAATAAATAGAAATGTATTAAGCACTATAAGAAATGTATGAAAGTAATGTAATTAATCAACAAAACGTAGCATGTGATACTAATTTCAAAATAAAGTTGATATCTCTAGCTCCATTTTTTGAAATTTTTAAAATAAACAATAAATAATTATTTTAATAATTTTATGTTTTCGGAATGAAATTATTAATCTTTTAAAGCATCAGATTCTCCTCAATCAAAAATTTTTAAGCAGCGATGTAAAACATGATAACAAACTTTCAAATTTAATTCATCAGCAAACTAGTGTTCAAGAACAAAATTTAAATTTACATAGGATTTTTGAAGAATGAGGTAAAGATCCTTGGTTTGTTAATTTGACAGATATTCTAATTCCTGATTCAGTCACAGATATTCTCAGATTAGGTCAAGGTTTTAGTAACCGTGTGATAAAAACTAAGGCAAAACAAATGATAGAAATAGTAAAAGATGTTGAATCAAATATACACAAAATTTCTATTTTGGATCAGCAGGATTTCCGAAACAAGGTTTTACACTTGTCAAAGAGCTTTGTTGAAAAAAATAGTTTGCATATCAGTTATATTGATCGTAGGATTTCCAAAGGTTTCATGATGACGAAAGAGTTTCTTAGAAGCAACCCTGATGTGATTTGCATGAATGCTGATAAAGGCAGTATTACTGTTTGCTCGAAAAAATCGAATTATATCAGGGATATGGAGAATTTGCTTTTTGATAATGATAATTTTAAATTGTTGCATGAAAATCCGTTAAAAAAATTAAAAAGAGACACTTTTAAGATGCTTGACAATTGGAGAAAGAAAGGACTTCTGGAAAAGAATATAAGATGGACTGATATTAACACTGAAGACACAGTTATTGCAAATTGTTATTATTATTAAGAATAGTTATTTCAACTATTAATACTCCCACCAAATTTTTAGAACAAAATTTTTATTTGATTCTCAAGGACTCTATCATAACTTCTAAATACAATGTCAAAAATAGCTGGGAATTTCAAAAAAGTATCATTCAAAAAAGGGTTCCGGATGACCATCTAATGATTTCTTTGGATGTTATTGCAATGTTTCCGAGTATACCCCTTGAATTAGTTAAAAAGGCAATTTTAAATAGATGGACTAGTATAAAAACCCGTACCGTAATATAAAAACCCGATTTTATTGAAGGGATAGTTTTTATTATGGAGTCAACTTATTTTAAATTTAATGGATCTTTCTATAGACAGAAGTCTGGTACTCCCATAGGTTCAGTCATTTCTTCGATTTTAGCAGAACTAGTGATGGAAGATTTGGAGGTTTTTGTTTTTGGGAAATTAGATTTTGTTTTGCCTTATTATTTTCGGTTTGTCGACGATACCTTAGTATGTGTTCCTCTGAAAAAGTTATAGATTGTCATTGATACTTTTAACAATTTTCATCCAAAACTTCAATTCACTCATGAAATAGAACAGGATTATAAAATCAGTTTTTTGGACATAGAAGTAATTAAGGGTTGGAATGGTAATATTATTAC
>NC_046666.1:88278925-88282259 GCF_010883055.1 Belonocnema kinseyi | reverse complement strand
TAGAGTTCAACAAATCAAAAACAAAGACATTAATAATTTGCTTGTAGATAATCAGAAAGAGTTAAAGGAATATAGTTCGTTTAATACTTTTGTTCTTCCATTGTTTGGTCAAATTTCTAAAACTTTTGAACTCATGTTAAAAAAATTTTAAATTCATACCATTTAAAATGGATTCGGTGATAAATTTTTGCGAGGATTCTTTGGATAGTTTTGAAAAGAGTGGTGTTGTCTATAAGATCACTTAGAGGATCTGTGGGATGAATTACGTGGAACGAACTGGCAGACTTCTTAATACTAGGATAGAGGAGCATAAAAGTGATGTTCGTTTGGGACGCTGTAATAAAAATGTTCTTGCCAGACATACAAGGGCATTTGCTGATGTCGACTATGAGTTTGACTGGGATAATGTTCAAATTTTGCATAGTGAATGTAATGAGAGAAAGGGGGAATTCATGGAAATGCTTTATATTAAAAAACAAAAAAGTTATCTATTAATTTAAAAGCCGATTTGGATAGGTTGAACAAAAGTTATGCTAATATGATTAATTACATATAACGTAGCTGTTTCATGAATCCTGTTTTTCTTTTACTTTCTCTATTTCTGATGTAATTCTGACAGATATTTATATTGTGTTTACAACGGATTGGCCTACTGACACTCATTCGATTCTCAGGTATCAAAGAGAGAGCACCTGTTCGTGGGTGCTGTCGATTTCTACCACTTAAAATTTTCTTGCCTTGATAAGGCTACTCTACGAGTACCGAAACGTTGGTAATGAAAATTTATTTATTTATGTTTTTTATTTTTATTTTATTGTAATTTGATGGTCATAAGAATAAAAAAGACGAAAGAAAGAAAAAAGAGAAGGAAGGGGATGTGATTGGCTGCCTTCTCATTTTTCTTTCCACTTTTTTATTTTTTTCCGAAAATTTTATTTTATCTTTTTGTTGTTTTTTAGGTTTTTTTTCAGATTAAAATAGGTTTTTTTTTGGTTTTCGTTTATTCGTTTTGGTCCAAATTTGGTCGTTGGATTCTTGTTTTGTTTAACAGGATTTTACATCAATTTTATTATTGGACGTTAAATGGGATTTTTAATTTGGATTTTGGTCTAATTTAAATTTCGTAAATTCCTATTACTTCTACTCTTTTTATATAATTTGATTATGTCTCTACTAATTTATCCTATCTAGGATTTTACTATAAAAAATACTAAGACTTCGTATTATCAATAGGAAAATTTTATATAAAAATAGCAAAGCTTACGATTACTGTATTAAAATATACGAATTATCGCGTCGGTCTCTCGATTGTAACCTAATTTATTAATTTTTCCAGTACAAAGTTTCTCAGTGTAGTATAAAGTTGATCTGATTTCGTATTATCTTATACGGAGTTCTACATTTCTTGCTAAAGATAATTTATGAAACGAGAAATCAAAGAACTGAGACACCTTACCTTATAGAATTTCGTCGACAGTCGCAGAAAACGAGAGGCAATGCGCACCAGTATTCAGGTAGATCTTGGAAGTTTGCGAGGATGGTCTAGAATTTTTTCTTATTCACACAAATCTCGTTGTAAATGGTGAATTTAAAATTATTTGCCAAAAATGGTTAGTCTGCTTCTTTGTCGAGCATTTGCACGCATACAAAGTGTTTGACAAAAATAATTTTATAAACGAAAAAATTGGATGTGATTTTAAAGAGGGTGGAAAAAGAAGAAATAATATTCTAAATAAATTACAATTTCCTGGCATCTGAACTATTCTTCTTTGCATAATCTTGAAAACATTTTTTTTTATTGTGATGCTTAATAAAGTTTAACATTCAAGTTTGAAGATTACTAAATTAAAATTCAACTTTATGGACATTAAATGTTCGAATTTTTAATCCAAAATTTCTGTGTGTATAATGCTGGAAGTTTCCGAAACAAAATTTCATTATATAGATGGTACAATCTAAGGGTTTTTATTTTAAATGTCTACTTTTTAAAATTTTGGAAATTCTGATCTTTTACATTCACAAACTTAATTAGAATTTAAGTTTGTAGGCACCCGTGTGGAAATAGCCCGGGTTAGCCCTGGTACAACAAGGGCAAAATTTATGTCAAAACCCCAGTCGTATGTTCAGACGGTAGCTGGCCGGGCGCTGATTGGCAATAATAAAATTGTTGAACTTTGTTTATAACTTAATTACTTACTCTGATTTCATTAAAAAATGGATGCGTATATCCGCATGGATGTTCCACGCTTGAAAATATATTGGGTGAATATCTTTTTCACATCACAAATTTTAAAGGTTTCATGAGTTCAGACTTTGAAACCATGCATTTTGTGACAAAAATTCGAAGACAATTTTTGGAAATGATTTTTTTTTAAGAAGAAAATTCTAAGTTCCATCTTTATGAAAAATTTCAAATGTTCAGAAAAAAATTACATTTTATATCAATCTTAAACGTTGTAAAATAGTATTAAATACCTAAAAATCAATTAAAAAAAAAAATTTTAGCGTCCACGATTGAATTTCTGAGTCCCGTCGTTGAAAATTTTAAATGTTCATAAAAAATTACATTTCCTGTCATTGTAAAAAGTTGTAAAATAGTCTAAAACGGGAAAAACAAAATATCACGCGAAGAAAAATTGTAATTGATTTAAACTATTTATTTAAAGAGTATTTTACTGATATTCCTGTTAAAAGCTCGTGTATTTTATATTTACATAACGCCGCATAATAATAAAGAATTAGAAAAAGAGTACTTAAAAGTTGTTACATTAACTTTTATGAACTGTAGCTTATGAGGATGGCTTTCTCACCGAGTTTTAACTTGTCGGTTTCGTGGTTAGCACTCCCGACTGCTAGGCGTTAGATTTAGGTATATTAATATGCTCCAATTGTACAGTAAAAAAGAATCAAATTGATCCCCTAACTCAGTGACAGATGATCTTCATACAATTGAAACACGAATTATTTAAATCTAGCAAAGCAGCAATTAATCTTGTCCGGGCCACGGTCGAAATCCCCGGCCAGCTCCCGGCCAGTTCCTGGCCAGATCTCGGCCAGCCCCCAGCCATGCTCCATGGCGGGACGCTAGCCAGCGCAACGTGACGATGCTGGTCGAATTCCGACCAGGAACCCCGGCCAGCTTCCGACTTAAAGCCGAGCTCTCCAGCCGTAGACTGGCCAGCCCCCGCCTTAAATTTCCACCCGGGCAGCATAATGGCATAATATATATTATTTTTCTAATAATATTGTTTAATAGACGAAAAATTTATAACAAAAATAGTTTAGGAAGGAAAATTAAATTTTTTATTCAGCTTATTTTCAAATTACTTAATGT
>NC_046666.1:88276064-88278825 GCF_010883055.1 Belonocnema kinseyi | reverse complement strand
TCCCGGCGAAATGCTGCGGTTGTCCTTATGACAAATTTTTAAATATATATATATATATATATATATATATATCCGTACATCTTCGGATCAATTTTATCATAGTTTCCATGGTTGCGTTCGAAACTTCAAATGGACACAAGTGTCAAAACAATATAGGTTATGCTACATAGTAATTATAAATAATTAAAGTGTTTAATTAATAATGAAGTGAGACATGTGAACTGAGAAGTAAACGTCAATTTTTTTCTGCTTCAATAACATTATGGAATGTCTGTTGAGTTACAAATACTATAAAATAGTAATATTCTGCGCTTCCAGTGAGCGAAGAGTGAATTGTGTTTAACGCTTATTTGCGGCAAAAAAGGTATGTTATGAATATATAGGATATGTATTAAATAAAGTAAATAAAATATTACGTGCGTAAACTTTAAATTGACATTACCTATATTTACTTACAGCGATTAGGACAAACACGTGAATCTGAACATAACCTTGAAATAATGACAGATCGGCCCGGCATGTTTATAATACTTTAGATTTATTATTCCCAGCGGCCAGAAAATTTAGCGACGTCTTTACGACATCGTTACGACATCTTTACGACACCTTTACGACATCCTATGTCCATGTCGTTATAGTCTCTTTATGCTATTGTAAAGACATCTTCAGATCATACGACATATTTACGATATCGTAAAGACGACTTAACGGCATAGGCACAGGATGTCGTAAAGATGTCGTAACGATGTCGTAAAGACGTCGCAAAATTTTGTGCCCACTGAGTTCTTTACTAAAGAAATGTTTTGTGGTTTTGTATGTTTATCACTGACAATGTCAACAGTAATAGTTTAAATAATAATTACTTATTGTCAATTTAACAATCATTACTCTATAATCAGTTTAATAAGTTAAACATTATTTCTGAATTTAATAATAGATTACCATTGTTTTTTTTCACAGATCGATCATAGAAGAAATACACATCAGGAAAGGCTGATGCAATGTGTGCATTTCGGCTTGGTGTGTTTTAATAACAATTGTTGAAAAATCTTTTCTCCGGACCTTATCACAAGACTGGAGATTGATCAGCCTAAAATTAATAATCTGAGTCATTTCGATGGTATAGGCGTATCAAAAAGATATCCCTAAGCAGATTAACTTGCCCGGATTTTAATTAATGAAATTTTTAGGTAATATTTTTATTTTAGAAAATGTTTTCTCTCGTCCTCATCTCAAACCTTGATTTTATCAACCATTAAATTAAATTAGAGACTCGCTGAGGATAGGAGTGTATCCAGTAATAAATCTAGAAGATAAATTTTAGGCCGATATTTTTATTCCAATTTTTTTAAAATTATTCTATTTTCGAACTTGCTATATCTGGATCTGATTTCCAAACTGGCATTTGATCAGCCACTAAAATCAATTTTAAGACGTTTTTCGAAAATGATTTCTATGGAGCTAATCCCAAAATTTGGTTTAATCAGCTACTAAAATAAATTAAAGACTTGTTGGTGATAAAATTGTATCCGTATTAAATGTAGAAGACAAATTTTAGGCCGATATTTTCATTTCAATTTTTTTGTTTAATTATTCTATTTTCCAACTTGCTATAACTGTATCTGATTTCGAAACTGCCATTTGATCAGCCTCTAAAATCAATTTTAACACGTTTTTCGAAAATGATTTCTCTGGACCTGATCCCAAAATTTGGTTTGATCAACTACTAAAATAAATTGAAGACACGTTAGTCATAAAATTGTATCAGTATTAAATCTAGAAGACAAATTTTAGGCAGGTATTTTCTTTTCAATTTTTTTTGTTTAATTATTCTATTTTCGAACTTACTATAACTGTATCTGATTTCCAAACTAGCATTTGATCAGCCCACAAAATCAATTTTAAGTAATTTTGATGTTATCAGTGAGCAATAGAAAATCTCGAAGGAATTTAACAAGTCTGAATTTTAATTATTAAAGTTTTTAGGAATTCATTTTATTTTCGAAAATGTTTTCTCTGGAACTCATCTCAAAATTCAGTTTAATCAACCACTGAAATAAATTAAAGACTCGCTGAGGATAGGAGTGTATCAGTACTAAATCCAGAAGAGAAATTTTAGGCAGGAATTTATATTCCAATTTTTTTTTAATTATTTTATTTTCGAAATTGCTATATCTGCATCTGATTTCCAAACTGGCATTTGATCAGCCCCTAAAATCAATTCTAAGTCATTTTGATGGTATCGGTGTATCAAAATAAAAAAATCTGGAAGCAATTTAACAAGCCCAAATTTTAATTAATAAAATTTTTAGGGATTATTTTTATTTTAGAAAATGTTTTCTCTGGACCTCATCCCAAAATTTGGGTTAATCAATCACTAAAATATATAAATTAAAGACTGGTTGGTGATAGGATTGTATTACACGGAAAAAATGTATACGTAAAAAAGTCGCGAACTAGTAGCTAGGTCTCGGATATAAGAAAAATTCATTGGTCATTGATGTAATTTCGTAAATAATCTACGAATTTTGAGAAAGAATTGCCGGGCCGATCTGTCATTATTTCGAGGTTATATTCAGATTTACGTGTTTGTCCTAATCGCTGTAAGTAAATATAGGTATTGTCAATTTAAAGTTTACGCATGTAATATTTTATTTACTTTATTTAATACATATCCTATATATTCATAACATACCTTTTTTGCCGCAAATAAGCGTTATTGGCACAGAAAAAAATTGACGTTTACTTCTCAGTTCACATG
>NC_046666.1:88266828-88275964 GCF_010883055.1 Belonocnema kinseyi | reverse complement strand
AATATCAGAGCTGCCAGATCTTCTCAGGTTTTCTGCTGCACGATGATTGCCGATCTGAAAGCTTTGGAAAACTTCAATGGTCTTCTATTTATATCTCGATCCGCATTTGAAATAAATTGAAGAAATTGGCGATTTTGATGTTTCGCCTGATTCTTAATTTCATGCATGCGTCGATTTTGAGGTTATGTTTTTTATGTGTATATAATATGAATATTATTATTATCTTTTGAAATCTCTTGAAAATTTTCAAAGCTATTGAAAATTCCTTGAAATTTTAAAAATACCCTAAAGTATTTCAAATCTTTTAAATCTCATACTACGTTGAAAATTTCTTGGAACATTTTTAAATACTCTCAACTATTGCAATTCCTTGAAACTCTTTTGAAATACCTTGAAGTTTTTAAAAAAGAATTCTAAAAATACTTTGGAATTTAAAAAAAACGTTAAATATTGAAATGTTTCTAGATTAGAGTTTTGAAAATGGGATCAAAGAAGTTCAAAGCTTTCGAAATTTAAGTTTAAAAAATGGTCAACTATTCAATAAGAATAACACAGGCCGAAAAATTTTAAAGCCAGAGACCAGATCTAACATTTCCGAAGGATTTTGATGCGCTGAATCCTAATCCGAGCTCAAAATTGCTCCTGTACGTTAGGTTTTCAAGATATCCTAACCTAAATGTGCAAAAAAACGCGTTTTTTTAGCTGTTTTTAAGGTTATGTAACAGAACAAGAAAAATGTCTACCACAAAAGCTAATATGGAATTTGAAAGTACTAATCTTCCCCTTTCAAACCTACATGGATTTATTAGGATATCTTCATTTTTCACCAGAATATTGTAATTTGAACTTTTTTATTTTAGCGTTTTTACCCATTAACGCTGAGGTGTTCAGATTTATACAACGCATTCTCTATTGCTGACGGTACGATATTTTTTCTTCAAAATATTAACTCAGGGGTTTTCGAGGGTGTCCTTCCTATTGCCGGTGTCAGGTTTTTGTTAGAACCCCTAGAAGTTCCATAATAGCGGCCACAATTTAGGGCTTTAAAAAAGAACAAAGGATCCCGCACAAAATACCAACGAAAAAGCGTGCAGTCGTTTGGTACCAAATTTCGCACATTGATAAAACAAAAGAAGACGGAATGCGCGGAATGCTACTGCGCACTCTGTGTACATTCTAATGTTCATATTCGCTGTATGTGCGCGCCGTTCTACGGCGCAGACATTCTTCGATCCCTAGCTGGCTCACTGAGCTAGCGACGCTTTTATGACGTGTTATGCGTAGGTGGTGAAATTCGTTTTTTGCTACAAATCTTTCCGTGTTAGAGATCACGTTTGAGTGGCGGGCTAACGGTTGGATACGTAGGTAATAAAATTTTTTTTGTATTTTAAATCTGTCTAGCGGCTACATGTCCTGTCGATCGTGATTTTTGTATATAGTGAATTTTAAAATTTCCACGTTACTGTTCATTATGAGAAAAAAAATGAGTTCAAGAACTCCTTGCGCTAAGAAAGCTAACACGTATTGTCATGTTTGTGGAAAGTATGAAACGGAGAAATACTGTTGATCAATTAATGATTCGATAAAAACGTCATACTTCAACTGTTATGGGACTTCAATGAAAAATTTGGATAAGCCGTGGGTACCAACCTCAATTTGTCATGCTTGTAGATTAAATTTGTCAAATTGGGAAGATGAAAGTACCAAGACGCAGACTGTTATTCAACCACCTGTTTGGCGTAAGCCCAACGATCATGATACTGATTGTTACTTTTGCTTATGCAAAACAGGAAGTTTTTCTAAAATGTATTTGGAGGAGATCGTTTACCCTGATGTAAAAAGTGTTACACCAGCCAAGATTGGTATTAGAAATCACTCTGAAAACAAATGTGACCGATCAACTCACTAATCAATGGATACTGACGATCCTAATGCAACTGAAGATTCTTCTTGTGAAGAATCAGATGATGAAAGTTATAAACTTTTTGACCAGGACGGATTGGAAGATTTTATACGTGACCTTGATCTTCCAAAAGATAAAGCTGAGCTTTGCGCTTCAAGGCTAAAAGAGAGGAAACTATTGTTACCTGGCACTAGAGTAACTGTTTACAGAAATAGAGAAGAAAAGTTTATCAAGTACTTTTCAATGGTCAGTGGAATTGTGTATTGTAATGATATCGAAGGACTCATTCATTTATATTAAATAAACTTATATATGCCAGAGTATTGGCGTCTTTTCATAGATTCGTCTACAGAAAGTCTGAAAGCAGTATTATTATATGATGGAAATAAGTACGCTGCAATTCCAGTAGGTCACTCAACTACACTGAAAGAATCTGATGATACTTTCCAACTACTCCTGATAAAAATAAAATATAATGTCCACAATTGGCTTATTTGTGGTAACTTCAAAATGATCAATCTTATAATAGGTTTACAATCAGGAAACATTAAATACCCTTGTTTTCTTTGCCGTTGGGACAGTCGTGCAAGGGATGAACATTAAATAACGGAGAAATGGCCAGACAGATTAGAGTAGACAGTTGGTCAGTGTAATGTTGTTTATGAAAGTCTTGTTGATAGAAAGAAAGTATTATTGCCACCATTCCATATAAAACTAGGGTTCATGAAGCAATTCGTGAAAGCCCTAAACACCGAAGGAGAATGTTTCAATTATATCAGATCTACATTTCCGCATTTAAGTATGCCAAAGTTAAGGAAGGTATTTTTGTTGGGCCTGATATATGAAAACTTATGAAAGATGATGATTTTATTAAAATCATGACATCTATTGAAAAGGATGCATGGTTGAGTTTCAAAGATGTTGTACAGACATTTTTAGGGGACACTCGAGATCCAAAGTTTAGAACTATTGTATCTTGTATGTTAAAGAATTTAAAAAGATTAGGTTGTTTGATGAGTATGAAATTACATTTTCTCGAATCTCAATTGGATTATTTCCCAGAAAATGTTAAAGCATTCAGTGAAGAAATGGGCAAACGCTTCCATCAAGACTTTCACCAAAAAGAGCAACATTATCAATTCGATGCAATGTAAGAATGACGGCCGACTATGGCTGGTCTTTGCAAAGAAATGATAATGACCCTACTAGTCATAAACCAAAGTCTCTTCAACGATCGTTTCACATAAAGCGCGAACGTTTCCATAAGAAAACATGCAATTAGTTTCACCTTCATTGGACATACAATCGTAAGTCTTGCCTTGACTGGCTGGGCGATACAAATTCTTGCCTCTATTGGCTGGGCAATTCAAGGTCTTTCCTTGATTGGCTGGGAAATCTAAAGTCTTTCCTTGATTGGCTGGGCAATCTAAAGTCTTTCCTTGATTGGCTGGGCAATGTAAAGTCTTGCCTCAATTGGCTGGAAAATATTAAGTACTTCCTTGCGTAGCTGGACAATCCCAAGTCTTGCCTCAACTGAATGGGCAATCGTAAGTCTTTCCTTGATTGGCTGGGCAATCTAAAGTCTTGCCTCAATTGACTGGAAAATATTAAGAACTTCCTTGCTTAAATGGACAATCCCAAGTCTTGCCTTAACTGGCTGGGCAATCGTAAGTCTTGCCTTGCCTGGCTGGACGATTCAAAGTCTTGTCTTGACTGGCTGGACGATAAAAAGTCTTGCTTTTATTGGCTGGGTAATCCAAAAGCTTGCCATAATTGGCTGGGCAATCTAAATTTTTAAAGCCCTAACTGTTTTCCATATTCGCTCTTCTAAGAGTTATAACAAAAAACTGAGTTAATCGAAAAGGAACCCCCGAAAACCCCTCAGATAACATTTTCAAGAGACAATGGTATACCATGTCGGCGTTAATGGGTTAATACGCTAAATTGAAAACTTTCATTTCAGAGTTAGCCCACTTATAGTGTGGAATTCAATTATTTCACGAAATGTAAACGACTAAATTCGCTGTTCCCAGGGTTAGGTGAGTTGGTCTGCTTATGATTTGGTAGTGGTGATTTCTGGGTTTAGGTGGATTAGCAGGTAGGTGGGTTAACCTACTTGTGGCATGGAACTTCATTATTCCAAGAAAAATATGTGACTAAACTTATTGTTCCCAGAGTCAGGGGGGTTAACATGCTTGTGGCTTGTTAGGGGTGGTTTCTACCCCTAGGAAATGGCTTCCGTAGAAATGAAAAGACTCGGGTTCCATATTTTTTTATCGTTTTATCAATGTGCAAAGTTTGGTTCCAAACGACTGTACGCTTTTTTGTTGGTATTTTGTGCGAGATCCTTTGTTCTTTTTTAAAGCCCTAAATTGTGGCCGCCATATTGGATATTCTAGGAGTTATAACAAAAAGCTGACACCGGCAATAGAAAGGGCATCCTTGAAAACCGTTGAGATGATATTTTAAAGAAAAAATATCGTTCTGTCAGCAATAGAGAATGCGTTGTATAAATCTGAACACCTCAGCGATAATGTGTTTGAACGCTAAAATAAAAAATTTCAAATCACAATATTTTGGTTAAACATAAAGATATCTTAATAAATCCAAGTAGGTTTGAAAGGGGATGATTAGTACTTTCAAATTCCATATTAGCTTTGTGGTAGACATTTCTTTTGTACAGTTACATAACCTCAAAAATAACTAAAAAATGCGTTTTTTGCACTCTTAGGTTAGGATATCTTGAAAACCTGACGTACAGGAGAAATTTTGAGTTCGGATTCAGATTCAGCGCATCAAAATCCTTCCGAAATTTTGGTCTGCTTTCTGGCTTTTAACTTTTGTCCAATTTTGTCGGCCTGTGTAATTGTCAAATCGATGGGAATCAAGTCTTTAAATTTTCAATTGTGAACTTGGAAGTTTATTTATCAAAATTAATAATCATAAATAAATTGAAAGCGTTCAAAATTTAAATGTATGTTTTTCAATTGGACAATCTCTAAATGAAATTATTTCAGACTGAAATTTATAAAGCAGAAAAATTTTAAAACATTAAAAATTAACTGTTTGTAGATTAGCTAAACTATTAAATTAAAGTTTTAATAGAAATTATTCGAGTTAAAGTTCAACTATTTCTAAAACGTTTTTGATATATAATTATAAAATTATATTTTTTGTTTTGTGAAACACACTTTGAAATTTTGAACGCCTTTAATTTATTTATAATTACTCATTTTTTGTGGATAAACTTTCCATTTTACGATTCAAATTTTGAAAACTTGAATCCCATCAAGTTGAAAATGTTTAAAAATTAAATTTCGAATGCTTTAAATTTTTTATTAACCCCATTTTTCAAACTCTAATACACAAACATTTCAGTATTTAACGTTTTGAAATGTTTCTCTTTTCTAAATTTCAATCTGAAGCTTTACAAAATTTCACGAGACTTCAAAAGATTTTTAGAGGTTTTAAATATTTGAGGATGTTTAAAAGATTTCAAGGAATTTTCCATTTATTTTTATAATTTAAAGGAATTTCAAAGATTTAAAACAATTTTATGAGGGTTATTAAAAAAAATTCCAAAGTACTTTAAAAATCTTTAAAAAAAGTTCTTGGTATTCCAAAAGATTTTGAAGGATTTGAAAAATTTCAGAGAATTTTAAAAGATTTAAAGGAATTTGAATTGATTTCAATACTTTAGTATGAAATTTTGAAGGATTTGAAATACTTCAGGTCATTTTAAAAGTTTCAAAGAATTTTCAAGAGCTTTACAAAATTTCAAGAGATTTCAAAAGATTTTAAATATTTGAGGATGTTTTAAAAGATGTCAGGGAATTTTCAATTTATTTTGATAATTTACAGGAATTTTAAAGAATTGAAAAATTTTGGGAGGGCCATTTAAAAAATATATAAATTACTTTAGAAATCTTTAAAAAATAGTTTTAGGTATTTCAAACGAGTTGAGAGAATTAAAAAAAATTCCCAGGAATTTTAAATTGATTAAAGTAATTTAATATTAGATTTTAAAGGATTTGATGTATTTTAGAATATTTTAATAGATTCTAAGGAATTTGCAATTGATTTCAATAATTTAGAATAAGATTTTAAAGGTTTGGAATATTTCAGGGTATTTTTGAAATTTCAAGAAATTTTGAAGAGTTTAAAAAAATTTTAAGAGATTTCTAATGATTTTTAAGGATTTTAAAAATTTGAGGATGTTTTAGAAGATATCATGGAATTTTTATCTCATTTCTATAATTTTAAGGAATTACAAAGCATTTTAAAGAAGTACTTTAAAAATCTTTTTAATAAAAGTCAAGGTATGTCAAAATATTTTGAAGGTATTGCAGTAATTGACAGTATTAAAAAATGTTCCAACGAATTTTAAATTGATTACGGTAATTTAATATGAAATTTTGAAAGATTTAATATATTTTAGGATATTTTAATTGATTCCAAGAAATTTTCAATTGATTTCAATAATGTAGTATGAGATTGTAAAAGATTTGAAATATTTTAGGGTATTTTAAAATTGCAAGGAATTTTCAAGAGCTTTGAAAAATTTCAACAGATTTTAAAGGATTTTAAATATTTTAGAATGTTTCAAAACATTCAAAGGAATTTTCAATTAATTTCAATAATTTAAAGCAGTTTTAAACAATCTTAGCGATTTTTTCAACTTTTCTGGTTGAAAGTAGATAAGCTTTTTGTCGAAAATTTAACTATGATTAAACATTAGTTTTTTGTATAGAAAATTAGACTTGGTGGAAAATAAATTTCTGGTGTGCAAAGTTATTCATGTACTTTATTAAAAATGCTTTTTTTTAGTATACAATTTAGCTTTTGGATGGAAATTTAGTTTCTTGTTTAAAAACTTAACTATTTTGTTGAAAACAATTAAATTTTTTTCAATTTATGTAATTTATTCAACATTTTTTTGCTGAAAACTAATTGTTTTAGTTGAAATTTTAACTATTTCTGTTGAAAGTTAGTCAGCTAGTCATTAATATTAATATAATATTGTATAATTATAATATTAACATTAATAATATATATATATATATATATATATATATACAACATTTCAACAATTATATACATTTTATTTACACCTGAAAAACATAACCTGAAATTCGACACATACATGAAATTAAGAATCATGCGAAACATTAGGATCGTCAATTTTTAAAAAAGTTTTTTTTAAATTTAAAGTTTTATATTGCAATGAAACGTATTTTTTACAAAATCTCTAATTTTTGCATCTTAAAAATCATTTGAAACAAAGTTAATATTTTTCAAACAATCAGAATCACGGGTTGAATAATGATTTCTTAAAATTATATTAATTGAAATGTATTACACTATCTGCTATAGAACCTTAGTTGATTGATGAAATGGCTAGAATAGATAGGTAGTGAAACTCCAATCTATTACATAACTCTCTAAAGATGCATGCGCAATTTATGAAACGGCTAAAACTTGTAGACAGCTATTTTAACTGCCAATTATTGAACAATCCTCCAGCAGTTCATGAACTATCATAAACATTTCATAGTGATGCGATTGATGTTCTCTTTATAAAGACCGCAATTCAATGTACCTGCAAGACATTGTTAAATTGTCCAAAACCGCCAGGAGGAAAAAATCATAAAAGTATAATATTTATACACATAATTATAAATTAGTTGCATATAGATAATGACTAGCTGGGAAGGGTTGAAAATAATTGGTTCCAGTCCATATATCTACATCCATATTTTTCTATCCCCTTGTCGATATCAATTTCAAGGTGTTTTATGTAATACTGAGGAGCGAAATTGACACGCATATTACGTCAAGAGAAAACCGGGAAAACATTAATTCGGATCCGGAGTATCCTGGAATTTGAAATGGAAAAATACGCTAAACACCTTGAAATTTCCATGTATCATTTTAACCCTTTAAGGACCAAACGTCTGTTTTTCCAAAAAAAATTTCAGCGACATTTCCTACTAAACTTTTGAAATACGTCATCAGAATTGCAGAAAAATTCAAATTGAAATAATAATAATCCTTCATTTAACCAAAACTACGAATTTTTCATGGCATACAATCTTTATTTGATTCATTTTGACTCGAATTTGTGAAGATACACCTCTAAAAAGTGAACTTTTTGCGTCCATGGACCCTAAACTTTAAAATCTATAGATTAGTTTTCCGAAATTATAAATGTCGATGTCGAATATAGCGGACAGAAGTTATTTTTTTGATATTTCTGATTTTCCATATTGAAGAAATATTTTCAAATAAATTTCCATAAATGCATGTATACAGATATTTTTTGTGGTCGCCGATCACGAATCCGAAATCAGATTTGCAAGATTCAAGATGGCGGATCCAACATGGCTGCCAAAATTGACTAAAAGATTTCGATTGTCATAAAAATTCGCACATGGCGGCTTTTGAGACCGTTGATGACGAATCAGAAATCCGATTTTAGAACTTTTAGCTGGCAGATATAGTATGGCTGCCTACAGTTACCGGAAATTTCCAAGTTTTTATAAAATTTCTCAGATGGGGGGTTTTGGGGCCGCTGTTGTCGATTCGGTGTTGAGATATTCCAAATTCAAGATGGCGTATCCAATAGGGCTATCAAAAGTTACTGAAACATTCCGATGTTCATAAAAATTTACACATGAGAATTTTGTATGCCACATGATGACAAATCCGTGATTAGATTTTTAAAATTCAAGAGGGCTAATCGAATAACGCTGCCAAAAATTGTGAAAAATGGTAATTAATTTCATTTGCATCGTTCAAATGTCTTTCCGCCATCGACGTATCCATTGCCGTTGCCCAAATCTTACCACGTGGAGGTGAACATTTACATGAGTAATGTTATTATTTTTATTTTTAAGTGTATTGTTATTTTGTTGGTAAAAAGGGTTTGGACGAGACCTGTGTATTGTCCGAATCGAACCGGATTTTTTTCAAAGCAACGTAGGTCAGTCGAAAAAAAATCTGATTCGAGCGGGCCAGACCGAAAGTCTTCCTAATCGAAATTCGACACATTCAGTTCGATTCGAAAGCAAACCGATTTCAAGTGGACAGTTCGAAAGTCTTTCGAATGGACATTCGGCGCGTTCAGTTCGAATCGAAGGAAAACGAATCGAAGTGGGAAATTCGAAAGTCTTTCGAACCGACATTCGACGCGTTCAGTTTGCATCGTAAGAAAAACGATTCGAAGTGAGCAGT
>NC_046666.1:88259761-88266728 GCF_010883055.1 Belonocnema kinseyi | reverse complement strand
TCTCAACAAAATAACAATATACTTAAAAATAAAAATAATAACATTACTCATGTAAATGTTCACCTCTACGTGGTAAGATTTGGGCAACGGCAATGAACAAAATTCTTATGTGTGAATTTTTATGAACATCGCAATGTTTCAGCAACTTTTGATAGCCCTATTGGATACGACATCTTGAGTTTGGAAAATCTCAACATTGATTCGACACAAGACTAATTGATTTATGAGGAAATTTATTATTTGTAAGCAATGAAAAACATCGTTTAGTAAAATAAATTCTTGATATTCCCAAAACCTTATATCCTCGTGATCATCACTTTTTTGTACTTTTTTGTACTTTTTTGAAACTAAAATTTCTAATTAAAAATTAAAATTGTTGATGTCTTGAATAGTTTTAAAATTTTAGGTATCGAATGTGATGAATGAAAATTCATAAATGACATAAATGGTCAAATTTTAAAAACTATTCTAGATATCGAAAAAATTATTAGCATGTATCGGCAATATGTGTGCAAACTTGTCAGTAAAATCCATGATAATCAGTTGAATGGATAGGGCTGCAGAGGTGAGCATAGTTGAATAATACGGTACCATATCATTATATTGAAAAATAAATCATTTTAATTAATTATTAGCAAAAATTATTTAGAAGAATTAATTTAATTTGTTATATTTTACAAATTTGTACTTATTCCATTTGGAAGAATTAGAATTTAGAAGTTGACTTATTATCTTAAAAATCACTCAAATGAAAGAATTTTTATTTATACATCCTTAAAATTGGAAATTTTGTACTTTTTCAAATTAAACGTTCAAAATTATGTAAGTTTTATCATTAAAATAGGTATAGTTCTGATGATACACAATAAAAATTTCTTTAATTTGCAAGATGTAGAGTTGAAAACTTCAGTTCAGTCTAGATCTAAAAAATTATCCAGCATTTTTATTTATACAGTTATAATATTGTAAAGTGTTTAATTATGAGTATTTGAAATTTAATTATGTAAAAAAACAATCACAACTGTATGATAAATTGCATATATTAAAAATTAAAGTATCTTCAAATGCAAATTTTGAATAAAGACTTACTTCAAGAAGAGATATTCAAAATGTTCTCAAGTTATGTGTGTTATTCATGAGGTCCGTTAAGCTGGCAGGACCGCATGGCAAAAATGGATTGAAACCCTACAGGAAATTTAGGGCTCATTTAGGGTTAATTTAATGCCCTATAGCTAAATTTAATGCTCTTCATTTAAGCAAAAAAACCGGTGGTCATGCTAGCTTAACGTGAAGCTAGCAGAACCACACATAGAAAAAAATTAATTTCTCAAAACTTCTTTACTCTATAATATAGGGCTTATTTAGGGCTCACTTAATGCCCTATTGTCAAATTTAATGCTCCACAATTTTTGGAAAAAACCTGTGGTCATGCTAGCTTAACGTTAACCTAGCAGATACACACAGAGAAAAAAACGACTTCGGCATTATTTCTTTCCACAATAATTCAGGGCTCATTTAGGGCTCACTTAATGTCCTATTAACAAATTTGATGGTACGCATTTTTTTAAACCTGTGGTTCTGCTATCTTAACGTTAAGCTAGCAGGGCCACACATAGAAAAAAATTACTTAGACAATATTTCTTTCCACTATAATTTAGGGGTCATTTAGGGCTCAATTCATGCCCTAATGCCAAATTTGATGCTACGCTCATTTAGGGCTCTGGGAATATGATAATGAAAATTAAAAAAAAAATGATTTAAACAATTCTAGTAAAAATAAATTAAACAAATTTCTTCTTCTACCCTATGATAAGGCTCACTTAGTGCTCCATAAATATTGTATTGAAATTGAACAAAAAATGATTTAAACAATTATTGTTTAAACAAACTTACCACTAAAAAATTATTTTCTTTTCGTTTCTCTTGCACAATTGCAGGCTCATTTAAGGCTTCTAAAATATCATAAACTGAAAGTGTTGCGATATTTCCTTTGCCCTTTTTTTTGTTATACATGGTGTTGTGCTACCTTAACGTTATAAAAAATACGTGAAGAAAACCATAAAACCCACTTTTACCACTCGCATAATTTAGGGTTCATTGAGGACTAATTTGGGTCCGTATTCCTAAATTTTGGACTCTAGTATTTTTTGCAAAAGAAACAAAAATAAATTAATTTTTTATGGTAAATTTATTTAAACAATAATTGTTTAAACGATTTTTTTTTAAATTCAAATATCATATATATTCAAAAATTTTGTTCATTTTTCATTATTATATTCCCAGAGCCCCAAATAAGCCCTAAATTATAGTACAAAGAAATATTGTCCAAGTCATTTTGCTCTATGTTTGGTCCCGCTAGCTTAACGTTAAGCCAGCACGACCACAGGTTTTTTTGAAAAATTGCGGAGCATTAAATTTGAAAATAGGACATTGAGTGAGCCCTAAATAAGTCCTAAATTATAGAGTATAGAAATTTTGAAAAACTAATTTTTTACTATATTTCGTTCTGCTAGCTTAACAGAACTTTATTCATGTTTTCATATACATAAGTTTAATGCACTATAATTAATAAATCCTATAAAGCGTATTACCTTGCATATTCGATTTAATTCCTAATATTCTAACCTAATTTACTTTCAGAGATTTTATATAAACTAAATTTTCGGGTTTTCAATGCTCAATTTAAATAGCTTGAATATTTTACATCCAAAAGATTTAAGAAAGTAGACGATGCAACAATTTTAAATATTAAAAATGAAATAATGTAGGGTTTCAAGGTTAGAAAATTTTTAATAAAAAGTATCCAATGCTCTTATTTACTTCTCATAAATTAAAAAAACCCGCTCATTAATTTAATGTTACAATAAAAAGTGTTGCTGTAACTGGTTCTAGATACTTTTTGCACGGCCATGACGTACTCCTACTTGAACTTTATACTCGATATTTTTTTCCGGTATCACAACTGTTAGGTTAGCCATGAGACTTACGTCTTTAGCGATATAACGCGTTAAATGTCGGTTAGGGGGTTCGAACCGCGTCACAGCGTTTTCGATTTTCAATAGCGTTAATATTGTTAAAAGCCTGCGAGTGTATCGTATGTAATGTATTGTGATTTAATGTGTATATATGTAGGGGTAGGTGCCGTGAGTGTAATTTCAGCGAAATTGTATTCTGATTCTGTTGATTTCGTATATGTTCTTTTTTATTCAGAGAAGCTGTCGGTTTACCAAACTAGTAGCTAAAGTTTCTCGAGCGTCAGTGATTTCCTCGTGACTTTCCTGTAAACCCTCTTATATTTTCCACCGAGTCCTCCACCGGGGTTTGCCCAACTGTTCATTAATCTTTATCTAACGTTTAATATTTTTGACAAGTATGTCCATTAAAATGTCAAGTACCAAGTACAGTATTAATTAAAGTATAGTTTGATAGACATTAGTATTGATTTTCACACTTTCATGTTCGTGATTGAGGTATTATCGAATTTCGTTTTACAGAACTAGAAATAAAACTTTATCAAAGTGTCCATATGTTTCGAGTTTTCCCAACTGTGTTTAGTAAAGTTTCTCGAAAGATTTTTCTTCGTGTAAGATTATATTTTCCCAGCTCTTTTTAAATCTTCAAGTAACACATAATGAAATTTAAGATGTAAAGATTACATTAACTGAATCTATATAAACTTGCTATAAAACTTTAAAAAATCAACGATTTTTGTAGTTTATAACTTATTTTACTACATTATACACATAATTCTGGAATGTTTAAAATAACTCTCACCTTTTCTGATCCTTCAGAATGTATTTTATAGAAATCTGTTCAATTTTTTATCTCTGGTTTTTTTCGGGTCATTACGTTTCGGCACTCACAGAGTCTGAAAATCATGAAATTTTGTCGTCCGTCTATCCCCAGGTGCGAATTCAGGTCGGCACCCAGAGCAGGTGATTCCAAAAACATGGCTCGAACATGCACCAACCATCAGGGCAATTATATGAAATCTTTCGTTAACAAGTAAAGCCGACTACTGGCCCAACTTTGGGCTAAACTGTGCCCAGAGATCGGCATGAAGAGATTTAGAAAGTTCTGAGGAAGTTAGGCCGACTATTGACCCAACAATGGCCCAAACATGGACCAACCACCGGGGAAACTATGGAACATCTTTCGTTAACAAGTAACACCGACTACCGACCCAACTCTGGGCCAAATTCGGTCCAGAGATCGGCATGAAGGGATTTAAAAAGTTCTGAAGAAGTTAGGCCGACTATTGGCCCAACAATGACCCAAACATGGACCAACCATCGGGGCAACTATGGGACATCTTTCGTTAACGAGTAACACTGACTATCGGCTCAACCCTGGGACAAAGTCGGCACGGAGATCAGCATTAAGGGATTTAAAAATTATTTCTCATAAAAAGAGAAAAAAATTTATAAATGAATTTCAAAATATTTCAAGTAATTTTAAAGAAGTTTAAAATATTTGAGAAGAATTAAAAAATGCAAAAGAATTTTCAAGAGATTTTAGCGACTTTAAAAGATTTAAAAAAAGTTCGACCAAGTCCGAGAAAGTTTAACTGACTATGGTCCAATGGAAAATTTGCACATGGGTTTCTATCTCATCTCTATTACATGCTGTTCTGTGGCTGCGTTCCTAAGAAACCGTACTTTTTTGTATTTTTAGCAGCGCTAAATAATCGTTCTACAATCGTCTCAAAAGTCCCGGGACGGTTGGATATTTCCTCAGGTAAAATATTTTTCAAAAAAGTGAAGATCATTCCTGAAGTAAATTTCAGCGAGGAATTCAATGGTGACCTTCATTTCGACCTTGAAGTTGACCTTCAGGGCTTGTTGAAGGTCAACTTTGTTTTTTTAAATCGAAACCCCCTTTTTTACATCTGCAATCGATAGAGCGGAAAATTCTACGTTCAGGTACGTACCCAAGTCATAGGTAAATTGTAACGTTCAAGGTCAGTTAGAGGTTATTCGAAATTAACAAAGTTTTCCAAGAGGTCAGTGAAATTCCTGAAGTAAATTTCAACAAGAAATTCATTGGTGAGCTCTGTATTGATCTTGGTGATGATATTCAAGGTTTTTTCAAGGTTTTTTCCAAGCAGTTCACGTTTAGCATCACCCAGGAACAACGAGGCGGACGTAGTAAATTCTGTTCCCTTTGGAGTGCTTGATTAGCGTGAGTCCCCTTGCCTCTCACGCTTCAGTGAAGATGTTCGAACTGAAAACCTTGAGCTTCTTGACAAAAAGCTATGCGATTGTAAAAATGAGTTGCAGCATTACGAATCATCTCCCAATCAATCAAAGTAGCCTGTTGCAGAATCCGATTCTGCAATTCGTATAAGCTTTGCGGTTGCGTTGAGTATACTTTGCTCTTTAAATAACCCCAAACAAAATACTCGGGAGGTGTCAGATCAGGAGATCTAGCAGGCCATTCAATTTCACCGCTTCTTCCAATCCACCTTTGAGGGAACTGAGTATCCAAATATGCTCGAACCGCCTACCGTACTGAGCCGCTGCTCCGTCCAGCTGGAACCAAATATTATGAAAATTATCGTCTGTGATCTCCCTTATTCTTGGTACAATTTGGTTTCTGAGAAGCTCTTCATATGCACGGGCATTGAGATTGCCATCGATGAAGAAAGGGCCTATCAATGTATCATTCAAGATACCGGCCCAAACATTAATCTTTTGTGGATATTGTGTGTGACTCTAACATCCAATCAGGATTTGTATCGGACCGATCTCTATCAATTTTGTCCATCGTAATTTCACAAAATTCAACCCGACGATCAGGATCGTCTTCATTGAGCTCCTGTACCAGATGAACTTTGTAAGGATAGAAATTAATGCTTTTTAACCCTTTGCGGCATGGTGGGAATACTGTATTCCCACCTTTTTCATATCATTTTTGCGATTTCAGAGTAGTTTTTATTGCATTTTACACAGGTTTTTTTTAATTTCATTCTCGCAGGATGATTGAAAATTGACATTTATGTGCGAAGGGTCTAAAATTTTTTTAATAATTTGTTAATACTTATAAACAAAGATGAAAAAAAGCCTTTTTTGTTGAAAAAATTCATTATTAAAAAAAATTTCCATTATATCTTTATGAAAATCGGTACATAAGGGTTTTTGGGATCGCTGACTACGAATCTGGACTCAGAGTTTGAAAATTCAAAAGGGCAGTTCCAATATGGCTGCTGAAATTGGCCGAAATTGATTTTATCGGAAAATTGGTATACAGGGGCTTTTGGGCTCAGTGATCACGAATATGAACTCAGATTTTAAAAATTCAAAATAGCCGATCCACGATGACGCCCGAAACTAGGAATATTTTTGAATTTTCTTCTGAAAATTGGTACACAGAGGTTTTCGGGTTCGCTGATCACGAAACTGTAATCAGACTTTGAAAATGCAAAATGACGGATCGAATATGGCGGCCAAAATAATAAAGTTTTCTGGATTTTGTTAATAATGAGTGTACAAGGATTTTTGGAGTCAATGATCTCGAATCTGGATTTAGATTTTGAAAATTCAGATAATTCGTACTATTATAGCGACCTTCAACTTAAAATAACCAATTTTATAGTAGCATAACAGTTGCAGTTGATTCCATTTCAATTTTTTAAATACTTTTTATCTTTTATAATTTTAAAAAATTTTTTTATGTTATAATTTAAAAAAAAAATTTACATTGATAATTTTGTAATTATTTTTATGTTTGTGTGTATCTTTTATGAATGATACTTCGAGAACCAATTCTTGTTTTATTGTAAGTTACACGTGCTACATAACCATTTAGTTCGAACTTCACTTGTTTTTGTATTGCAAAGCGCCAATCTTCTGTAACCATCAATGGATGTTGGCATGTGAGCAGCCTGCGAGCGTCTTTTTTTAATAGGACCTTGTGGTTTGCGAGGATCGGTAAGTGAAGGTCGACGCTTTCTTCCTTTTTAAGTTGG
>NC_046666.1:88247997-88259661 GCF_010883055.1 Belonocnema kinseyi | reverse complement strand
ATCATAGATTCATTTATAGACTGCTATTTAGTTGGTTTCCAATAGGTTTTGAAAGTTTCTTGAAGTCTATCCAGTAATGGTCTCAACTTATATAATTTATCATAATTCGGCTCACCTTTTTTAGGTTCTGTACTGCTATCGGAGATATGTAAATTAACGAATATGAATCCAAAGCGAATAATGGGCATCAACGACCTTATGCAAGGATAATTAAATTTTGAGTCACTCGACCAATAATCACGGTATGAAGGTAATTTCTTTATTCCCATCAGAATATTAATTCCTAAAAAGATCAGTAGTTCTTCTTTTTTCACTAACTGATTTTCCTGGGTATTCTTCTGTATATACTTATTAGTTTGCTGTACCAGAAAACTCAGCATATCTTCAGGAAAAAGATACAAAAAAATATCTAAGGCAGATTTTACGTTATCGGGGATATTTGGCCCAAAATCAGCAGTTAATGGATTATCATTTCTAGGTTTTCCTTTTTTCCTCCATACTTGATCACCAAAACGTTCTCCTTCATCTTCATCTGAATCATTATCACTTTCATTCTCTTGACACTATTTTTTGCGGCATTCAACTCATTCTCGTCTAGATCTGAATCAACGAGACCATATATAGACTTTGTATCACTAGGAATCTCAGCCATATTCATTTTGTGTAAAACAGGTTCTGATAATTTGAAAATATCGAGAAAAAAATTCTGCTAGATGATATGCAAAGTTATATGTACTAAAGGATCGATATAAACATTTCTTACTAAATTCTATTACAAGATATTTTAACGTATCGTTACAATGATTTATAGAACTTTCTTTTGTGGCTTATACGCTGCATTTCATCCGTTTCGAATACGTGGTAAATTCAAAAAGCTTCATGTGTCATAGAACCGAGAAAGTTTTATACTACTTAATATGTTCTTACTAATACTGAAATGCATATGTGACATGCGCCGAAGAAAGAGGGCTTACTCTGAAAAGTGAGATTTTTCAGGACGTGCGGTTGAAGTCAACCAGATAGACCGAACTTTTAGGAGAGAGGGAAGACTCACGAAATCTTCCCTCTCCACTTACCACTACATTCTCATGGAAAGAGATAGGTCGTAGACGCGGCTCACAGACGGGGTAGAGATGAGTCGCACAGATAGGGTGGTGAGTGGTGGGAGGTGTTTCACGAAATCTCGAGCTCTCGAGTCATATCCCGATTTCTAGAATACCTAAAAAACTCAATTATTAGCAATAATAACGCTCGGATTTTTTTCGCGATGGTTTCATTAAAAATTGAAGCTCAAAAACTAACGAAATACGTAAAAACCTTGATTTCGATTTTTTTAGAGTAAGCCCCCTTTCTTCGAAGCACGTCACATGTATTTTTCAAAAGCAGTCATTCATCTGGAACGAGTGTAGTGTACCAATGTAAAATAACCTCGAATTTGAAGAAGAATACATGCAGCTGTATTCTACAAAAAATAAAGACTGAAAGATTTATTGAACGGTGTCTTCCAGACCTAATGGAAAAGATAATCGGACTTTTCAGAACAAGTAGCTTCTGATTTTTCCACGCAATGAGAAAATTTTTGTAAAAAATTTCTAGACTATTTAGTCCATGTTTTAGGTGAATAGCTGTATATTTTTGCAAACCTCAATATTCTAAATATTTGTCATTTTCAATACAGATTCAAGATCAGCGACCCCCTGCCTATGCCAACTTTCAAAAAACAATGCAGAAATATTTTCAATTTTGGCCCATCATTTTGAATGTTCAAAATCTGAGTTCAGATTCGTGATCAGATACCAAAATCCCCAGTACACCAATTTTCAAAAAATAATTCCAAATTCTGGCCGCCATATTGGATCCGCCATTTTGAATGTTCAAAATCTGTGTTAGGATTCATGATTAGCGACCCCAAAAAAACCCCTGTATACCAATTCTAAAAAAAAATCCAAAAATATTCCAAATTTAGGTCGCCATATTGGATCTACGATTTTGAACTTTCTAAATCTGAGTTCAGATCCGTGATCAGTGATCCCAAAAACCCCCGTATACTAATTTTCAGAAAAAATAAAAAAATATGCCAAATGTTATCCGCCATATTGGATCCGCCATTTTGAATTTATAAAATCTGAGTTCAGATTCGCTATCAGCGGCTCTATGTACCAATTTTTATGAAAACTCGTTTCCCTGAAAAATGTATGCCGGAAAGGATTAACTTCGCTTGTCAACTTTTATATAGTGAATTTCAAATTCTCGCAAGTTTTATAAGAATTAATACAACATCCTTGATATTTGTTGGAACAAAAATGTTAGTTTTGACGGCTGAAAACCGCATTATTAATTTTTGATACGTAAACCCTGTTTTCCATATTTTAAAACAATATTATACTAAATTCTCAATCATTTTTATCATTCATTCTAACAAAAAGTCTCTCAGTATAGTTTTGAAATCTGTATACGTTTACAAAACTTGAATGCCAAATAGTAAAATTTCTCCATTTTTCTTACTAACTAATAATTCTACGTGACGTTTGAATTCTTAGTGACATTTGAACCTCACGAAGTTATGTAGCTAATTGAAAGATATGAAAATCTACACTGAAAGATTAATTATTTGAATCAAAGGAAATTTCTTTGATTCGACGAAACGGTAGCGTATAATGTGGCTATAGAAATACTTCTTCAGATTAAACACGGGAAAACAGTATTACCGTTCGAACTACACAGGATTTTAGTTCAGCGTACCACGGGTGTATAGTGTCTCGAACGATGTGGCATCAAAAAGGCAACTATACTGATTTGTGGCGAGACCAATACACTGCTTCGCATACCCGTGCGAGCAATATTCGTGGATCAATATGACGATTAGGAATACCAGTATAGCTGCGGCGCCAATACTGGTACAATTGAGTGTCCCCATGCAAGAACAAGGCGTAGATTTTTCTATCGCGGCGGAATTGGCCTCTGACGACTGAAAATTCAAATTAGAAACTTTGAATTTTAAAACATATATTATCATAGATAATTACATTCTGAATCTTTTCTTTCCTTACAAGAAAATCGTATCTTGTTTAGTTTCTAACAAATTGCAAAAAACGAGTTTATTCAAAAGTCGATTTTTAATTCGATTTTTGTCTTTGACTCGTGCTAAAATCCACAGTTTATGGAATTTCTTTATAAAATTCAGAGGAAATATTCCTTATAATATCCTTATTATGACAATTAGCGATAAAACGTTTCAACTTTATTTATAACAATATAAAAAATTATTTTCAGAGGTATTGCATATTTCGTTCCACAAAACGTTTGAGTGTTTCGTTTATCGAGGAAAGTCTGAGCAAACAAAAACTTATTGCGAAGAAGTTATTCAGAAAGGTACGAAGAAGTTTTCTGCTATGCGTCTATTGCGCCGAGTCGAGATGTCTTGCAGTTTAGGCGGGTAATAAGGGGGTCAGATTTAAAAATAAATAATAACACTTCAATTGACTTAAAATATATCAAATTTTTATTTGTTTAGCGAATACTTATGTTTATAATCATTTATATAAATAGTTAACGAGATCATTGTGATCACAGGCTTATATTACAGTGCTAATTATAAAATGTTCTAACAGGACTTACTCCATATTTACTTTAAATTATATTATAATACAATTTTATTAATGTAAAGTTCATATTATTCCTCTTCAGATAACATAGAATCATCGACTTCTTCAATTTTTGTTATCGGCGCAAAGTAAACCGTGAAAAATTTTTGACTTTTAGAAGAGAGATATTTAAGCAAGCTTTTAACGTCATTCATTTTAGCTTTTGTGAGACCGACTTTTGGAGGGGCAATCTTTTCCAAGTCTCTGAGTTTAATACTTGGCTGAATAGCTTTCGGAATTTGTACGTTTTCTTTAAAAGATTTTTCAAAATCGTGCAAAATATTGTTTGCTGATTCAACCATAATAAACGGAGGATCGCGAGAATCTCTGATCAGTTCAATGTACTTTGCCGCTTTTTCAATTTGCTCTAGTTTTTGTAGAAAACTGCAATGTTTTGGCTTCTTTTGGGATCAAGAAGGCTGAAGGACGTTTGACGGTCATCTAATGTTTGAGTAATCCACCTTTGAGTTCATTGTACCGCCGTATAGGGAAAGTCACCCCGACTCGGCATAATACACGCATGAAGATCAGTGGCTCGCTCAAAGTTTAGCGTTCACAGTTTTTTACCTATTAATTTATTTGAAAAAAGCCTTTGCAGAAAACTTATATGTACCTTTCTGAACAACTTTTCCGCAGTAAGTTTTTGTTTGCTCAAACTTTCCTCCATGAACGAAACACTCAAACGTTTTGTGAAACGAAATATGCAATAGCTCTGAAAATAATTTTTTATATTGTTATAAATAAAGTTAAAAAGTTTAATCGCTAATTGTCATAACAAAGATATTATAAAGAATATTTTCTCCGAATTTTATAAAGAAATTCCGAAAACTGTGGATTTGAGCACGAGTGGAAGACAACAATCTAATCGAAAATCGACTTTTGAAAAAACTCGTTTTTTGCAATTTGTTAAAAAACGAAAAAAGATACGATTTTTTTGTAAGGAAAAAAAAGATGCAGAATTTAATTATCTACGATAATATATGTTTTAAAATTCAAAATTTCCAATTTGAATTTTCAGTCGTCAGGGGCCAACTCCGCCGCGCTAGAAAAATCTACGTCTTGTTCTTGCATGGGGACACTCAATTGTGAGGACTCTTCGGTAGTATTGGTGCTTGGATCTGAGGAACGCAATGCTTAAGGCATATCAATATTTAGAAACAGTTTTTTTATTGACTGTAATAAATAATTATTTGATATGATAGGTGAGTTTCATAATGTAAAGAAGTATGGTGTAAGTTCTAGAAGATTATTATTATATACAAATAAATATAACTAAGACTGAGTAAAAGTTGTTTTTAACGGAATATATAATACTTTCATTTAAATAGGCGTATTTTTTTGGTAAAATAGACTTTTCTTTGTAAGCAAAAATTTTTTTTAAACGGGCTCAAATGTTTATTTGCTTCTAACGTGCGGCATATTCTAAAGAAACACGTAACAGACTCCCGTGTGGAAAAATGAAGGGGGCCCCGTCAGGATCCATATGGGTTACCCTCATGCCTTGTGGAATCCACGAGGGCAATCCAGACGTGGTTCCTTATGGAAACGATATGCTAATCCATAGGAGCCCAACATGAGCTTCCCTCATAGATCCCTCATGATTTCCACCATGAAAGCCCTTTTGGTTTTTTTGCCACTGCTGGTACCTGTACTGGCATATCTCTGGGATGATAAAAATATTTTGTACTGGGCTGTCAGTGTTGGGGCAGCACTGGATATCGCTACTAGCACAGTACTATTCCAATAGGAAATTTACCATGGGCGGCAGTACTGCGTCAGTTCTAACTAGTACCGTACTGCTATACTCTAACCATATGATAAGAAAGTTATTCAAAAAATAAATATTAAATGATTGCGAGTATTTTGTCTGCGGATATTAATAGTTCTGTTTATAGTGCATGCATATATTACATTTTTAAACATTATATTACAAATAAAATTTCTAACGCTACGGGGTATCGAACCTACATAATCTATCCCTAAATCTACTACTTAACAGTCGGGAGTGATAAACACTACGCTAAACCGAAAAGTTGAAACTCGATGAAAAAGCCATCCTCATAAGCTACAGTTCAGAAAAGTTAAAGTACCAAATATTAAGCTCTCTTTTTATAATTATTTATTATTATACGACGTTTTGTAAATGTAAAATACACGAACTGTTAACACGAATATCAATAGTTTTTTGAAATTTTAGAATGCATGAACCATATTTTGAAACATATGTTTTTATGTCCATTTTTTAGGATATAAACTATTCAGCCTTCCGACTAAGGCATTTTAATCGTTGATCCGTGAAGGCAATCCACCTAGGCCTCTAGCGGGTTCCTCTATGGAACATCAATATTGTGATAGTTCGAATTTCAAAAAAGTGTCATCCAATTTTTGATAGAAATTCATTGTTTGTAAGACTTAGGAGAAGTGGCACTACTCGTAGGTTCACTTGTATCCTCCAAATGAATCAATTATTACTTGAGTGAACGAGTGAAATTTCATATAATATTTATAAAATCATATTCCTGTCGTAAAAAGTATAAATTTTCAAGCTCAGGATATCAGTAAACATTTCTCTTTCGTTCGAGTCGCATTTTACAGAATAAACATAAAAATATTGCATTTTAAAGCAGTCGCCTTAAAGCACCTACTCCAAAACTCATCTGCGGTACTGAATTCGCCTATGTACGTCCCGTGGCACGGGCCACGAACAACCACGAAAGCCTTTCCGGCAGCGAGTAGAGGTTGGTGGTGGGGTTAAAGTATCAAATTGCTTTTCATGCAGTTATGACTATTCGCAAGGCTCAGACATGTGGTGTTTGAGTCGAACTCCTCTCTCTGGATAGGCCTGATCTAAGATCATGCCACGCTATGTTTTGCGGCAGCATTAAGCAGGGTCCCGCCATCAGCACGCGATTACTTTTGGTTTGAGTGGGTTTTAGTTTTTACGCGCGGTTTTCCTCGTTTTCCTAATTGATTTAGGAGTAAAGTGTTTTTAGATGTAAACGGAACAGTTGGATATTCATTTCTATTAGTTTTAAAAGGAGCGTTAACATAAATTGCAGCGGAACTAGGTGTCCAAACATAACCCTAGTTTTACATTCTCATCAGAGAAGGTATTAGATTTGTGTTGCGTATAATGTAGAAAAGTTGACTGGTTGGACAAAATCGAGTGTGAAGCACGAGCTACGTGATGAGAATGTGTTCGTTAAAGCCAAAAGAGCTTTAACAAAAGAGAGTTCAAAATCACAAAATACAGTTGTCGGTCCGTTCACCTATGATTTTAAAAGGTCTGTGCCCGAATGTAGAAGAAATGCAAAGACTAAACGCGGAATGCGATTGCCCTCAGTCGCGAACGAGCGCATAGCGCGAGTTAACTATATAATCGAGAGCGAAGCGCGAGACAAAGATACAATCGAGCGCGAAGCGCGAGATAAATACAACATCGAGCGCGAGAACCATCAGCCCCGCGCCCTAGGTGCTCTCAAACTTGTGAACGAAGCGAGCCGCGCGTATAGCGCGCGATGAGAATGTGCCCGCGTAGCGGGTAGATTTTTTTATTATATAGCGAGCCATTAGAATCGTTTCAATATCAGACACAGCCCAACACTTGAAATCGCGGAATCTCTCGGGGACGAGATATGTTGTTTTCGAGAGAAAATCAGGCGATACGTATTTTTCGGATTAGCAACAAAAAATGTTGTAAGTAAAGTTAGGTCTTCTATTAACAAATAGAATGCATAAATTTAAATCGACCACATTCGCTTAATTTGATTGAAATACCGAGCCTATTATTCATTCGATATTTCTATTTAAATTGATACTTTAATCAATTTGAACAAATTAGGTCTATTTAAAATATTTTATTCTATTTTTGTATCATTTTTGATAATAATCTACGGAAGCAGGTATATTTAAATATAAAAGTTAAAACTTTGTATTTTTTGTTGAATCTATAATTAAAGATATAAAGGCGTGTATAAAAATCAATATATGAGTTATATACATATATATATATATATATATATTTAATGTGCAATTATTCCTGTTGTAATTTAAAAATAATATATGGAATAATATACTTTTGAATCCTTCATTATTTTTTGAAGCTCGCATATCACCGTCATGCGTGCGACATTCACGCGTGAGAGCGATATGCGTCGCGATTGAGGACGCATCTGTCTGCTCGGGTGATGGTGCGACGTGCGGGACAATCCGCACGCGTGCGAGTCATCACGCCATCATTGTGCGCGCTCATTGTTATCTGGGTATTTTGTTTACAAATAGGAAAAAGCTAAAAAACAAAATGTATTTCAATAAGCCTCGTGACAATAGAAGTGCTTATAAGAGATATTGAGTGATGAAATCGCTTAGAAATTCAATAGGAACATCGATTTAAATGTTACATGTATTCTCGTTAAATTCTCATCAGAGAAGGTATCAGATTTGTGTAAAATTTTAAGCCCCTTTTTTGTGAAATGTCCACGTTGTGAGACACATGAATCCGAAAAACAGGTTTTATGAATGTGTTTGTCTGTCGGTCTGTTTGTTCGTTCGTAAATGCTTTTGTGTTAGCACGATAACTTTCGAAAGAATTGACAGATTTGATTTTACTTTGGCAAACTCTTTTAGTATCTTAAAATGAAGGTCAAGTTCGTTAGCCAGCCATCTTCGGCGAAAAATCAAAAGGTGAGCACATTTTGAATATTTTTGATACCTTTTTTGCAGATTCAAAAATTCTCTGTAGGGATATTCATAGTGTTCGAACAGACTATGAATTTATCCTCATAACTTTTTTGGATAAAACCAAAATTTACCAGATTTATCATTTACAAAATTCCAAAATACACACAAAAATGAACATTTTAAGCCAAATAACGCACGATATGAAAAAAGTGAAGAGAAGAAAAATGTTTCTTTTTGAACTCCCTACAAGATTATCATAAAAACTTTTTGAATTTTCGTGAAAAATCGAAAATTTAAATTTTAACAGCATAAAAAAATAATGGAAAATCAAAAATTACATTTTTTCATTCAACTATTTCAGAGTATTTCAAAGATTCTCAATTATATAAATGTGTAGATTATATAAATAACCATCTAACACAACGCTGCTGAAGGTTGGTGACTTTCTCAGCACAAAACACTAACCAGCTATTACTCTCGGTTGAAACTAATCGCCCCCCGTCCCACCGTCGCCCCTAACCACTCATTATTCGAAGTTTCGTGGGTCACTGAGGCTAGGGACGTAATTAGGAAATTAAAAAAGGAAAGCCTGACGTATAGACCGTATGTGTAACGTTTAAATTGTAAAAATAAAATTGGAAATGAGAAAATTCAGTTTTTAAAAAACCGTCAAAAGTTACAATAAAAGGTATAATAAACAATTTTTTAAATAGAATGTGCATTTTTTAAACGAAAAAATAAAACTACGGCTGTTTTAATATCAATGAATGTTATTAATTGTAATAATATACATTTATGGAAATTATATACAATTGCAGGGACGAATTCGAGTGCGAAGCACGAGATACGTGATGAGAATGTGTTCGTTAAAGCCAAAAGAGCTTTAACAAAAGAGAATTTACTATCACTAAATTACTTTTATCGATGCTTTGACCTTTAGTTTTAAAAAATATGTGCAGGAACTAATTGGCCAATAGAGACCATGAAGAAATTTGACATTAGTCATAAGTGAAGCATTATTATCGATTGAGAAGTCGATACCTGCGCAACTTACATCAGAAACTGTACGCTACCATAGTAGGTATCCACTGGCTCAAATCATTCGTGACGGACATTTAACTCTGGACAGTTATTTCGCCCAGTGGTGTCAGAGTGCGGATATCTCTGGCATGCGAAGTAGTGATTTTTGGGTAATTAAATTTTTCGGTGACAGTTTTCAAATTTTTTTAGTTTTTTGACAGATCTAACAAGAGATCGTAACCTGAGTTCATATCGGAATGATTTTATTTACACATTATTTAAAAATAGGAAAGCAATAACGGAGAAATGGACGTTGAAAGTACTGATGAAGAAAATATGGGAGAAGAAATAGAAAATGATGAATCAGAAGATATTGTTTTGGAAGTAATTCATCATTATAAAGAACAATATCTCTCATTATGAATCAGTAGAAGTAAGTTACAAATAAAATAGTATGAAGTCTCTTATCACTTGAAAAGAGATTGCGAAAAATGCCTAACTAAATAAATTATTAACAACTTTTATATGAGTTAGTAGTTTTTTTACTAATTACAATGCTTTATACGAATGCTTACTAAATATCAATTACTAAACGATTTCGAACTATTTCGTAAATAATTTCTTACTATAATTTAGATTAGAGTAGTAGTTATTAGTATGAACTGTCACCGTTCACTGTATTTTTCATTTTTAATTCAACTACGTATGTGACGTGCGCCGAAGAAAGGGGGCTTACTCTAAAAAATCGAAATCGAGGTTTTTACATTTTGCAATAGTTTTTGAGTTGCTCTTTTCAATCAAAGCATTAGTAAAAAATGTTCGAGCGTTATTTTTGTTAATAATTAAGTTGCTAGTTACCCGAGAAATCGGGCTTTTGCACGAGATTTCGTGAAACACCTTCCACCACTTACCACTACATCTACGCGTCTCATCTATACCCCACCCGTGAGCCGCATCAACGGCCTATCTCTTTTTGTGAGAATGCACTGGTAAGTGGAGATGGGAAGACTTCGTGAGTCTGTACTCTCTCATAAAGGTCGCTTCTATCCGGTCGACTTCGACCGCTCGCCCTGAAAAATCTCACTTTTCAGAGTAAGCCCCCTTTTTTCGACGCAGGTACATATGTTTATTTATTATTTACAATAAAAAGGTTTTCTATAATATTAGAAGTGATTGCTATGTCAATAATCGCCATAAAAATAAAATAGATTAAAAAAAGTCAAATGGAATTACGTAGACTTAGGGTAAAAAGGGTATAAACATCAAACTTCTGCATGGCTCGAAAGACATGCGGGGCATTTTACACCTTGCTTCCACTGTTGAAAATGGACTCAAAGAGAATCAACACTTACTGCAGAATGTTTTCCACAAAATTTGTGAGACTATTAACTCTGGTAGTTCCATTAATTACAAAGCAAGAATTTCTTAGAGAGCCGATTTCTTCTGCGGAGAGATTGCTTCTGACCTTGAGGTAATACTCATTTATATAAAATCAACGTAAAGATAATGCAGATTCTCTCATGAATCGATTGAAAAAAAGTGACATATATATATATACAGGGTGAGCACGCTGGGGCTTACATACATGGCGAGCTGAATGCTACCCGAGTTGCATAACAGCAGAGGAGAAGCCATTATACAGGGGTATTTTCATGTTTCACGCCTTCAAAGTTTCATTCGGATCGACAATTCGCTCAAGTCCGTGAATCTTCGGATCAAGTTTATGATAGTTTCCAGGGTTGCGCTCGAAACTTCAAACGGATACAAGTGTCAAAACAATATAGGTTATGTTATATAATAATTACAAATAATAAAAGTGTTTAATTAATAATGAAGTGAGACATGTCAACTGAGAAGTAAACGTCATTTTTTTTCTGTGCCAATAACATTATAGAATGGCTGCTAAGTGACAAATAATATAAAATAGTAATAATATTCTGTGCTTGCAGTGGGCGAAGAGTGAATAGTGTTTAACGCCTATTTTTACTACATAAAAAAGGTATGTTATGAATAGACAGGATCTGTTTCAAATAAAGGGAATGAAATATTACATGCGTAAACTTTAAATTAACATTGCCTACATTTACTGACAGCGATTAGGGAAAACAGGTAAATCTGAACATAACCGTTTGAATTTTCGAACGCAACCATGGAAACTATCATAAACTTGATCCAAAGATGCACGGACTTGGCCGAACAGCCGACCGAATGCAACTTTAAAGGCGCGAAATATGAAAATACCCCTGTATAATGGCTTCTCCCCTGCTGCTGTGCAATTCGGGTAGCATTGAACTCGCCATGTATGTGAGCCCCAGCGTGT
>NC_046666.1:88242951-88247897 GCF_010883055.1 Belonocnema kinseyi | reverse complement strand
TTCAAATTTTCAGAGCTTGTTTGCCTATATGATAGTAGTATACCTACCAATTTATAGACTTTTACTACCATCCCTCCTCGAACTATAGAGTGTGAAATTTTCACCCCCCGGGCAAAGCGGGTATTTTCAAATGCTGATAACTGTATTTCTACAAATGAGAATTGAATTTTCTATTAGTGATTACTGAAGGATTTTCCAAAGGTGGTTAATGGTGTTTTTAAGGATATAGCTTTTATTTTTTGGGCTAAGAGGTGGATCGTATTTGTTAATGGTAGTTTGAGGAACTGAACTGTGAATGGCAGTTTTTATGCTAGTGGTGAGATTGGTTATGGCGTCGTCAATGTGGGAAGTACTTGTTATTGTTGGTTCAAAGTTAACATGTGTTTCTAGGTTTATGTTGAATGCTTGCCAAATGGCTTATGCAAAATTATAGCAAGGCGTGACAGAGGCTTTTTCACAATTGGCGAAAAGACTGAGAAGGAATGGACGATGATCTGAGTATAATGAGTCAATGGTGACAGTGTCATGATTAGTTAGTAGTTCTGCTATTACAGGCTAAGTGTTTAGCATTTACGTCGCCTGCAGCAATTGCCGAGGGTGCAAGTTTGAACATTTTTCTGTAGTCATGTTTTAGAAATTCCCTCATAGATCCCTCATGATTTCGAGGGCTTCAAGTTCAGGAATTATTCGTTCATGGTGATCAATATTTTCTTGACTTAAGATCGCGGTACGTCTATTTGTGTTATTTCTGTATAATTTATAGCCACGGACTAGATTAACGCGTAAGGATTCGCGTAGTAAATTTTCACTGAGTAAGCAAATAGTAATTCTATTTTTTTAGAGTTATGTGGCTGATTTACTTTTTTTTTTAAGAATACTCAGAGCATTCCAAAAAATTATTTTTAATGTGTTATTATTGAAGTTGGCCATTTTCGATAGCAAGTGCAATTATACTAGTTATAATCTCGGCGGTTAAATTTATAGCTTCGTTAATGTTACCCCCTGCCCCATTATGTCTGTGGATAAGGTTGTAGCTCTTTTCAAGAGATTTACCAGATTTACTTTGATAACTTGAGAGGGTGTGTTTTTATTGTGTGTAACGGCGGCACCTGTGCTGTAGAGTGGTAAAGTTTGCGGTGACGGGGCATTATCTAGAGGGGTGTGTTCGCTTGTAGAATTTTTTTTAGTGTGATCTCTTCAGCTGGTTCATTGGGAGCATTTTCCTTGTACAAATTGTGTGCTTTTGATTTTTTAATAGCGGTTTTTTTGGATGCTTTTTAAAAACAGAGCAATCTCTTTAATTAGCAAGATGGTCGCCAGCACAGTTACTATAGCTCAAGGGGTTGGTGTTTCACGTGTTTTTTTCCACGTAGAACTTTGATGCGCACACCCGCACCTCACGCATCGTGAAGTGGCGTGGCACTTGTGGCACATGTTTCTTTGGGTTTGACATATGGCTCGCCTTTGATTATAATGTACGCAATGGATTGCAGTTTAAGTAGCTCTTTCGCTTGGGGCATGTTTTGAACCATTACCTGAAGCAATGGTAAGGTTTTTTTATATTGTCTGTTTCTCCTACGAGCCACCGACGTAATTTTGAATCCATCCTCATTGACTTTGGTGTGAACTGAGTCTTCCAGATACGCGACGGGGATATTTCCCATCACGAGTCGAATAGGGGACAAGTCAATGCTTTTGTACAGGTAGCTACTCACGACTAATCTTCTTGACAACCTACTGCTTCCTCTGATTGGGGTGGCCGAGAATTGGCCACTGTGAACGCTATCCGAAGCGTTAACGGATTGCTTAGCGAGCTTTCGCTTTTTTGCTCCTTGCAGTGTAGACAGAAAAATCTCTGTTTGTTTCTTCCGTATCCATTTTGGTAATGGCTAATTTTCTGGGGCTGCTACTTCCTGTTGCTCAGGAAACTGGGTTCGTACTCTGTGACATGATTGTCATAGAGCGCAAAGTTTTTATACAATCAAATCGATGCGTCTGATAGACCAGAATCTATCAATCCATCATGAGCATCTCGTTAATTTTCGAATGCCAATTCAACTCGTACTAAGTCCAAGAAAATCAAACAAAGAATGATCGATCTTCTGTCAAATCAAAATTAATATGCTTCTCGCCGCCTCGGGTCTTCTCTTAAACGCTTGAACCTTCATTTCGAATGCGAGAAAGGCAAATCGCTGCGCTCCCTGTCCCACTACGGCCGAGCCACGGCCCAAGGCGGCAAGATTTAAATCTTTAAATAATGAATAAAATGGTTTTGTGTCAAATATCTTAGGCCTGAATCATGATTTATTATTTATACCATCATGAGTGTTAGACACATGAATATATGAACTTATTTATTAAATCTAAGATAAAAAAATTATTTGTTCAACATAATACATAATAGTGAATAATGTACGATATCAGAATTCGATTAAGTTTCCATAAAGGTTTCGATTAAGTTACTGTTTTTCGTCAGAAATTTCTATTTTTAATTTTTAGTAAATGATATTTTAAAGACGATTCACAACTTTTGCACAACTTTAGGTTGTTTTAATCATTTACAACGGAAATAGTTATTTTTAATAAAAAAAATCATTAGAATTTAAAGAAAATGATGTATACGTACAAAAGTCACGAACTAGTAGTTTGGTATCGAATATGAGAATAATTCATCGGACATTGATGTATATTCGTAAATATTCTATGAATTTTGAGAATGAATTGACGAATTCGATATGAAAATTCTGAAAACGTTCATCACTGTTTGTCAGTAAATAATTACAAAAATATTATGAGTGAGTGCAACAAGTTTCACAGAGCACTCACGAGCTTTTCCAGCAACTCTGGGAACTAGAAAGTAGGTTCGTTATCACGTGGCCCACAAACACCTACTTACACGCGCGGTACGTATGTGCAAATGTATGTATGGTTCGAGTTCGTCGAAAGAGTGGCTGCAAGTTTCATAATACCTATATTGTTTAAGCCTCGATGGCTTTGCGCGTTTACGCATTCATAGTTTATGTTTAGAAACTGTCGAGTCAACAGTTCGAGGGTTCGAATACTCAGATTTGTGGGAATTTATCAATTGATATAAATTAAATGTCACAAGTAAAATTTTTCCCTTTTTATATTTAAGTCTAAAAGTTTCAGGAACTGTTCGTAGGAAATTCGAACTGTTCGTAAAAAAGTTCCAAATTTATCCATACATTTTTCATAGAAATAAGGTTTTAATGTTTGATTTTTTTATCCTGTATCCGAGACCTAGCTACAAGTTCGTAACTTTTTTACAGATAAATTGTTTCCTTTTTGAGATACCGATTTTTTTTGCTGTTCTTGGGGCCTAAGCCATTGATATGATTGTGTATTTAGAGGGTGTTTTACTGATGGAGTCTTAAAATGAGGCATAGTACGTTTAATAAATGTCGCTGTACTACCCAATTTGAGTTTTGAACGTATAACTGATGTTTGTTCTGGGTTTTGTTCTGTGTGGTTCCTTTTTATTTTCCTCGTTGACGCTTTGTTCAAAGGATCTTCAATTTCAGCAGAATCTAGGAACCTGTTCATCTTATTGAGCAATAAGTCACAAGCTTCGTAATTGGGATCCTTATTATCTGAAATAGTAATGCCACACGTGATACAAAGCTTTTCATAAATTAAACATATTATATGTTAGTTAGCACGTCATAAGTGTTGAAAAAAATCGTAACAAAAATTTCCACAATACTTATTTATGCTGTCCCAGAGATAATAAATTATTGAGATAACAATATGCAATCATATCGAACGCAAAATGCGAGCATCTCTTGAGGATTTATCGTCATTAAGTGACTGCACTATGCGACGCATTTGAGGCTACATATGCGAAGTACATCGCACGCACGTTACGTGTGCGCGTGCATGTGATTATCGTGCTATTTAATGTTTATGCTTGCAAGTGAACAATTAAACTGCGGTAAATAATTGAAAACTAATTGTAAGTATTAAGAAACAACATCTTATTTATTAGATCAATTTGAAAATATTCTACTATAATACACTAAATTAGTTAAGATTAAAATTACCTTTGCCGTGCACATGTGCTCCTTTCTTAACCTCAAAACTTATGGCAAACGCAAATATGCCAAAAAATATCACTCTACAGAAAAAGAACAATATTCATAAAAAGTATGTTCTGTATTTTATGAGTAAACTTGTTTATTTTTCCAATTCATGAGGTCAATAATAGGTATAAACTATAATTACACAGCCACACAAAAAAAAGTGTGCGGATCTGGTAACAAGACACACGTATTATTATGGATTTTGGGGTGCTGAATTTAAATTCGGTATCAAAAATCACCCATCGCGTCATGGTTGAGCCATAACCTCAAAAAATGACGAAAAATCATGCACTGAGGCAAATAAATATCAAAATAATGCCAGTGATGCAAATTTTCACTTCAAAAATATGTCGACAACTGTGAAGGATCAACCCTTGCCTGATATCAACTTATTTAACATGACTTTACCCAACAGAACCTGACCTCACCTAACCTGAATTAACAGAAATTTCTTGAACTACACGTAAAGCTCTGGAATCATATTTTCCCAGTAGCAAATGTGTGCTACATCGAATGGGTCAACTCGAGCCTAACCTAGACGTAAATCTAACCTAGCCTAACCTAACCTAACCTCACAAAACACAATTAAAATGATTGTGTTATTTCGTTATGTTTTTAGTACCGTTTGAATCAGCTTGGGCTTGATCTGCAAAGAGGTCAAACCTATCCTAACCTAAAAGACCTAACCTAACCTAACCTAACTTCACGTTACACAATCAAACTCATTGTGTTGTCCCGTTTTGATTGCGGTACCGTTTTATTCAGCTTCGGCTTAACCTACATAGAGGTTTAACCTATCCTAACCTAACAAAACCTGACCTAACCTAACCTAGCCGAATGAAATTC
>NC_046666.1:88231924-88242851 GCF_010883055.1 Belonocnema kinseyi | reverse complement strand
ATTCATTTCATTGTACTACAGGTGGTTAAAAATTTAGACGCACATTACTCATTTGAAGAAATTTAGAACTACAAGTAGAATTGACCCCATTTCAATTAACCTCACAATGTTTGTATCAATTAAAATGTAGAACTGTAATTTAAACATGCAAACGAATAAGAGTTTTATTCAAAATTTTTTTCTCTCTGCTTTTCTTAAACTTAAGGAATATATTTATACTATCTTTCGTGTTTACATTTTATCTTGCTTTTTATCGTAATTAAATTGATTTATAGAACTACTTCACTCTATTTTCTGCCTGCTATAACGTGTCCTTTTTTCTTCGAAGGAACAATGCAAAGGGTTACGCTTACGTTTAAGAACTACATTCGTTTCCCTTTTCAACATCCAGAAAAAAACGGCCATCATGACCTCGTCCCATCTACCCTGATATCGTTGTTCCATCACTTTTATGTCTTGATGAAAACGTTCCCCTTGTTCTTCGCTGAAATCACCAACATTTTCTGAAAACTTATCCAGATGGGAATCTAGAAAGTGAAGTTTTAAATTCATCAAGCAGCCTAACTTTTTGTGGTTTCTTATAATTTTCGCAACAATATTCTCGTAGTCTGGACTTTTTTTGTTACCGAGGAAGTTTGAGTTTACTGCTTTAAAACTTTCCCAAGCGTCCATTTCAATTTTCGTCATGTGGCTCACGATATTATGAGAACCAGGTTTGAATGAATCTCTTAAAGTCCAATGTTTTTTGCTGTAATGATTGGCTCGATCTCTGCTATTCCACAGGCATATAAAGTATGGCTCTATCGTGAAACCCGATTGTTGGCCTAATATCATTGTTATGATTTTGAGATCACCTCATATTTGCCATCTGTGATTCGTGTAATTAACTTTTTCAAGAAGCATTTTAGCATTGTTATATTCTTCTTTAATGACCGTTGAGTGAGCTATAGGGATAGAAGCGTAAGTATTTGTGGTATGCAGTAAAAAAGCCTTAATGCTGCGTTTTGACGAATCAATGAAAAGTCGCCATTCTTCGTCTCTGTACACATTTTTCTTCAAATGGTTCATTAGTCCGTTAACGTCAGTGCAGTGCACTAAAGACGTCTCTTCGTCTTTAATGAAAAACTTTCTGAATTCTTTGTCTCTGTCGCGATAGAATGAAACTTTTGTCTTTGGCTCTAGAAGATTTCTTCTTTTTAGAAATGAAGCGGCAAATTCAGCGCCGTCTTTCGGTAATCCAAGATCTCTAATAAAATCATTCAGTTCTAGTTGCGACACTAGTATTGGAACCTTCAATTTCATTTTATGCACGCCATATTCGTCATCTTTTTCGTCATTTTCATCGGAATCATCAGAACTATTTTCTGTTCGATCACTGGTTTCACTACCGTCTCCATGACGTTGACTTTCAACTTCCATTCTATCATCCTCTAAAGCACTTAAATCAGTCTGGCGTGCATTTCTATTGATTTCAATTGCTCTTATGACTCTGCACACATTAATGTACGAAATGTTATTTGTATTTTTGGCGTTGAACCCTTTGACGGAATTCGTGCAAAAGTAGCAGTCCTTCGCAATAACGGGTTTTTTCCATGTGGTTAGTGTAGAGTACTTGCGGTACTTTTCGTTGTTTGAATTTTTTAGACGATACAACATAAGTCTGCAGGAATTGCAAATGACGTGAGGAACCCATTTTGTTTCTTGGTGCAGCAATTTACTGTCAAAACACTTTTCGTAAAGACTTTTCACTTCTTCGTCGATTGATTTTCGCAAACTGCTCACTTCATATTTACTACAAATATAACAGAATGAATCTGAGCTGTTCTTGCAGGCATGCGATTGAGAAATGCTCGCGGTTTTTTTCCTTGCAGCATGAGACTCTACACCAACCAAGTGATCCATTGATGAAGAGCTACGCTTGCATGATGACGACGTCGGAGAGTCCGCTTTCCCACCCTGACCAGACGCCGATACTGGGGTTTTTCCCTGCATCGTAATACACATTTTACCTGTGTCTGCCATGACGGCATGAACGCTGTTTACTCAGGGACTCAGCCAATGTGGATCCATTGCCCACCGTCACCACGTGGAGGTGCCCTGGTTACAGACACAGGCGAATAATGCTAGCAACAAGCGGATACGAACTCCAGATATTTACTTCTATTAATGTCAAAACATGAAAGTACGCAAGAACAGGGTTGCCAGCGTAATCGGTTAGGTTAGGTCAAGTTTTGTTAGGTTAGGATAGGTTAAACCTCTATGTAGGTTAAGCCGAAGCTGAATGAAACGGTACCGCCAACACAACGGGACAACACAATCAGTTTAATTGTGTTTCGTGAGGTTAGATTTGGTGAGGCTAGGTTAGATGTATTTCTAGGTTAGGCTCGAGTTGACCCATTCGATGTAGCACACATTTGCTACTGGGAAAATATGCTTCCAGAGCTTTACGTGTAGTTCAATAAATTTCTGTTAATTCAGGTTAGGTGAGGTCAGGTTCTGTTGGGCAAACTTATGTTAAATAAGTCATTTTTTGAGGTTCTGGCCCAACCATGACGTGATGGGTGATTTTTGATACCGAATTTGAATTCAGCGCCCCAAAATCCATAGGAATACGTGTGTCTTGTTACCAGATCCGCACACTTTTTTTTGTGTGGCTGTGTTATTCACTCAATTGTACTTTTCTAACCTACTCAAAATGAAAATGAATCACTATTGAGAAACAATCGATATTGACCGAGTCGATAGTTTAAAAACGGAAAACTTGGCGCGATATACAACTATGCAACTTCAATTGTGTATCTTTAATTAAATATAAACATATCACACTGTTATATTAAATATTATATTTGTAAAAAGTTTTAATTGGCAGTTAAAATTAAATATTTTAAATGAATTAGAGATCTATTTTTTTAATTTTGAAACAAAAAGGTTCCTTTTCTATTTTTTAATCGAGTGTAAAGGAAGAAGGTTGAGTGAAGTTTTTGAGGTTAGAAGTAAGACAATAGTTGCTTGGTGCCCCCTTATAAGAGGTAGGTGATAAAGGCGGGAAACTTCATGGAGCTTTGGGTAAGGTACGATGCCGAGGACGCGAAGTCCACAAACTGGCGCCAGAGCACAACAGTTGCTGGAAGATCGCACAGAACAGAAAACCGTAGTGGCCACAACAGCTAACGTTGCTGAAAGGGTGTGCAGTGGAAGGAAGGGTGACGTTGATCGCAGTGACAGCAGCGGTGAGGAAAGACTCGAGAAGTCGACCAGGGAGGGGATGGTAGCGGACTCAGGTATAGGCAAAGAACGTGGAAGACCCTCAAATTTACAGCGCCTCAACAAGCTAGGCAACGCGGATTCGAACGGAAGTCTGGACGAATGGCAAAAAAGGCAATCGTGACTAACAGTGAAGGGGAGGAAAAAAGGAAAAGTGAGGCATGGCACGATCATGTAGAAAGGGACAAGGATAACAAGAAGGTTAGACTTGAACGGAAAACACCGGCAAGAGATAGGGGGATGGGGGGATGTTTGAAAAATTGGAAGCTCTCATAAAAGGAAACAAGAAAGAGATTGGATGACATGAATTGGGATATGAATAGGCAGGGAAACGATGTAAGGGGGGTTGTGAAAAATGTAAGAGAAAAATGGGAAGAATTGAATAAACGCTCGAAGGAGGAGAAAGACAAGGTTTGGGGTAAGCTAGAGACCATTAACAACAGACAGAGAGACCTTGATGAATAGAGGTGTAGAGAGATAAAACAGTTGGAAGAACGGGTAAGTAATCTAGAAATTAGGAATAAGCATATGGGGAAAAACAGAGAATGAGGAAATGGTGAAAGGGAATGAAAAGAACGTGCAAAGCGAAAATGAAAGATTGAAGAAAAGCCTGAGTGAGATTGAAAGAAGATTAGAAGAAGAAAGGGCAAAGAGGAAAAATAGCTTAGTAGTTAAGGGATTAAAAGTGGAGAGTGAAACAGGGGAAAAGCAAATAAAAATCTTTCGAGAGACATTAGAATTTAAGGTAAGCGTAGAAATGGTCAAGCGGATAGAAGGAATGAAGGATGGAAAAGAAGGAATGTTTCTAGTGAAAGTGGGGAGTGAGAAGGAGAAAAAGGAAATTATGAAGTAAAAAAAATTATTGAGAGAAAGAGGGGAAAGAATTAAAGATCTTACATTGAGCGAGAGAAAAAGGGAATGGCAAATAGAGCAGAGGGCTTGTGTAGAGAAGAAAAAGGGCCATATGGTGTGGATAGGGAAAGACAGGTTATGAATAAATGGGTAGGAATGGTGCTGGGATGAAGAATTAGAAGAATTAAGGAAAAAAGAAAAAAGTTTTGCGAAAGGTAGGCGGATGAGAAACGAAAAAGAGTCTAGAGATACATCAGATGGGTTTCCGAACGACAAAGGGTAATCCAAGTGAATAGCCAAGAAGAGGGAAGGGAGGAGAGAAACATGAAGATAGCTTTCTGGAATGTGTCAGGTTTGAAGAACAAGAATAAAGGATGTTGGAGGAAGATAAAAAAGGTTAGGTGTGGACGATGCAAGAAGCAGGAAAGGAACACGTTAAAGGGAGAGAGATAGGCGGAATGGTCTCAGGTGTGAGAAAAGAATTGACAGTAAAAGAGAGAAAAGCGGGGGACATGAACGAAAAGGATGTTACAATGGTAAAAAGAACTACACTTGGAAAAGTCAAAATAACGGTGGTTTGTGTATATAGAAGAAGAGGGGAAGAGGAAGGTTGGGGAGTAATTAAGACGTGGATGGAGGAAAAGAAAGAAGAGTTAGTTTTGATAGGAGATGATTTGAATGCATGGACTGGCGAACGAGGGGAAGGGACTTGGGACGAAAAAAAGGAAGCATATGTAAGGAGTTCCAGACATAGAGAGATAGACAGGGAGGGGAGGAGGTTACAAGACATAATAGGAGAAATCGGATGGTCTATATGTAAAGGCAATATGAAAGAAGATGAGGAAGGAGAGATCACATTTGTAGGGAAGGGGAAGACAGTAATAGACTATATCCTGGCGGAAGAAAGAATGAGGAATTTGATAAGTTGTATGGAAGTGTGTAATGAGATTGGGTCTGACCCCTTCCCGGTTAAAAGCTACACTGAGAGGTGATGGCTAGAAGCGAGGCAGTTGGAGAAAGGAAAGAAGGGGAGGAAGGAACAAGAAAATGGAAACCTGGGAAATAGAGAAACTGAAAGAGATTAAAGAAAAAAAAGGAAAAGGAAAAGATGAGGTTTGATGGGGCGAGGAATTTTAGGAAAGTAAAGAGAGAATGAAAGATTGTGTAAGAAAATGGAGAATAGGGGAAATGGAGAAGGGGGAGTACAATAGGAGAAAACGTGAACATGAGAGAATGCTAAAGAGGGGAAAGAAAAAGGAAAAGTACAAGGACGAAGTTGATAAAGCGATCAAAGAAGGTAGGGTTTGGGATGTGATAAATAAGGAAAGAGCAGGAAAGAAGGTCGTGAGTAAAGAAATAGAATTGGGTGAGTTAACAGACTATTTCAAGGGTCTGTTAGGGGGAGAACAAAATAGGATAACAGGGGAGCATAGATATTTAGTACAAGGAGAAATGGAGGTAGGGAATAGAATAACAAGAGAGGAAGCGGATGCGTCAATAAATAGATTTAAAAGGAGCAAGGCTACAGGAGAAGATGATATGGAGAACAAAACGTTGAAGTATGCAGGAGAAAGGGTCAGCGAAGGCCTGTTTGACAGGGCTGGTGGTATAACTTGTCAACAAAGGGTGTGGGAAAGAAGGTAGAAGAGTAAAGATGGATCACTCTTATGCCAGATGGCAACAAAATATATGCAGAAATTTGAAGAATAAGGTTAGAGAGTCAGATGGAGGAAAGAGAAAGTATTCCGCACAATCACACGGATTTAAGAAAAGGGATGGGAACCATTGACAACATTTACTACTGATCTACCGGGTTAATAGAAATCTAGGGAGAAAGAGAGGGAAATTAATAGCTTTATTTGTGAACTTTGAAGGAGGTTTTAAATTTTTAAACAGAAAAGTGTTATGGCAGGCAATACAAGAGAGGGGAATAGAAGGAAGACTGGTGAAGAGGATAAAGGAAATTTTAATGAAATCAGGATTAGGGTGAAGATAGGAAAGGAAAAAGGAGGGGTATTCTGGATAAAAAGAGGTCTAAGGCAAGAGTGCACTTTGAGTCCGCTTCTGTTTGACATGCTGTTGACAGACCTAGAGGAGAAGCAAAAGATGAAAGGAGAAAGGTAGGGCGATATAAGTAACAGCAAAATATATTTTCTACCTTATGCGGATGACGTAGTTCTGTTAGCAGACGACGAGAAGGGGATGAACCTAATAATGAGAATTTTTGAAGAGTATGTGGGAGTAAAGGATCCAATGGTGAACGTAGAAAAGACCAAGGTGATATGTTTCAGACGTAGAAACACTGTAATAGGTTCCGTTTGGAAGATGGGGAAAAATATGAGCGAAGGAAGCGGCAAGGCAAGGGAGAGAGCGTCCAGTGCAAATAAGGGAAAGAAGGAGACACTCGGGGTACTGATAGGCGAGATTAGAGGGTTAAGGTAGGATGTAAGGGGGGCTATGGAGCAGATGGAAAGTGTGAGGGAGGACCTGTGGGTAAGAGATGAGAGATGGGCAAAGGAAGTAACACAGCTGAGTGGGAAAGTAGAAGGATTGCAGAGGGAGTTGGTGTCGGTAAGAAAGGAAAAAGAGGATAAAATGAAGAAGGTGGAAGAAGATATTAGGCTGTGGAAGGAAAGGGCGGGAAAAAGGCTGGAGGTGGCGGAAGGCAGGTCAGGAATGGAAGCAGTTGCCAGGGAGGAGGGCGAGAAGCAAGGTATTTGGGAAAAGGTAGAGATTATGATAGAAGAGAATGTGGGAGAGCGTAGGAATGAAAAGGAGGAGAGAGCGGATAGGAAAAGGATAAGGGCAATGGAGTTAAGGATGGATAAAAGAAAGAAGGCAGATAAGAGAAATAATATAGTAATAAGAGAATTGAGGATAAAGATCAGGGAAGAAATGGAGGGGTGGAATCGCTGTTTGCGTGGGTTAAAGGCAAGGTAGTGAAAGTGAGGATGGAGAGAAGAAAGGAGAATGAAGTAGCGGTAGTGGAATTGAAGAGCTGGCAAGAAAGATTGCGGGTAATGCGTAACAAAAATAGGATAAAGGGCAAGAAGGTTTTCATCGATCAAGACTTGACGAGAAAGGAAAGGGATGTGCAGAGAATGCTAAATCACAGGGCTAGGAAGGAAAGGAGTGAAGGGAGAGCGGCGAAGGTAGGGTATCGGAAAATAAAATAGACAAGAAAATGTGGGTATGGAACGAGGAGAAGGAGATGTTGAAGGAAGTGCAGGGGAACTTGTTTCTTAGGAAGTAGGGGGGGGGAATAAAGCAGGGCGAAGGAGTGTTAAAGGTGCTGCACTGGAAAGTACCAGGGGCAAAGAAGAAAGATGAGGATTTCTGGAGGTATATTCTCGAATTTGACATGATTATACTGGTAGAGACGTAGGTAGAGTGAAACGAATGGGATACAGTAGAGCAAAAGTTGCCAAGGGCGTATAGGTGCTGGTGACTGTTTGATAAGATAATAAATAAATAGCGGGATATTCTAAGAGACTGGATGGAGAACAGAGGCTAGGTGGTGGTGAATGGTATGGCAACAAGGGACGAAGAGGGAGAATACACGTATGTGTGTAAGATGAGTGTATCGGTCATAGACAAAGTGATTATGAATATACAAGGGTAGAAGGAGATAGAAAAACTAGCAGTTCACGGGACGGTGAAATCAAACCGCAAGCCATCAAGTTTGTGAATACAGGGGGAGGCTGGCGAAAGACAGAGTGGAGAAGAAGGTTCCTTAGGGGAGGGGATGTCATGGACAAGAGAGGCAATAGAGAAGTATCAGTAGCAGTTGGGCAACGTAACCTTTGAGCGTGAGTCGGTAGACGAGATATGGGAGGATCTAAAAGAGAAAGTAAAGGTTGTGTGCAAAAGAAGGTATTTAGGAAGAGTAATAGGTTTAGAAAACGTAGAGTGGGGATAAGCCACAAGATAATGCGAGGCGAGGCTATTGCAGCGAGGAAGGTTAGGCTATAAAGGCTAGCAGATTAGTCATGAGGTGTGGATGGATGTTAATTTTTAAGAGATAATTGTAAGAAAAATCTGTGGAAAAATAGAAGTTTTTAGCAATTCAATTTTTTAAGGCCAGCAGGCTGAAAAATAAATGTTCATTTCTCTACTTGATTAATAAAATGAGAGAAGGAAAATTTATATATAAACATTTTTTGATTGGTAAACGAAATGTTGATGGATTGGTTTGGACTTTAGGGCCCAAAAGAATGTTCATTAAACTTTTTAATAATTAAAAAAAACGTTACGGTATACAATGGGGGCCCTCTGCAGCGGATTTATATATTCAGTCATATTTGAAGAAGAGGATCATTTTAAAAATTACATAAAATCCAACGTATGTAACAATTTCTTCTCGAAGACAATTATTTGCTTTACAAAAAGATATATTCAAATAATAATAAAATCATGCTACTTAAAAATTGGTAACTTTTCGTAATATTTTGTGAAAAATATTTCAGAATAACCATAACACTGTTATTGAAAGTAATTGCTAATTGCTACCTCAAAATTTAGATTCCCCGTTAAAATCTCATATGAAAATGCTTAGTTTTAATTATTTGATTAAATCTAAGTCAAACGACATAAATTATTAAGAAAATTTTTTACTCTTCTTATAGATAATTTAAATATAGAGTTAATTGAAGCACGAAATGGAAGCACAAGTACTGTAAAAGTGCAGTGCTTTCACCAAATGAAGCGCATCCCGTGAAGATCATGGTGCACGCATCGTGCTTCCATTTAGTGAGCATATTGCGTGCCATTGATATGCGCACACACCTATTAAATCAAAGTGCTTTCACCAAATGAAACGCATTGCGTAAAGATTATGGTGCAAGCATTGTACCCGTTTTTAGTGCGCACATTGCGTGTGGTTAACATGCGCCTGCACCTATTGTTATCTGGGACAATCTCTGCTATCGAATCGATTGTTATCAAATTTCAAAACAATAAATTCTAATGTGAAATTTCCTGAACTTTGGAAACATGTCATCAGAATTTCAAGATAATTTAAACTTAAATAATTATAATAGTTTATTTACTAAAAAATGCGAATTTTTCACTGCATCAAATCTTTATTTAATTAATTTCTTTACGAATTTGTGAAAATAAACCTGGAAAAACTGAACTTCTTGCTTCTATGGACCCTAAGCTTAAAAATTTATAGGCTAGTTTTCTGAAATCCAAGATGTCAATTTCCAATATGGACATATGGCAGCTAAAAACCAAACTTTTTTTGCAATTTCTGATTTTCCGTATTAGAGCAATATTTTCAAATAAATTCCCTTAAGTGCATTATATAAGGGTTTTTGGGGCCGCTTATGACGAATCCAAAATTAAATTTTCAAATTCAAAATTGTGGATCCAATATGTCTGATAAAAGTTACTAAAACATTCCGATTTTCGTAATAATTTGCACATGAGGGCTTTTGTGGTCCCTACTGACGAATCCGTGATCAGATTTTAAATGTTCATAATGGTGGATCCAATGTGGCTACCAAAAGATACAGAAACATTCCGATTTTCATAAAATTCGCATGTGGGGTTTTTGGGGCCGCTGATGACGAATCTGTAATCAGATTCAATAAAATAAAGATGGGTTATTCAATACGGCTGCAAAGTTAGAGGAAAATTCCGATTTTCATGGAATTTCGCAGTTGTGGGTTTTTGGGGTCACTGAAGAAGAATCCGTGATCAGATTTTTTCCCGTTCAGTTCGAATCGTAGGGAAACCGGATCGAATTCAACAATTCGAAAGTCTCTCGAATCGACATTCGACGCACTCAGTCCGAATGGAAGAAAACCGATTCGAATTCGGCAATTCGAAAGTCTCTAAAATCGACTTTCGAAGCCCCCAATTTTTCGATTTGAATTCTGATTCGAACTGACTATATACAGGGTTTGTCCGGAAAGTAATAGGACTAAGTCGATTTAAAAAAATTTATTGAGCAATTCGTTACAATTCTTTGAAAATTTTCAAAATAGGATCCTTCTGAGACGATGCAGCGCTGCAAGCGCGATTTCCAAGCATTGAAGGCGTCACGGAAGCCATTCTCCGGAATAGCCTTTAGAGCCGCGGTGCATGCTGCTTGGATCCCCTCTGTCGTCTCAAAATGCTTGCCTTTCATCGGCCTTTTCAGGCGAGGAAACAAAAAAAAGTCTGGGGGGCCACATCTGGGCTGTAGGGCGGCTGCGGAAGCGTTGGGATGCCGGCCTTGGTCAGGTAGCTGTTCACAAGAAAGGCGGTGTGAGCCAGGGCGTTGTCATGGTGCAACTTCCAGTCGGCTGCGATGTCTTGTCGGACCCGATTTACCCTTCGTTTCAGTCTTTTGAGCACCTGCACGTAAAACTTGGCGTTGACGGTTTGTCCAGGAGGAACAAATTCATGGTCGACGATGCCTTTGATGTCAAGAAAGACAATGAGCATCGTCTTCATCGGCGACCTCTTCCCGGCCCTCCAAAAAGGCCTGGTGCCACCGAAACACACCACTTCTTGCTAAAGTAACATCTGGGTAAGCCTGCTTGATCATATAAAACGTCTCTGTCTCAGATTTACCGAGTTTCACACAGAATTTAATCGCGTACATCTGCTCTAACGAACGCTGAATTTTCGGCTTGTACCACTCACAGAAACACGTCGCGTGAAAATGCCTGTCCTGACTCTCCAAGTGCTCGGAGACAACTGACCAGCCGCTCGTTCGTGAGCTAGGAACGCCCTCTACCAAATCCAGTCGGTGCGCGCACGCTTCGAAGTACAGTCGCGGCGAAAGAAAATCAGTCCTTTTACTTTCCGGACAAACCTTATA
>NC_046666.1:88227775-88231824 GCF_010883055.1 Belonocnema kinseyi | reverse complement strand
ATCATAGATTCATTTATAGACTGCTATTTAGTTGGTTTCCAATAGGTTTTGAAAGTTTCTTGAAGTCTATCCAGTAATGGTCTCAACTTATATAATTTATCACAATGCGGCTCAACTTTTTTAGGTTCTGTACTACTATCGGAGATGTGTAAATTACCTAATATGAATCCAAAGCGAACAACAGGCATCAACGAACTTATGAATGGACCATTCAATTTTGAGTCACTCGACCAATAATCACGGTATGAAGGAAATTTCTTTATTCCCATCAGAATATTGATTCCTAAAAAGATCAGTAGTTCTTCTTTTGTCACTAACTGCTTTCCCTGGGCATTCTTCTGTATATACTTATTAGTTTGCTCTACCAGCAAACCCAGCATATCTTCAGGAAAAAGATACAAAAAATATCTAATGCAGATTTTACGTTATCGGGGATATTTGGCCCAAAATCAGCAGTGAATGGATTATCATTTCTATGTTTTCCTTTTTTCTTCCATACTTCATCGCTAGAACGTTCTCCTTCATCTTCATCTGAATCATTATCACTTTCATTCTCTTAAAACTCATTTTTTGGGCATTCAACTCATTCTCGTCTAGATCTGAATCAACGAGACCATCTATAGACTCCGTAACGCTAGAAATGTCAGCAATATTCATTTTGTGTAAAACAGGTTCTGGTAATTTGATAATATCGAAAAAAATTTCTGCTAGATGATAAACGAAGTTATACGTACTAAAGGATCGATATAAACATTTTTTACTAAATTCTATTACGAGATATGTTAACTCATCACTACAATGATTTACAGAAATTGCTTTTACGGCTTATACGCTGCATTTCATCTATTTCGAAAACGTGATAAATTCAGAAAGTTTCATGTGTTATAGAACCGAGAAAGTTTTTTACTTCTCAATATGTTCTTAGTAATATTGAAATGCATATGTGACGTGCGCCGAAGAAAGGGGGCTTACTCTGACAAGTGAGATTTTTCAGGGCGTGCGTTTGAAGTCGACTAGATAGATCGGACTTTTAGGAGGGATAGAAGACTTACGAAATCTTCCCTCTCCACTTACCACTACATTCTCAAGGAAAGAGATAGGTCGTCATATTCCGATTTCCAGGGTACCTAACAACTCAATTATTAGCAATAATAACGCTCGGATTTTTTTCCCGATTGTGTCATTAAAAATTGCAACTCAAAAACTATCGAAATATGTAAAAACCTTGATTTCGATTTTTTTAGAGTATGCCCCCTTTCTTCGGCGCACGTCAAATATATTTTTCAAAAGCAATTGTAAGTATCAAGAAATACTTCAGATTGACGGTGATTTTATAGTCTGATTTTCAAATTTTCAACTGGAACCAGTGTAGTGGACCAATGTAAAAGAACCTCGAATTTGAAGAAGAATACATGCAGCTGTATTCTACAAAAAATACAGACCGAAAGATTTATTGAACGGTGTCTTCCAGACTTTATGGAAGAGATAATTGGACTTTTCAAAACAAGCATTTTCCGATTTTTCCACGCAATGAGAAAATTTCCTTAAAAAATTTCTAAACTATTTAGTCCATATTTTAGGTGGATACGTGTATATTTTTTCAAACCTTAATATTCTAAATATTTGTCATATTGAATACAGATTCAAGATCAGCGGCCCCCTGCCTATGCCAACTTTCAAAAAACAATTCAGAAATATTTTGAATTTTGGCCCGCCATTTTGAATGTTCAAAATCTAAGTTCAGATTCGTGATCAGAGGTGACAAAAACACCATATTGGATCCGCCATTTTAAATTTTCAAAATCCGAGTTCAGATTCGTAATTAGCGACCCCAAAAACTCCTATGTACCAATTTTCTTGAAAACTCGTTTCCCTGAACAATGTATGCCGGAAAGGGTTAAAATATTTTGCAATGTCTCAGAAGCGTCTTACAGTTCTTTCAATTGTTGATTTTGAGACACGATATAACCCTTCTCTATTACGAAAAGTGCGATTAAAAAGCAAACGAACTTGATCATGAGATCGAACTCGATGTCCCCAACCACGCATCATTAATACAAATACCCTCTCTCGTTCCGAAAGTTTAGCTTGCGCCTTAATAATCTTTTAGCGAAAGATAGTAATTATGTACTCGTAATACGCAAATTTAGTTTCGATTTGTAATATTCGTATGGAAAAACGGTATAGAACATATGATATTGCCTTAGGTATTGACTTAGGTATCAAAAAACGGTATAAGACTGTATAACTCTTCGGGGAGAAACAGAACTCTCACCAGAACACCTGGAACTTTTAATTAAAAATTTCCTATCGATTGCAGATGTAAAAAAACGGGGTTTCCAAATAAAAAAACAAAGTTGACCTTCAAAAAGCCAGGAAGGTCGACTTCAAGGTCGAAATAAAGTTCACCACTGAATTCCTCGTTGAAATTTACTTCAGGAGTGACCATCACTTTTTTGAAAAATATTTACCTGAGGAAATATCTAACCGTCCCGGGACTTGTTAGACACCCTGTATATTGGGAGCGTTCACATATGATGTCACGCTTTATTTCAAGCTTTTTAACCCCCCCCCCCCCCGTACCCCTTGTCATGCTCAGGCACGAATTAACGAGACCCCACATATAATATTACGTCACGTTCTTTCGACCCCCCCCCTTCACATTTTTTAAAATAATTATAAAATACATTCCGGAATCTACTCAAATATGAGAATCAACCGTTACATGAACATAATCAAAAATATAAACCTGATTATTAGCAAATTTTTTTCACTCTAGAGAGCAAGACACTTCCCATAAAGTTTCCATTTCCGTAGAAAGAAAATCCACAATTTTTTCTTTTTTTAAATTCGAATATTAACACGTGCCACTACTCACTTCAAAATCCCATTTAATTAATACAAGGAAATTTTTAACTTTCAAAAAATTGAACTCATGTTCCAGAATTTCATAGAAACGTGCCCAATTTTTTGGGATTTAAGAAGAATTTCTACGAAATAAAATGTGCTAATAAGTTTCATTTCGAATCCACCCCTACCCTCGCCTCAGCGCACCAATTATCACCCAAAAATGAAAAAACTACATGTTTACGTATTATTGTTACTTTTTAGCCATTTTTATCGACTTTTTCATACATATAATTACCAATGGCCAATTTCAATATTTAGCATGACTTCTTAAAGAATTTTCAGTTGTTTAAAAAATGTAAATGATTTAAAAAATTATTTATTCCCTGAAAATTTCAAAAATAATCGTATTTTATCATCAAAATGCAATACTTTCTCATTTGTTTTGAGTATTAAATTTGTCTAAAAATATTATGTAATTATTTAAATAATTATTTATTTTCAGAATTTCTGAACATTTGAGCCAGATATGTCCACTTTTTTTCAAATTGATATCGTATACTACTTTTGGTTGTATGATTACATAATTTTGATACGTGTCTTTTAATATCTAACAAATTTCTTTTTGTTTAAAAAAATGTAATATGCCCGTAATATTTTTCTGGTTAAAGTAACCAGAATTCTGATTAAATTAACCATAATTCTGGTTAAATTAATTATACAATCTGGTTAATGTAACCAGATTTTTGGTAACTCTAATCAGACAAAATAGTAAGGCCATATTGAACCAGAATTCTGGTAGATTTACCCAGATATTTTTTGCGTGAAATTATAGAACGAAGCATAGGATTCTAAATTAGAAATAAATTTAATATATCTGGCTCCATTGTTAGCAATTTTGAAAATAGACCATAAATAATTATTTAAATAATTACATGATATTTTTAGACAAATTTACTACTTCGAACAATGAAAAAAAATATTATTTCTATAAAAAAGACGACGCAAATTGCTAAAAAGTAACAGCAATACATAAAAATGTATTTCTTATATTTTTGGATCATACTTGGGGCGCTACTGGGAGATATATTTTTCGAAAATTAAAAATTTTCCTGCATTAATCAAATGAAATTATAAAGTGATGGATGTCACACATCCGAATTTTGACGAAAAAAATATTACCGATTTTTTTTTTCCGGAAA
>NC_046666.1:88213080-88227675 GCF_010883055.1 Belonocnema kinseyi | reverse complement strand
CCAACTTAAAAAGGAAGAAAGCGTCGACCTTCACTTACCGATCCTCGCAAACCACAAGGTCCTATTAAAAAAAGACGCTCGCAGGCTGCTCACATGCCAACACACATTGATGGTTACAGACGATGCGCGCTTTGTAGTACAAAAACAAGTGAAGTTCGAACTAAATGGTTATGTAGCACATGTAACGTACCATTATATTCACAATCAACCAAAAATTGCTTCTCAAAGTATTATTCATAAAAGATACACACAGATTGAAAAGTAATTACAAAATTAGCAATGTAAACAAATTTTTTAAAAATTTAAAAATTTTAAAAATTATAAAAGATAAAAAGTATACAAAAATTTGAAATTGAATTAACTGCAACTGTTATGCAACTATGATATTGGTTCTTTTAGGTTAAAGGTCGCCACATTAGCACCAATTTTCTGAATTTTCAAAATCTAAATTCAGATTCGTGATCAGTGACTCCAAAAATCCTTGCACACTAATTTTAAAAAAATCCATAAAACTTTATTATTTTGGCCACCATATTGGATCCGTCATTTTAGATTTTCAGATTCGTGATCAGCGACCCCGAAAACCTCTGTATACCAATTTTCAGAAAAAAATCCGAAAATATTCCAAAGTTTCGGACGCCATATTGGATCTGCCATTTTGAGTGGTTAAAACCTGATTTCATGTTCATAAGGATATAATGGAACGTTTTTTCAATAATGAATTTTTTAACAAAAAAACTTTTTTTCATCTTTGTTTATAAGTATTAACAAATTATTAAAAAATGTTAGACCCTTCGCACATAAATTTCAATTTTTTATCATCTTGCGAGCATAAAATTAAAAAGAAACCTGTGTAAAATCCAATAAAAACTACTCTGAGATCGCGAAAAATGATATGAAAAAGGTGAGAATACGGCATTCCCACCATGCCCTAAAGGGTTAAAACGCTAATACGATAATACATTTTATGCGAAAGAGCGAAAACCTATAATGAAGTTGCCATACAAAGCATATGAGAATCTCAAACGACTATATGTAAAATAACTCACTCCACCAAAAGATTTAGCCTTCAGAAGGAGGAACTAAATACACAAATTAACTACAATTAAATACGGAAACACGCCTACAATTATTATATTTATTTGTGATATACCTCATTGATTCATTACAAACATAATCGCATGTCTTATCGCTATGCAAAATCGGAACGGCTGCGGCAAGATTCGAACCTAACTTACCTAAATCATTAACGCATTTCCTGACAACTGAACCCCATGGCTAACTTTCATTATGGAATATTTGGCAAAGATCACGGCTGAGCGGCGTCGCTTGACTTCTCAGGGCAGTATGACAAACATCTGGCCCCTTTTTCATAAGTGATTTGTTGCTTTAGACATTTTTTACTAGATAGGTTAAACATTTCATCACTTTCCAATATTAAATTTATTTTTTGTAAAATACATTTTTAAAATAGAACTGATAATATTCTTGTTGGAATAAAATGCTCTAATTTTGTATCTCAGTAACTCAGTATAATTAGAGATCCTCAAGGGAGAGTTGAGACATGGGTTACTCAAAATCTGATTGGCGCCGCCGTACCGGAACTGGTTATAATTTTATGTGTTTTGATTGACATGAGTTGGCGCTATCTTCAAATCACAATTTTATTTTTAAGAGAATTTAATATAGAATAGAGAAAACACTCAAACAAGAACATTATTAATTATTGGGTAGGTTAGTTATTATGGTTAGGGCAGAATAATATTCACTTTAAAACACATATGCTTCAAAATTTTCATAAATAAAAGAATTAATAAAAAATAAAACTGTTCAGAATTTTCGCACCCATGAAAATATTCAAGTTCCGGTACAGCGGCGACTATTGGAGGGGGAAACGTGTCTCAACTCTCCCTGGAAGATCTTTAAGTATAATAAATTTGAGTGTATTTAGAAGTAATATTTTATAATTTGTACTCATTGAACTAAATCTTATTACCTTAGCGTAAAAAATTTCGTGAGATAGGATTCCTAACGTTTTAAATCGCAAGTAAATGAAGGAATTGAAAATAGAAAGATTAAACTTTTATTTAAAATGTTCTGAATTATAACCTTTCGGCTCGATCGGAAAATGACGGAAACAATTGAGGAGCATTCTCGAACGAAACTACAGTAGACTCTACGATACTTCTCTCTCAGACAATTTTCGTTTTCCGATTTCCCCTTCCTTCGCTCGCCCCCACTCCTTGCCTCATTTCACCCACAAACATGCACTCCGAACAAGGCAGCCTACCTTTTGTTCTGTCAAACTGTTTACCAAATACCTTAACGTATAGTTTGATATTTTTTTAATAGAGTTTCAATGGAGCCGCCAACAAAAATACGTAAAAAAGTGAATGGCTCTTGAAATGGAGATTCATAATATTTTTTATTTAGAATACTACTTTGTTGCCTTCATGTACTAAATACTCGTATAATAATATTAAACTTCGGTACTGAAATACAAATAAGTATAATAAAATCTCGGTTTTCCCTATTTTTTAACGATATTATATTAAATTCTAATTCATTTTTTTCATTTATTCTAACAAAAGGTCTCGCAGTATAGATCTGCATGAATAATAATAGTCAAAATAAATAAGAGGCAAAAGTAAAAAATGAAAAGTCAAAGGATAAAAATGAACCAATATGATATTCACAAAATCATCAAAATAGCTATTTTAAAGATTTTGTGGATATCATTTTGGTTAATTTCTATCTCCTGGCGGATCGAAGGAACCGAAAGGAGCCTCTACAAAGTACCCTTAAAGACCCCACTGAGTCTCCCTTCGGTTCCTTCTTAAAAAACTAAGGAAAGAGCAATATCAACTTTTAAATTATTGAAATTCGGATTCTACGTTAAAAATTCCATCAAAAACTCACGGAGTAATCGCGATACTTTTTTTTTTGGAGCGTAATAAATTTTAAAAAATGTCATTTACTTCTGCTGAAGGTGACTTTAAGCGCATCCAGTGGTGTCAGAACACGGATATCTCTGACTTGATAAAAAAAAAATATTTCATATAACCGATATACAAGAGTAATTTTTATTATTTACAGGTATTTAACGATAATTTGAATATTGTAAATGCGATACGGCGAGTAGATTATTTTTTATTTTAGCAGACAACGCATCACATATTTTATTGTGGCTGCAGGCACAATCTTTAATAAATTTTTCATTTCAGATGTTATTTTATAAAAATGATGTATTATTATTTAAACCGTGAGTAATACCCCAAATTTTTCAGCCGCGAAAAATTAATTTGAATTTAAATTCTGCTGAAAAATAGTAAAGTGCTTATATCCGCTTTTAAAAGTTACCGCCAACTTCCCATTGGCTACTGAAATAGGTACCGCCCTGAGTGTACTGCGCATGCCAGAGATATCCGCGTTCTGACACCACTGAGCGCATCCATAATAGCTCAAGTAATATGTTGCGGACGAAGTTTAAAAATAAAATTCATAGTTGCCAAATAAATGTAAATAAATATATGTAATTATTTATGTGTCTAATTTTACACAAATTTAATACCTTCTCCGATAATAATAATGTAAAAAATGAGAATTTAAACAAATCCTTTAACTTTAGTCCTTACATCTCGTCTCGTAACCTCAATGACACTGCTTGTCTGCTCTCACTTGCATAGCAGCGTTGTTGTCTGAGGTTTCCACTGCGTGGCGCTAGCATACAGACAAAATTATTAAAGTTATCGACGGAACGCTTATTAACTGCTACTAAAAGAAGATGCACTTAAAACCGCCTTCGTTCCAGTAAATAACACTTATTTAATTTTTTAACGTTCAACGGTGCAAGAAAAAGTATTGCGATTAATCCGTAAGTTTCTAATGCAAATTTTAACGTAAAATTTGAATTTCAACAATTTAAAAGTTGATCTTGCTGTTTTTTGTTGAGTTTTTCAAGAAGGAACTGAAGGAAGACTCAGTGGGGTCTTTAAGAGTACTTTATAGAGGCTCCTTTCAGTTTCTTCGGACCGTTAGGGTCTTTTGACCTTTCATTTTTAACCTTTGACCTTTCAGTATTTCATCATCGCTTTCTCTTCCATTCGAATAGTGAAAACTTCGACTTTATGTCAATTGTAAGTTAGAGTAAAAAGCTATTTGATCATTTGCAAAATTACTTAAGTTCATTTCAAAACAACGTTACGAATTTTTAACAATTATTTTTCATTTCATACACATTTCTTTAAACATGATTGAACAGAGTCTAAAATAATCAAATACAGTTTACATTCAATGAACAAATTACTTCAGTAATTTTGAAATTAGTAAAAATATTAAAAATACCCTTACATTTGAAGAATCAGATGTGCTGTTTGCGAACTTTTGACGTAGGATTGCTAAGTAGCGCAAAAACTTGGCGGAAGCTGCTTTCCTCAATCTGGTACATTCTCTACAAATTTAAGCTTTCTACGTTTAAAATTACAGCAACTATTTCAACAATTATTATTGTTATGAAAAATGATCTGTTTTCATTTTTTACGATATAGAAACTTACTATTTCTTAATTCATTTACAAATCTTAGCTTTTCATTGACACTAACCCCGATTTTTTAAGATGAAAATCAATTAAATCACTCCATTTGTTCATGAGATGAAACGACATTCTCCTTCTTACAGCCTTTTTTGCCCAACTTCATTGTGAAAAAAATATCTGAGTAATGTTTTAGTGGAATGGAAGCTTCTAATGTGTCCCCTAAGGGTTTACATTTTTCTTGCACCTTCATCTTTATTCGTTCACACACCCTCCACACACTTACTTGGTGGTGGAAGGGGGACCTACAGTTTAAGGTGGGTTCCGAACCACCAAGAGCAACAGTTTTAAGTACTTAGAGAAAACCTTTTTCTCTAGAGGTACCGGTCCCACGACTCTCCGGAGAAGAATAACTCCCTTGCTAGGCTAGTGCTCACCGCATGGGCCGCCGAGGCTCTTTCAAAGTGCGAAGCGGGAATCGAACCCGCAAGCCGACGGAGTGGATCAAAAGCCTACGCTTTAGCCCCCACGACCATCGTTCCACTTGAGTAGTGTTTTAGTGTTCTTCACAATAATATGACTAAATTTTTTTTTAAATACTCTTAAATAAAAAAGTTATGTAGATTATTAAAAAATTCTACAAAATTCTAAATAATAAAGCTGCAAACGTCCAAAATTTTGACGATGTCATTACAGAAATGAATTAAATTCAAGAAAAACATTTTTATATAATTTTATTTACATGATTGTAAAAAACACTAAGACCGGGAGTTTCTTCACATTTTTTAAATGTTTAAGTTCATTTTTACAACTTTTTTAGGTTTTTAAAATATTTTTTTCAGCAAAATTCTTTGTTATTTCATATGAAGATTTTTGTTTTGTATTTTTTTTCGTAAATTATTTTGTAGTAGAACTTTATTACGAAATTTAATTACCATTTTTTAATTGGCTCAGATTTTGTACTGACCTTCTTTTTTGCATATAAACGAACATCAATTGATGGATAAAGTTAACCCGTATTTAGTTGAAAAAGACTATCTAGTATCAACAAATATTGTTCAGCAGTATTTACTTTATTCAAATCATAGAGGTTAAATGAGTACATATGATAGGTCGAGTTGTTCCGGGAAATAAGACATTAATCGTCTCCAACGACGCTGTTAAGGCGCGCAGACCCAGATGACAATTCGTGCGCGCATGTTACGCACATGACATGCATATCAAAATTCACCATGTTCGCCCACATTTTGTGATCAAACTGAAGTGCGTGTACAAGGTGTGGCACAATGCGAGCATGTTTACAATCACCCTGTGATGAAATTTTGCGGCGCGTACATGCACGTAACATGAGTACCCAGTGGGGGCACAAAATGTTTAATTTATAAATTAACCAAATTTGTTATTTAATGCCTATAAAAGCTATAAATTGTCTTTTCCATAAGGGTGCTGTCCTTTAGGTATAGCGCAACAAAATCACAAAGCAGATTATCATAGATGTGAAAGAGATAGAAAATCTATATTTTTTGTTACCATGAGAGTGGGAGAGATAAATTGTCTGCCCGTCCCTTTGACTCTCGCTTTAAGCCGCCATTTTTTGCGCACATGGGACTGCGCGTAACTAGCCGGCTAGCTACCAGCTAGCCTAGTGCTTTTTGCAACGTGTCGGTGTGTGCCGGTTCTGGTTTTGTGAGAATCACGAAGTACTACAAGGAGACCGCACGCCATTTATTTCGACTGGAGCCAGTTAGCGATCGCGTGTCCTCGGAGTTTTATGCCTTCCCAGATTAGAGCTTCCCTTCAGTGAAAATATAGAACTAGAATTTGTCGTCTGCTATGGAGTATCGAGTGTGTTTACAGGTTAAGTTTTGTTATGTAAAGTGTCAGTTGGTGTCATGAACGCAGTGATAATGCTTGTATAATTTATACAATTATATGAATAATGCCATTAAAACAAGAGGAGGAATATAAAAACATTAGAACGCAAGTATAGATATTGACTATTTTGCATCTAATACCTTTTTTTTCTGTGCCCTAGTGCCCGAATTTATACCGGTTTGAAATAAACATCACATGTTCTCATAATTCCTAAAGTTTCCGCACGTAGCGCTATCATCTGGGAAGACATGAAAATTTGAGGACAGTCGATCGCGATTGTGGGCTTTTTTCCACCATCCCCGCTATAGACGTGATATTTTGTTAATAAATTCCGATACTTTTATTTAATTCAACCTTTTCATTTACCTCCTTTAATATAAATAAATAATTTTAGGATGGTCAACCCACGCGCACCGAGTGTTTGCTTCATGCACGCACGCGCGTGCCTCGCATGGCGTGCGTCGCATTTGCGCCTCCATGAATGGCGCATCTGAGTGCTGATCGGAACGCACTTCGCGCCGATTACTCCGCACACATGCCTCAATAGTGCGCGCATCCTGCGCATTAATTGTTATCTGATCATGTGCGCTGATTCTAAAGAATCGGCAGGGAAATATGGTTATTGTAAAAAACGTTTCCAATTCACATCCTATTTTTACTATTTTTATTTTGCATAAATATCGGAAATCTAAAGAGAAAACATAACATTTTTTATAGATAAACCTTCCTCAGTCCATAAGGAATGTTTGTGTCAAGCCTCAAACGCGTATATATCGTAATTTAGGGGAAAACTGCATTCAAAGGATATTTAAATGAACCTATTAAACTATGGTTTTTGATCCATTTGCGTGGAGAACCGGAAGTGTAAAAATAATTTCGCCAACATGAAATCGTAACTTTCCCTACCTTGCCTTTAACCCACCCTATGCTCTGTAGAAGCTCTTTTACCCCTTTCCTTTATACCCCGCTCTTTAGCTTCAATCCCCTTATTACTATATAATTTCTCCTTTCTGCCTTCTCTCTTCTCTTCTTGCTCAGCTCCATTGCCCTTATCCTTTCCTTATACACTTTCTCCTCCTTTTCTTTCCTACGCTCTCCCACTTTCTCTTCTATCATAATCTCCATCTTCTCCCAAATATCTTGCTTCTCGCCCTCCCCCCTGTCAACTACTTCCATCCCCGACGTGTCCTTCACCTTTTTCAGCCTTTTCTCTGCCCTTTCCTTCCACACCCTCATATCTCCTTACATCTCCTTTATTTTATCCTCTTTTTCCTTCCTTAATGACGCCAACTCCCTGCATTCCTTCTACTTATCCCTCATTTCTTTTAATTCCTTTTCTCATTTCTCACCTCTTACCCTCAGGGCCTCCCTCATACTTTCCAGCTGCTCCATAGCTCCACTTACTTCCTCCCTCAACCCTCTGATCTCGCCTGTCAGCACCCTGAGAGCCTCCTTCTCCGCCTGGCCCTCCATTCTTAGGGGGGGGGTTGACCTCCGTGTTTGTACGCTTTTTTTAAAGGGACTCTCTAGTGCGCTTTTGTCCGAACTCTCTTCGCTTTCCCTTTTCCTCTTCAAGAGATCCTCCCCCTCGTTTTCACTGGACGCTCTCTCCTTTGCCTCATCGCTTCCTTCGCTCTAAATCTTCCCCCTCTATGACGCGCTACTCGACACCAGGCCACTTACAGCTGGCCGTTGTGTCCTTCTGTAAATTTCCTCCCCATGTAATTCACTACCAGCACTGCCAGTACTCTCGCTGCCCACCTCCCATTCTTCCGCCAGTAAATGTAATCTATCCACACACTCAAGTATGCACTGTAGCCAACAGATGTACTATTAAGGCTGCTGTCGATTTCCGTCTTAAAATCAAGGTTTCTTTGCCCTATTTCACCCCTCATATCCCCTGCAGAGACCCCTTTCTCAACCCTAACATCCCCCAGTACTGCAAAAACCACCCTTGTCTGCTATGAAGGACTAAACTCCTGACCACATAACTACCCCTCTCTCTTGCAAACCTAACCTCACTTTCCCTATTTAGCCAAATCCCCCCCCCCCCAACTACAATGCAAATTAATTTCTATCTTCCCACTATACCCCTCACAATCGTACTCACCTCCTAGATTTCCACCCTCACACTCCACTCACGTCTTCTACATAAACTCCGTAAAAACTTCTCACCGCCTGTTACTGCGCACTATTTCATCCCCTGAATACAACATGATTTTGAAACATTCTAACGTGATTAGACTGCACAGAGGACCTCTGTTGGATGTATGGTTGCTCACTAGATTGAGGTCTCATTTTTCCCTACGGGGAACGTTTTTTTCAGATAAGAAATTTGGCAAATATTATCGGAATTGTTTGAAACTATGACGTACACACTAAATATACCCTAACGAAGCTTACAAAATGAGGAAAAAAACTGAAAATTTCCTATTGTTTATTACGTACTTCCGAATGTATAATGCAGTTATCACGCAGTATATCGATATTATTATCCTATTTCTATAACACCAATTCAATTATAAATCTTTCAGGGGTGTGTAATACTGGTAAGCAGAGCCGAATGAAGGTGTGGGGGCCCGGGGCAAGAAAAAAGGGAAGGCCCTTTTAATTATTAATTATCTATTATTAATTTCATTTTTATGTTTGAATAACAAATTAATACTATTAAAATACATATTTTTTGGCATTAAGTGAATAACACTTTACGTGCTTTCTTAGAGGCAAAATCATCAATGAAAATTGTATTGCTATAGAACTTTTGAATCCAGGGTTTGTGAAGGCCATCATCATGTGGGGGCCCCAGGGCTTTCGCCCCGGTTACCCCGCCGAAAATGCGGCACTGCTGGTAACGGTCGAATCAAGTCAGGCTGAAAAACGGTAAGGCTGCCGGGGTAGACGGTATTAACGCTGAAATGCTTAAACACGGTGGCTCGTGCATACTACATAGACTGTGCGAATTAATAAATTTATGTTTCGAGATGGAAGACGTCCCAGACGATTGGAAAAAAGCGATTATCGTACCAATATACAAGAGAAAGGGAGATAAAAGCGAGCGCAATAATTACGGAGGGATTAGCTTATTAAGTACCATAAGTAAAATATACTCAAAAATACTAATTCGTAGGGTAATGGAAATAACAGAAGCAAAGACTTGGGAAGTCTAAAGTGGGTTTATGCCAGGAAGGTCATGTACGGATCAAATATTTAGCTTCAGACCATGTGATGAGTATAACATCTGATCAAGTCAGCCCTAAGATGAATATTTTTTCACACATATTGAAAAATAAAAGTTTAAATAACGCGGAAATTTTTTCGGGAAATGTTAATAAATATTAAAGGATCGTTTGTGGCCTTGCAAAGAGTTAGATGGAGAAAAAAGTTTATTAATGCAAATAATGATTATCGACGGTCACATTTAGGTTTTACAGCAGAAGTTTGACTTTTAAGTTTCTCTGACGGTAATCATGCAATCTGTTTTACCCACAGACGCATAGAAGTTCGAAGTTGTCTACTCGCTGCGCTAGTGCTGCTTTGACACAGCTGATACCAGACTGATACGTATGTCAGACCAAATATGTTTATTTGCATTTCAAGTGCAAATATTAGTTTTTGCATTATTTGTGCATAATGTTCATGAGCGATTTTTGTTGTTTTGTCCCACTTTGATTAATATAAACCTCATAACTAGCCCATTGACAACATTGCAACTTGCCTGCAGGGTTTGACGACAGCATGGTCGGTATTTCTCCAAAATAGTAATGAAAAAACTTTTTTAACTATTCTAATTATTTAGGACCAGAGACACATTCATACATGCCTTCTATTTATCTTGTCACATTTTTAACGCGGTATCTCATTCCGTGTGAACGTGAGTTGGGAAAAAAAACCTTCACTGGTATTTTCTTCAAAAAAAATGTTTCTTAAAATTTCTACCGGAACAAAGCAGAAACATGCACTTTATTACCTCTTCTTTCATTACCCAAACTTTCAGAGCGATACCTCATTTCGTTTGGACATAAGTTGGGAAAGAAGAATTGAAGAACAGGTTTGATCACGTGACCCTCTCGTCACATGGCCTTAAGATATGTAATTTTTATAAAACTTAAAGTTTTACACAAATTTAACATAAGTTGATAATACCTTCAGTAAATGAAACAATTTAATTATTCGGTAAGAACAATCTTGATTATTTGTTTGCCTTTTGGTGCAAAAATTAAATGAGTCCGGAAATCTGATTTGATTTAGGTTTTTATTTGTTTGCACGCCCCTAAAGGCTTTCATCTTGAATTTCACATAAACATTTGAATGCTACGGAAATATTATCTCAAAACGGGAATCGTCTGAGAACTTTTTTTGTGATCTGAGTGGCCACCCATTGTGTGAAATTTATAATTTCAGAGAACTGTCCTATATTACTTGTTGTCACAGTTTATGAATTAATATATCCAGTGCTAAATAGGATGCTTACCGCCTGAAAAATGCATACTTTTTTTAACCTTAGACCGAAATTTTGTTTATTATTACTTAGGGATTGCGCTAAGCAGCTTTTTACAGAAATAGTTCTTTCTTAGGTATATGTACCTAATGCTTAAAAGTGTGTACTTTCTGTTCTGGCTTTAGAAATGTTTCACCGTCTAATAGCGAAGATAGAATTTCATCTACCGTAAAGAAGCAGTTAGAGAAGACAAAAGTGAAAAGAAGTGACATTTCTGTGGTCATTATTGTGCCTTAAATGTTTTGAAAATATACTGGCATCTAAAGAAAAGATCCTAAAGCAACCCTTGCACATGAAGAAAATCTTCTGCACAGAGAAATTAAATTTTGGAGGTCGTTTTCTGTATTTTTTGTCTTACAATAAAGAAAACACATTATTGATTTTTTAACTTCTACTGGTATTAGTGTCATCTTATTATAATCTTCTACTTTTTAACTCTTCCTATTTTTATGACTACCTAGCACGACTTTTTTGCCAATATATTACGTTGCTGTCATTTTAGTTGAACCTTTTCCTTAATTAAATTACGAATTATCATATTTCGATGTCAGTAATTACCTCAACTATTTTGTTACCTTTTTAAATCCTCAACAAAAAATGTTTGAGGATCGTTTCAGATCTGTTTCTTCGAGTAAACGAGAACTTTCTCATAATTCAAGATTTTTTATCTTCGAATTATAATAAATTTCAATAGTAAGTAAATATAAATAAATAGTTAAAATAACAGTTAATAAACACTTCGAAAGAGTTAAAGTAGTTTAAAGCTCCGAATTGACTGAGTATCGCAGCTAGTGTTGTGAAATATGAAGGGAAGGCAGCAAGGCTAAGGGCACAGGGGAAAGTGAAATAAGCGGTATATGGTTATACTCGCGTCTTTAGTGTGATAGAAGGAGGTTAATGATTAGTTCCTTCGAGGTTGGGGGCTGTTGCCGGGTGCAGGTTGCCTGGTTCAACCTCCTTCCTCTGCACGTCCCACGACCCTTTTCTACTACCGAGTCAATTGCCTTCTTCCAATTTCTCCATTTTTTCCGACTGTCAAGGGAAGAAATTTCGGACCTACAACCCAGAGCTTAACGCACTGCGAAGAGCGTGAGGGGTGCAAGGTTGTTCTCCCCTCCACTTTGACCTTCTCAGTGTCGTCTAAGGACTTTTTTTATTCGTGATTCGAAATTTTTTGTCTTAAAGTCGACGGTGCAAAGTCACCGATATTATATTATGTGAAACTATGCAATTTTCCATGGAAAAATTGTCCAATCTATTCTGGTAGTGACGCAAACGCCACGTTGAAAAAGTAAAAATTTTGTAATGAAAAAACTTCTCTATGATCAAATTGGTCCCGATCGGTGATGAAATACATAAAGCCCGCCACGGAAAAAACCTGACAGCCTTATCAGGTGGATTTTTATAATTAATTCTTGAAGAGGCCTGTCGTACGTATACTCGGTTGAGGAAAAAGCCAAATAAAAAATTTAAATTTTGTAAAAATGCACTTTCTTAAAATTGTGCTTCGATATGCAGTTACTAGGAAATCCAGAAACGTACTCAAAGATAAGTAATTCATAGCAATTCACTATAATTTTACGATAAAAAAAAGAAATTTTAAACCTACAAACTAAAAATAATGCTGAGATTTTGAACCAAGGGGGGGGGGGTAACTCGTTTGAAAATTCTTTTCTTTCGGTGAAAAATCAATTCTTTTGATTGAGAGTTTTATCGAAAATATCTGTTTTTGGCTTTGTTTCAGATTGAAATATTTCCTGAAAACTTGTCTCTTTTTTTGGTTTTTATTTACTTTTTTCTGGATTTACATTTTATATTTCTTCAATTTTGCACATTTGGAATTGAAATTTCTTGACTTTCAATATATATATATGTGTGTGTGTGTGTGTGTGTGTGTTTGTATGTTTGCGCGTGTATGCATGTATGTATGTATATATTTTAACGACTGTCGGAAATGACGTGGTTGTCAATCGACCCTTAAATTCTCTTGAGTTCTCTGTAATAGTTTCGTGGTATCTCTTGAAGAGGCCTGTCGTACGTATACTCGGTTGGAGAAAAAGCCAAATAAAAAGTTTAAATTTTGTATAAATGCACTTTCTTAAAATTGTGCTTTGATATGCAGTTACTAGGAAATCCAGAAATGTACTCAAAGATAAGTAATTCATAGCAATTCGCTATAATTTTACGATAAAAAAAAAGAAATTTTAAACCTACAAACTAAAAATAACGCTGAGATTTTGAACCGGGGGGGGGGGGGACTCTCTTTTTATTGTAAATTCAAAGATGTAGGCCTAAAATAAACACACACAAATATCATTGACGTTAAGCAGTTCGGTTTTGATTCCTCTAGAATCAAACCGAAGGGCCTATGACAAAGCCACCGAACGCATCCTCGGGTTGCGGATAGAGGCTCCCTGTACCAAGGGTTTCTGCTGAATATGGTTACAAAAATAAATAGGCAGTCGCGGACTATTGTCCAGGGGTGGTCCCGAAGGAATTAATCCTCAAGCGGAGGTGTGTATTTTGGAGAGAAGTCTACGAAGTTCAGCATAGACTGGACGAAGACTCAGAAAATATAAATAGCTTCAAGGAGTTATGTGTTGCCCTCATAATACCTGATAAAGAATGCCCACCCATCACTACCGAGGAGGTGAAAAAAGTATTAAGAGGGATGAAGAACTATTCTGCACCGGGACCAGATTGTATCAAAACCTTCTGGTGGAAAAAGTTTTCTTCAACCCATCAACATTTGGCCTGTATTTTCACCTCATATTTGAAGTCGGAAGAGCCGATTCCAGAGTGGTTGGTGGAAGGGTGCACAATACTCCTGCCGAAAATAGGCAACCAAGCTGACCCGAAGAACGACAGGCCAATAACTTGTTTGAACACGCTTTATAAGATAATCACAGCTATCCTCAATGATAGGATTGTTCGGGCAATTGAACCTGTGTGGCAAGAAATGTATGAACAACGAGGCTCAAAGAAAGGCGTAGCCGGATTTCGGGAGAACCTGCTCATCGATAGATGTGTCTGCAAAGATGCAGCATTCTACCAGCGCGACCTACCGATCTTAAAGGTTCATCCGCAAATAGTTGGGTGCATAGAGAGATTGATGCCGCTTTGGAAAACCAGATTTACTATCTCATCTGGAAGAAATCGTGTGACAACTAACAAGGTCACGTTTCAGAGAGGTGTCTTTCAGGGCGACACCATGAGCCCACTCCTCTTTTGCCTTACATTATTGCCACTATCTCTAGCACTGCGCCATTCCGACGGGTACTTGTGCGGCAAACCTGCAGATCGAAAGTACAAGGTCACTCATGTATTTTACATGGACGATCTTAAGATCTATGCTAAAAACAGAGAGCAACTGCATCTAGCTCTGGGGATTGTCGAACGATCTACTAAGGAAATTGAAATGGAATTTGGGTTAGAGAAATGCGCCAAGGTTTATTTGAAGCGAGGAAAACTTAATGGCATCCCTGAAGAACTCGGGAACGATCTACATTCAAAGGCACAATGCGGCACTAAAGTGCTTTATTACCATCTCTGTCACTCCTACGGCATTCACTTAAATATCGCTCCCTTAAAATGCTCCTAGGGAAATTGAGTCAATTGTTGAGAATGGGAAGTGCCGCATATACTGGAACTTTATATTGTCGACAATTGTTTCTGTTGCTCACTCGAGGCC
>NC_046666.1:88210446-88212980 GCF_010883055.1 Belonocnema kinseyi | reverse complement strand
AAAAGGCATGCACACGGAAAATCTAAAGGTCATGTTTCAGGCGACGAATGGAGACTGGGTGTTTGGAATGCTAGGGGAGTAAATGATCTCAAGGTAAAAAAACTGCCTGAAACTATGGACGTGAAGAAACTAGACATTTTATGTGTGTCTGAAACAAAGAAAAAGGGATGTGAAACCAAAGACATAAAAAACGGCGTGTTGAAAGGCGGATTTGAAATATAGTCTGGAGTAGACTGTGAATCACATGATAAACAAGGATTAGGTCTGATTTTGAATGAAAGAGCAAAGCAGAATCTCGGTGACCATGGTTTCGTGTCTCCCAGACTGCTGTGGGCCAGAATGAAAGTAGGAATCAGAAGACTATTTATCATAGCATGCTACGCGCCCGTTGATAGTGATCTTAGAGAAGTAAAAGACGCCTTCTGGGACACTTTAAATGACACAATAAACATTTGCGAACATGGGGAAAGAGTAATTCTACTAGGAGACATGAACGGTTGGGTGGGCATCCAAAATCAGGATACAGAAAGAGTATTAAGTAATTTTGGGCATCCAAGAACAAACTATAACGGAGATAAATTAGTTGGTCTATGCTTAGAAAGGGGTCTGTTTATTACAAATACTTGGTTTAGGCATAAAATGATCCACATGTACACCTGGTCTAAAGGAAATAGACCCACTATAATTGACTTTGTTGTTGCGGATGAAAGACTAAGAGAGTTAGTCAAAGAAACAAGAGTCATGAGGGGTCCTGAATGCAACACTGATCTCAAAAATTAACTTAGGTCGGGGATGGAAAAAAAAGAGAACCAAGAAAGCAAAACAAACGCGAATCAAAATTGAGAACCTTCAGAAACCGGATGTGCGAATAGATTTCCAAAATAAGATAATTGAAAGCATAGATAGGGCAACATGGAAGGACCGTATAAAAAACAAAGATATAGAGGGCGCCTGGACAATGTTATCGGGTATCCTTATTAGATGTACGATCGAAGTGTGTGGTACCGCAGTTGTAGGAAAAATGTCTGGTGATGCGTGGTGGAATGATGAAATCCAGGCTGCCCAAAAAGCAAAAAGAGAAGCGTACAAGAGAACTTTGAACATTGCAGGTCTTAGCAATGAAGAAAGAAGTAGACGTAGAAATGATTATAGACGCGAAAACAGGATACTTAAACGATTGGTTAAAGAAAGTAAAGATACAATTAGAGCAGAAGAAGAGATAAAAATACAAAACGACTTTGATGGAAGCAGGAAACTACTTTATAAAACAATGAAAGGAAACAAAATTACAGAAATTGTAAACATGAGAAATAGTAGGGGGGAAATGGTATATAATGCAGACGGAATACTAGAGGCTTTCAGAGACTATTTCAGAACACAATTCGGAGATGAAGCTATAGGACACCACAACTGCGATGTTGAACACGATGCGATGGAAAACTCAATTGAGAAAGTCTGTGTCACTAAGGTTAGGGATATAATTAAGAACTTGAAAAACGGTAAGGCTGCCGGGGTAGACGGTATTGACGCTGAAATGCTTAAACACGGTGGCGAGTACATACCACATAGAGTGTGCGAATTGATAAATTTATGTTTCGAGATGGGAGACGTCCCAGACGATTGGAAAAAAGCAATTATCGTACCAATATACAAGAGAAAGGGAGATAAAAGCGAGTGCAATAATTACAGAGAGATTAGCTTATTAAGCACCGTAAGTAAAATATATTCAAAAATACTTATTCGTAGAGTATAAAAATAACAGAAACAAAGATTTGGGAAGTCCAAAGTGGGTTTATGCCAGCAAGGTCATGTACGGATCAAATATTCAGCTTAAGGCAAATAACAGAAAAAAGTTTGAGAGTGGGAAAAAAAGTTTTCTGTGCATTTTTTGACCTAGAAAAAGCTTTTGGCAAGGTAGAGAGAAGTAAACTTTGGGAAGTCCTGAAAGAGTATGGAGTCAATGGATGGATCCTACAAGCTATAAAAACAATATATACAGGTAGCAAAGCGAGTGTAAGAGGAATGGGAGACTGAGTGACTTTTTCGATATTATTCAAGGAGTTAGACAAGGATGTGTTATGTCTTCATGGTTATTTATATTATTGATGGACAAGTGTTTAAAAATGGCTCTCTTAGACGAAGAGGGTGTGGATCTCTAAACAGTAAGGGGAACGTGGGTTAGCGTTCGCAGATAATAAGGTTGTTATGGCAGAGTCTATCGACGACTTACAAAGAATGTTGAATAAACTAGATGCAAGCATGAAAAGCATAGGCCTCAAAATTAACGCAAATAAAACAAATACTATGGTGTTCGAAGGAAAGAGTGAGAAAACACGATGCAATATTCTATTAAATGATGAGAGAATTGAACAAGTTGATAAGTTCGTATATCTTGGTAGCTTATTTACTAGGGACGGGAAGATAGATGAGGTGCTAATAGACACATGGGAAAGAAATCGGTTAAGATGGTTCGGACATGTTGAGAGAATGCCAAATGAACGACTAACGAAACAAGTGTATCAAGGTAAAGTAAA
>NC_046666.1:88207145-88210346 GCF_010883055.1 Belonocnema kinseyi | reverse complement strand
TGTTGCGGAACGAACGTGTTATTTACTTAAATAGCACGAGAATTATGGATCAATCTGAAAAATCTCTATCCCTTCCACACACTACTCCTTTCCCCTGCCGAGAGAGTCACGCCTACCCCGAAAGGGAAATGGCTTAATGGTGTAATAATAATAATAATTAATTATATAATTATAATGATATTAGTGAAGCGTCTGGTATTATACTGGTCACATAAGCTTTTGTATTAATCAAGTGGCAAGTATCGATCGAAATAGTAATATACAAGGTCTATTTGACATGTTTGTCTTAGAGCTTTCTGCTGTTCAGTTTGATTCTTGCCGCTATTAGGAGTTCGTTACCAGTTTCAATATATGAAGACCGTGCAGGTCTTAGCTAGTTCCTTAACAGAATCACGGTCATCACTTTTTAAGAAATTACTAAAGTGAATTCAGAAAATACTAATTTTAACATAAAAGATTTAAGTAATTAAAAAAATGATTGCATAATTACTGTGGTATTAGTGATTTCAAAACTATTATCCGTGATCTTAGTGACTAATAGTGATTTTAAAAATAGTAATAGCGAATTGAGTGACTGCCAGTGATTTTAAAACCAGTCGTTGAAAACTCAATAATATTTCCACTGACTCTGTGACTAGTGACATTTATACATTTGCAATTTATATATATTATACATTTAAATTTATATTACAAAACTTACCACAGCAAGTAATTTCAAAACTCAAGGACTTTGAAACCAATTGTCAAAAAAAAACCTCCACAAAAGCAAGCCAGCACCGACAAGCAAGAAGAGTTCCAATCCTTGATCTGCTTTATCCAGAGAGAGACAGATTTAATATTCCACCATCAAGAACTCAGAACCAGGAAGTTTCAGTCTTCCGTATAACCCATTCCAGAAAAGGAAATCCCAGCCTTCCACAATCTGTTCCATTAGGAAGTGCCAGCCTTCCACAATTCACCATCAACGAAGGAAGTTTTAGCATTCTAGAATTGGTTATACATAGTAGGAAGTTTCATCCATCCGCAAAATCCGTTCCAGCAAAGGAAGTTCTGGCTTTCCACAATCCGTTCCAGTAGGAAGTTCCAGCCTTCCACAATTCAATATCAGCGAAGAAAATTTTAGTTTCCTGCAATGTGATTCAGTAGGAAGTTTCAGCCTTTCGTAAAATCCGTTTCAGCAGAGGAAGTTCTAACCTTCCACAATCCGTTCCAGTAGAAAGTTCCAGCCTTATAGAATTTTTAATGGTAGGAAATTGCATCGTTTTACACAATCCATTCCAAGCAGTTGTTCCAGTTCCTATTTTTCACCATCAGAAAACGAGGTTTCATTCGAGGGGCTAATCAGGTAATCGGCAAATCACTGATAAAGTGCAAGCGTAGAATGCCAATGTGAATCCACTAACTGACACATTAACTGAGACTGAATTCCAATCTGAGTACCACTGAATGGACCCGCTCACTGCCGCCTGGATATTCTTGATTTAAAACAGCTTCCTGTCAGCGAGAGTTAAAAATGGCTCATGTGTTGAAAGCGGCCATGCGGCGGCACTAGTAGTAACTTTGTTCTAGTTGTTTTGACTGTTATATGTCTTTTGTCATTTTGAGCCGCCACAAACCCTTAAAAATACATCAAGAAACTGGTTTATTTATATAATTATTGTGAAAATGAAAAAAAGCGTTTTTCTAATAGTGTTTTTCTGTTTTTTTTTAATCGAATCATTTCCATTCATTATTCAAATGTTAATCGCTCCGGTGTGAAAATCAGGTTATAAAAGTAAACTCAGGGAACACTCGAAGACCCCGAATAAAAAGAAGCTTTTTAATCATTATAAAAGATCTGAGGAGAAATGGTTTCGGTTATATTTTCAAAGAATAATTTTAAGTTTTAAAGATTTTTAAATAAGGGTTAAAAGAATATGGAAGACTTTGAGACCATTTTTTTTTAATTTTTCAAGATTAACAAATTTTTTAGGTAAACTGAATTTTTTCAGGGTGTAAAACAAATTCTTTCATTAAGAGAAAATAAAAAAAAACAAATATCAAAACATTTTGAAATATTTCCTAAAATCTTTAAAAAGTGTGAGATTTTAAAGCAAAATTTTGCAATTTTGCCATATTGCATAATTTTTTTTTAAATTTGAGTAAGTTTAAGAGATTCAAAAGTTTTGAAACGATACAAAAATAATTAAAACTTGTAAAGATTTTTCAACAATTTTGTAAAGTTTCACGAAAATGAAAGACATTTTTTCAGATTCCGAAGAAAAATTAAAATAATTTTTATTTCGATAAATTAATTTTAAGAGATTATTTAAAAAGATTTTAGAAGATTTAAAGAAAAGTCAAAAATGAATCGGAAAGATTTTAAGGCAATTTTTGTAATTTAGCAGATTAAATAAAAAATGCAGGTAAAATTTTAATCATTTTTAGAACTTAAAAGGTTTAGAAGGTCTGACTAGATTTTAAAAAATTCTTATATTCGTGTGCAAATTTTAAATAATTTTTTATTTTCAAAAATGATCTTCAAAAGAAAATTGAAAAAGGTTTTTAAACATAACAAACGATTGTCTTAAATTTCTCAAAATAGTTTGGAAGATTTTAAAGCAAAATATTGCAATTTGTTAAGATTGCAAAATAAAACGAACAGAAATCGGGTAAATTCCACAAATATTTAGTAAAATTTAAAAGAATTCCGAAAGTCAGGAATTTAAGACGTTTTAAATAGATATCAAATATTTGAAAGCTCGGAAACATTTTCGAATATGTATCAAATATTTATTGATTTCTTCCCAACTTTTAAAAGTTATAAACATCTTTTAAATGGACTCGAATTTTTCATAATACTTCGTAAAATTATATATTACGAAAAAATCCCTTAAAATCTTCTAGATTCTTTTTTGACAAGCCTGAAATATTTTTAAATCTTTGATATTTTCTCAAGAATCTTATGAAAATTATATTTACATAAATGCAACATTTAATTTCAACATGGATTCATTGTAAAACTTCGAAAAATAATTTTCGAATAAATTGAGTGTTAACAAAGATAACAAAAATTTTCGTTAATGGTCTTTCTTTAAGAGTGACATAAAATGTTAAAATATTTTAGCTTCGTTCAAAGTCCAATTGATTAAAAAATATCACATTTAAGAAAGCACTATTTCATTGTAATAGAAAACAATATTTTAGGATTCATCATATTCC
>NC_046666.1:88205467-88207045 GCF_010883055.1 Belonocnema kinseyi | reverse complement strand
GGGCTCATGGTGTCACCCTGAAAGACACCTCTCTGAAAGGTGACCTTGTTAGTTGTCACACGATTTTTTCCAGATGAGATAGTAAATCTGGTTTTCCAAAGCAGCATCAATCTCTCCATGCACCCAACTATTTGCGGATGAACCTTCAAGATTTCCAAAAAACAGATGATTAGTCTATGGGATGTCGATTCGAAAGCTTTCCGATAATCAATCCAGGCCATCGATAGGTCACGTTGGTAGAATGCTGCATCTTTGCAGACACATCTATCGATGAGCAGGTTCTCCCGACATCCGGTTACGCCTTTTTTTGAGCCTCGTTGTTCATACATTTCTTGCCACACAGGTTCAATAGCCCGAACAATCCTATCATTTAGGATAACTGTGAATATCTTATAAAGCGTGTTCAGACAAGTTATTGGCCTGCAATTCTTCGGGTCAGCTAAGTTGCCTATTTTCGGCAGGAGTATTGTGCACCCTTCCACCAACCACTCTGGAATCGGCGGTCCCGGTGCGGAATAGTTCTTCATCCCTCTTAATACTTTTTTCACCTCCTCGGTAGTGATGGGTGGGCATTCTTTATCAGGTGTTATGAGGGCAACACATAACTCTTTGAAGCTCTTTATATTTTCTGTGTCTTCGTCCAGTCTATGCTGAATTTCGTAGATTTAGGTGGGTGTTCGACAGTAACTGGAGGGTCTTGGAAGAGTCGAGATGGGTCAGAGAAAAAACTGTTGATTTTCTCTGACCCACCTCTCCCTCCGCTCTAGACTTCTCTTAGCGTCAGTTAGTATCCGCATTCTCTCAATAACATGATGCCTGATGGTCAGCAGCTATGACTTGTTAAGTGTGTGATAACGGGTCCGGAGTTCGCGCGTGAACTTTCGAACCTTGGCGGTAAAATTCTTGCCAGATGTGATGTAGTCAATCACACATTGAATGCGGGACGCGTACTGTCTTGCCCAGCCTATTTTTATGGCAAGTTGATGCATTCGTCTTTTGGTCTTATGATCAGCCGTTGGTTTTGTTTTACGGTTAGCATCAGCCAAAGCTCTCGCTGCATTATACACACAATAATTGATAGCCCAGAGGTCGGATTCTCCGGAAAAATGTCCACGAAGCTCGTCATCCATTTCAACCAGATCTTTAGGCTTGAGAGAAACCTTGGTGTTGATGTTTCTCCGGGTCGTAAAGCATCGCTCTTCATCTATTGGATGTCTGCCGGCTAGTTCTAGCTGTGGTAGAGTAGGCGTTCCGCTTACATAGCCCCTTTTACGGAGTAGTTCAGCATGGTTTCGCAGACGTTGCTGCGAAAAGTGCGATAGCTCCGGGTGTTTCTCGCACCACAGAGCATGCAGCCGTGCCATGTAACCCCGTTCAGGGGCCACACTCGCTTCGTAGCACTCTAGCAAGTCGTGATTCATTCGCTCCGTCCACCCAAAGGTTGCGAGATCCCGCCGATCCATCGCATTGAATCCATTTTCATTGGTTCCCCCAGCTCTAGATTGGTCGGCATTGCTGGCCGACCCATTGTCGGGAGCCCTGCGCGTTCTGTTTTTTTGAACCGCACTTACTACAACT
>NC_046666.1:88179141-88205367 GCF_010883055.1 Belonocnema kinseyi | reverse complement strand
TACTATGTAGACATAGGAAATATAATTGTATAGACTCTTGCATACAATGCAACCCGTCTTGCATTTGTATAATGCAAAAACCTACTATATAGGCGATTTTAATTCGGCTTCCAAATCTCACGCGCTCGAGATCCTGCGCCAATTGGTCAAAGGCTTCGAGACTCTGAAGACGTGAGCAAAATATACGTATAACCAAATTCTGTAAAAAGATTATGTTCCTCAGGATTCACCGCGCATTTCAAATAATTAATTAGTTACGAATTTAAAAAAATGTAACACAACATTAACATTGTTCATAAATACATTCGGGATGTGCATTAAGTACTTCCTAAAAAATTGGAGTTGGTTTTCACTAATGTAACGGTACGTGAGTGATATTTGACGTTTAGACAAGTGTCAAAATCGTTTTGTACTTCGATCTTAATTAATTAAGTAACGTGAATATCTGCAGGTTGTACGTAATTAATTAATGATAATATCTTTTGTTTTGCTTATTGAATAAAATATGGAAATCAAACGCAACGAAAAATTAATTTGTAAATAAATCAGAATTTAAAGAAAACAAATTTTTAAGTATTTTCAGAATAAAACTGCGAAAAATGTGGCGAGCAAGCCCATTATTTACATTAATTGACATCTGTTGTCTTAAAAAAAATATTTTAAAATCCGGAAAAAATCACGGAAGATGATGGTCCAGGAGCAAAATTGGTGCACAAATCGGTAGAAGAGCCCAGTGTGAAACAGCTTAAACTATGGATAAAATATAGGAAACAATCTTTAAAAGGAAAAAAGTGATTCAGTATAAAGGTTAGTTGAGTTTGTGTTTGGCAGGTATTAATATTGTCATTCTTTGCTAAAATTTGCTTACATATCAAATGAAGCATTGTTATTGGGGTTTTGAACCTCCTAAATTTTTTGATAAAAATAAAATCTATTAAATACTTTTACTTGAGAAAGCAAAACTGCAAATCTTGTATAAAAGAAAATATTTATACCTGCCATACAAAACCTCAACTATCCTTTTCACTAAATCACGTTTTGTTCCGTTTAATGGTGGTTTTCTACAACCGGAAATGACATAAAATTTCGGCACGTGCGCACTGTAGACGTATAGAATAAAAAAGTCTATTAGAATGAGCCATGGCCATAAAACGGAATTTTCAAGGGTTTCACCACTCGGTTTTTGAGTATACACCATATTACGAAACATTAATAAAGATTTCAAAATGTTTCAAAGATTTAAAAATATTTAAAAGGATTTTGAACATTTTATAAAGGCGTGTTTATCAGATTTTAAATACTTTATAACAATTTTACAAATATTTTTAAACTTTTAAAAGATGTAAAGGGTTCCAAAGATTTTGAAAAGGTTACAGTTCACCAGATTTCGAAGATTTTAAGACATTTGGAAGATTTGAAAAGGTTTCAAAACATTTTAGAAGATTTTTTTTTACTAATTATAGATATAATAATAATTCAATGATTTCAACGAATAAAAAAGTTTTCGCAAACAAAGATTTAAGAAAATTTTCATAAAGAAGCCACGTCCCGAGAATTTTTGTGAACACATTCTAATATTGTTTTACATTATTTTTAATTCGTGACTAATTATTTATTTGAAATGCGCGGTGAGATTTGGAAACCGAATTAAAATCGCCTATGTGGCACTTTTTTGCATTACACAAATGCAAGACGGTTTGCATTGTATGCTACAGTTTATATAATTATATTCCCTATGACTACATAGTAAACGTCCTATCTGTATATTCCAATTAGAAACGACACAGATGGTCCTCACTGTTTATGTTTCAATCCCTCCGAAACTAGTCCAAGACTATTTGAAGGCAACCCCCGACACTTGACTGAAAGCGAGAGTTTGGTATAAAACAACTTTAAAAAAGGGGATAAAAGGGAATGAAATTTATAAATATTTTGTAATAAAATCCTTTATATTTGTTAGCTGTACCATACATTCAATAACTAAGAAAGTCACCCAAATATCAGTATCATGTGTGCACTGTGTAAGCCCTTTCTAAACAGATTTTTAAGTACAATTATTACTTTTAACGACAAAATAATTTGAAAGGACTAATTTTCTACCCAAATAGATGAATTTCGAGACAAATATATGCATTTTTTAGCAAATAGTTAAAGAGTTAACTTATACAGAAAACATTTTTATCCAAAAAGGATGAATTTTGAACGAAGAAGATTAATTTTATACGAAAAAAGACAAATTCTTAATAAAATACATAAATGTTGAATCACAAAAGATAAATTTTCAATTTAAAATATAAATTTCAAACCATAAACGGAGTTTTAATATTTTTACTAAAGAAGCTTAATTCTTAGCCAATCTGAAAAACAACGAATTCTTAGCAAAATAATTACATTTTCAACTAAAGAGATAAATTTGCATTTCATTGATGAATCTTTTTTAAAAAAATGAATTTTCAAGAAGAGAGTTTCAACATTCGACCAAGAGATTGCAATTCCTTTTTAAATAAATGTATACAGTAAAATTGATCATTTAAACGATTTACTAATTTCAGAGGACACTGGAGTCTTCGAGCCGTTTAGCAATATCTATGTAGCATAGATTCAAATGGAGAAGGATGTTTATTTTGAAGAGGACGCTCACGTTGAAGAAAATAGTTTGGGATTCAAAGAAGTCCCCATATTGAACGGTATAATGTGAAGTTCTTCACACAAATGATTTATTGGAGGAAGGTATTCGTGAATCGGGAACAGACGAAGAGGACGAAATAGTAGAAGAGGAAGAAGTTCCGGATGAGGATGTAGCTGCGCTAAAAAATGAACCACCAGAAATTCCAAAGTTGCGTGAGTGGGGTCAACAAATACCTTAATCGTCGCTGAATAAGTTGTTACATATTTTACGAGAGAGATTGCAACCTTCTTCACCTAGGTCTTCAAAAACATTCCTCAGAACAACGGATGCTATGTATAATAATATTCCAATTGAAGATCAGAATGGAATAATGGAAGAATTTGTTTACTTTGGTATCGAAGCTGGTCTACGAAATTGTGTAAATTCCAATAGGCAGAAAACAAAATTTAATTGAATTTCAAATTAATGTTGACGGCTTTCAACTATTCTACTTCGTCGTCAGTTGATTTGTGGACAATTCTAAGAAAACTCCACTTCATTTCCGACGTCTACAAGGTTTTTCCAATAGCAATATTATGTGGGACAAGAAAATATGGAAATCCTGATACTTTACTGAATAGATTAGTAGAAGAGTTTAATCAGCTTAAAAAATGACATTATTTCAGAAAGATATTTCCTTGTTCGATTAAAGTGCGTGATGTACGATAAATTTCCGCATATAATTATGATTTTAATATTTATACTCGACTTTACGTATCTTTGTTGCGCAGGAACTATGAAAAAACATCTGGAATACTGGTTAATGGGAAATTTAAATTGCAAGTTGGGGTTAAGAGAAAGAATGGAACTTTTTAGACGACTGCAAGATCTTTACGCACAAATTACATGCGAGTTTCAAAGAAAAACCAGATTTATACATTTTTTCGAGAAAGCAAGGCCGTGGAATTGAGTTTTTTTGCTTTACTGCTGTCCCGCAATACTGAAAAATATATTGTCAAAAAACGTGTATAATCATTTTCATTTATTTTTTACAGCGTGCAGAATATTATTCTTTGCTTTTTTGGGGTTTCTATGGTCTTAAGTAATTCCTTATGAATGCTCAAAACTTAATTCATATAGCTAACGATGTAATCTCTATGAGGTGCAGTTTGACAAGAATTACTGCATTTCCTTTTGGAAAATATTTAGGAAAATTAAACAAATTAATTCGGGGTCCTCATCTCGGTCCTCATCGAATTCTTGCTTCAGATATGCTGACGTTTTTTTGTAAGGCCATTTTTTGATAAAGATAAGGCAAACAATATTCCAAATTTTCAGGATTTGTAATCTCCACTTCAAGTACAAATAACACGGTAATATTACAAAAAGATATAATTATAACAGTTGAATCTTTCTTGGAAACTCCCAAAGGCAATAAAATCGAAAGTCGACCATGGTAGAAGAAAAAACCGCTTTTCAAATATCCAACTGATTCTAGTCACCTAACAATTTGAGAAGTAGAAAGCAGTGCGAATTGCCGGATCTGGACGCACAGCCCACGCTTGAACCAATTTCGGCAGCTAAACATGGGCTAACGTTATTGTTCCAATATCGGCGTTTCAATTGGCCCAGGGTTGTTCAAGTGATGGCTGCCTATATTAGCTATATAGGTTTGTCGATATATCGCAGATGGTTGGCCGAGCAATGGCACATTAGTGGACCAAGTGCCACTTTCACCAGGGCGTATCATTTTTTACAAGGACGATTTAAAGTCTGGCCCAGTAACGGCAAATTACTAGACCAAGTATAACTTTTATCACGGCAAATCATGTTTTAAGAGGAAGATGCAGATTTCAGCCCACACTTGGCGCACTGATGTTCCAAACTCGTCTTTACTCTGGAAAAATATGTTTGAATAGGAAATGCCAGAGTCTGGCCCAGAAAACGTGCATTACTGGGCCCAATGTTACTTTTACTACAACAAAGCATATCTTAAAAGAAAGAGCCAGATTTCAGCACCAAGTCACCAAACATAAAACATGCTTGAATAGGAAAATACAGAATCTGGTCCCGGAAAGGCGCATCACTGGGTCCAGTGTTACTTTTACTACGGCTAACCACGTTTTAAGGGTAAGGAGCCAGAGTCTGCTCTATCAAAGGGGCATCATCCAGCCCGGTGTTACTTTTACTACGACAAACCATATTTTAATAGGAACAGACAGATTTTGGCCCAGGCTCGGAGCACTGATATTCCGAACTTCGTCTTTGCTCTAGCAAAACATGGTTTAACAGAAAAAACCGGTGTCTGGTGCAGCAGAGGCACATCACTGGGCCCAGTGTTACTTTTACTACGTCATGCAACTACCAAAGCTCTCACTGTATTGTACACATCATAATTGATAGTCCAGAGGGCGAATTCTTTGGAAAAATCTCCACGAAGCTTGTCTTCCAGTTCAGCCAGACCTTGGTTACTTATATAGCTTCTTATCTCGAATTGTTGGGAATTTTTTCGCAGATATTGATGCGAAAAGTGCGAGAGCTCTGTGTTTTTCTCCCACCACAGAACATGCAGTCGTTCAATGTGACCTCCTCTTACAGTACCATACTGCAAGAATAACACATATACTCTGAGAAATCCCCCGGTATCTCAGAGCCACCATTTGACACATCTCACTCAGGTGCCATGCAGCTTTCGACACGGATGTTACGCCTCCGCGTAACACGGAGAGACTCAAGGACAACCGCCTTCTGCATATTAACCGCACGAGTCTTAGCACAGTGTTGACACGACGGGATGCTTGTCAAGCTAATACCAATGAAGGCTTGGTACCCCTAAAAGTACTGATGATAAGGACTATTCTCATCACAGAATATTCCAGGTATTCATTCTACTTGGCTATGATGTTTTTGTGAACTCGTACCGAAAAAATTTTGTAATGAACATGGTTCGTTTCTTAAAGTCAAGGAGTACTATGTTAGGGTGCGAGTACGCAAAAAAAATTGTCAAGAATATGAACTTCCAGCATATAGGGAATTTCTCATTCGCGACTGCTGTCTTGATTTTCCTTGGAGCGTATCGGGGGGGGGGTATTAGGGCCAATGCCGCGAGAGTGTCCAGATATGGTAATAGGGCACTTTTAGTGCCGCAATCTGCCTTTGGATGTACGTCGTTTCCTCATGAGTTTTACAAGTAGATAGTATGTGTCCTAGATGCAAATGACACTGTTTTTAAATGCAAACATGAAATCTTTAATGCCCAACTTTAATTCTGGCGATTTAAAGAGAACAAACGTGAATTCACGTGACATCGACTGATCCTCTACATTTATGTGGAAGATACCGTCTATTTTGTTGTCCAGTAACTGTTCACGGAAGTTTTTCTCCTGTAACGTTGAAGTTTCCAACTGAATTTTTTTGTAAACGGCTTCACTCTCCTTCGTCGATCCCCTTATTAATAAAGATTTAACAGGTAGCATCCTAAATTTGAAGACGTTTATACCTCCTGTTCAAGAACTCGTTTTCGCCAAAGGAGAAGGAAGCGCGTACTTACGTCGTCCCACCAACGTGTGGGCCCCGGTCTTCCTTGTCAAGCCTTGAGAGTAGCCAGTTGTGTGACAAAATAGTTAAAACCTAAAAATCGGCGAAACTTTAAAAGAGGAATTTTAATTTTTACAAATCCACGGATAACCCGACGAGATGTCCCCGCCTACTGAGCGGCAGATCTTTCTGGTATGGAGCTTTTTACCTGTACGTGGATAGAGGGCGAGTCGAATATAATTAAGCTGTGTACCGCTTAGGTCATGGTGCCAATGGGCGCTAACTTGTGTCCTTCAGACGGTATGATTTCCGCCGTGAGCGGGCGATAGGGTTTCGCTTCGTAACTTCTCAGAGGGGGATGATTAAATCTAAAATTTGTATAAATAGCTTAGTATTGATAAAGGGTCTTAAGATAATGAAAACTAAAGATACCCTCCCCTCATGGTTAACGCATTTGTCCGGTTTTGGATTGTGATTAGAACAGATATCCGGAATTTTAAAGTAAACCAGTGAGGTACCAGAAGAGTAGTATATAAATATAATAATTATTAAGTAGTTATCCTAGGGAGTTCTAAGGAGAAGACGATTGTCTTAGAGTACAAATTAGGATAGGTCATAGTACTAATATGTTTGCATTTGACATTAATTGGAGCGGCATCTCCGCGCCAACCTAACCTAACATGTGTTTGACTAATTTCAAATCTGTCTTTCTCATTTCTATTAATAATAGATTTTATGCTTTCACGATGATTCATTTTGATAAAAAGAGATATTTCGGTTATCAGTCGTGTAAAAAACTACGAATTGTTTGCCGACGTTTCGTGAACATTGCAGTTCATATCTTCAGGACTGACCTGAAACTGAGGTATCATATCATGATGTTCTTAGGTATAATTTCTACGATGCCTGTGATTGGCGAGATTGCCCCACCGTGGGGACTGGTCGAACTTGATTGGCCAATCAAGTCTTTTTTTAAAAATTTGGGAGAACGGAAAGCCAAATCATATAATATATATAATAATTTAATACAATATTACCCGCAGATAAAGGCAACACAACAGTAATAATGAATAAAGAAGACTATAAGAACAAAATCATGGACCTTCTAACTGACGATACATACAAAAAACTTAAAAAGGACCCCACAAAAACAATAGTTAGTAAAGCAAAGACTCTTCCCAAAGACTCTAAACTTGACAGCCAAACAATATCTAACTCAATACCTACTAATCCCATCTCTCCAAAACTTTACGGGCTCCCGAAAATCCACAAGGAAAACATTACACTCAGATCGATCGTCAGCGCAATAAACTCACCAACTTACAACCTAGCACGTTTCCTCGCTGCAAAACTAAATTCTTTTACAGGAAACTCCATCACTCACGTCCAAAACTCATTTGACTTTATTAAAAAGATACAATAGATTCACATTCAACCCCAAGACGTTATAGTGAGTTTCGACATAGTATCTCTTTTTACGAAAGTACCAATCTCGGATACAATTGATATTATTAAATCTTTCACAAACTTCCCTTCCGAGCTTGTACCTTTGATAGAACAATGTCTTAATAATGCTTACTTCTCGTTCAATAACCAATTCTACGAACAAACCTCAGGGGCAGCAATGGGATTCCTAATCTCACCTGTAATAGCCAATGTCTTTATGGAACATCTAGAAACTAAAATTTTCAGCCAAGCCAAACTTAAACCAGAATTCTGGTTCCGTTACGTTGATGACACATTTGTCATCTGGCGACATGGACGAGATGAACCAAATAAATTTTTTGATTCTATCAATCAATTACATCCTAATATCCAGTTCACCATGGAAATAGAACAAAACGGAAAATTACCTTTCTTGGACGTATTAGTTTACAAAAAATCTGATAACACATTAGGACATGAAATTTACAGAAAACCCACGCATACAAACAGATATCTACATGCCTTAACCCACTATCACCCATCTCAAAAACAATCGGTCATCAATTATAACTTACAAATAACTTACAAAAGGAACTACAAAACGTTAAACAAATCCTAATACAGAACGATTACACAAACAAACAAATTGATAAAGCAATAAGGAAACACACTCAAAAAAGCAAGTCAACACAACATACGAAAGAAAGAGAGAGAAAAATGACCACCACTCTACCCTACATCCAAGGTGTCACAGAACAAATAGGAAGAATTCTCAACAAACACAACATTCAAACCATATTTAAACCACCTGCGAAAATAGGACTACTACTAAATAAGTCTAAAGATAAGAAGGCACCCTTCAGTGATCCAGGAGTATATAAAATCCCTTGTTCTTGTGGCAAAGTCTATATTGGATAAACCGGGAGAACAGTGAACAACGTATGAAGGAACATGAAAGTAAAGTCAGGCTAAAACATTTCACGCAATCAGCACTAGCTGAACATCATATCGAAAGGCTTACCGATTTGGCTTTCCGTTCTCCAGGATTTTTTAAAAAAGACTTGATTGGGCAATCAAGTTCGACCAGTCCCCACGGTGGGGTGCTCTGGCCAATCACAGGCATCGTAGAAAGCATACCTAAGAACATCATGACCTGATACCTCAGTTTCAGGTCAGCCCTGATGATGTGAACTGCAATGTTCACGAAACGTCGGCAAACAATTCGTAGTTTTTTACACAAGTGAAACACGAAATATCTCATTTCTATTAATGTTTGCAACAACTGATGATTAGAAAATGGTTTATATTGGATATCTGTTAATAAAACTGATTAACTCTTGAATAGAGCGGTACAGCCGCCACTCCAATTTTATTTTCCATTTGGTCAATCCCGCGTAAATAGAAGGAGAAACTTACTTGTACCCGGCGTTAGTTAGAGCGGCCTTTCTGCACCAATCTAACCTAAAAATGTTTTACTTAACTCCAATCTGTTTTCTTTTGTTTTCTACTGGATTTTACAATAAATAATATTTTATGAATTATTGATGCATGGAATTTGTGGTGGTAAACTGATTCCAAACAGAATTCTCTCTCTCATATAAAGTTCTAATTAACATTGGTTAGCTACCTGTTTATAGGAAGATTCTTTTTTTTCTCTGCATGGATCAATATTCCAGGTTTTGTCCCGGTGTCACCTACGCCACTCTTCCCATATACTGAGCTAGACGGAGGGTAAGGGACAAGGTGTGGCCCATGAAATTTGTTTGGCCTCATTCTCTGGGCGGTGTTTAGAACACCTGACGCCAAATAAAAATTGACTAAAGCCCCGAGAATGGAATCAGATAGGACATGAATGGGTCGAAATGGCGCTGAAATTTCTGACTGAAATTTCCCGGTCATAGTCAGGAAGCGGCGTTATCATGGCGCCCAACGCTAAAGTTGGCATAATCTACGGGAAATGGAGAGAGAGGGATTTTGAATAACAAAACACTAGACTGCATGTTTTTTCTCTCTTCTTTTTTTCTTTTGTTTCTATGAAATTTGATACCTGACATTTTATCTTACGTGCACCAGGTATACCTGATTATAAAATTATTTTTTTCTTTCATAACCGACATTTCATTTCACATGTACTATGTATACCCCATATTGTTTATATTTTATATAATGCTGATTTTGTGCTTATTGTTGAATTATGCCCGACTCGGGAGTTTTATTGCGATTGCTACCCATTTTAGCAAAGAATTATTTAATAATTATGTACGTATCATCATGAATGTCACACGACCTTCGTTTTCGAATCTAAGCGGTATTCAAAATTATTAAAATATCCCGTCAGGAAGCGCCGAGAGTAACGACCATGTCGTCGTTTTAATCCATGAAAATAGTGTGATGCATACCAAACTCCCATCGTAAGATAGACTATCAATGACGTCCAATTCGGCCATATTCGGACCATCTCGACTATACTCGGCGACCAGCAGCTCATTTCGTTTGCGATCTCGTGTTGAACACTGTTCCTGTCAAACGCGTGGTAGAACTAAACATCTCTACGATAGCGCGAAACGAACGAAACATAGATGAAGGTGACATACGCGTATTATTGAGGCTGGAAATAATAAAGTTGAGATCTAGGCGGTTTTAAGTGAGCAGAACTATACGCGTAAGGAATTAACCGATTTTTTGTTCATTAGTTTATCGTTTTTTTGTATTATTATGGGAATACTAGCAAATTGTGCAGAACCGGATTTTAATTCTGCAATTAATTTACCTAACCACGTGAACATTCAAATTGGGAAACACATTCTTTCGTGTGAAGTTGATTTTGGATCATCGGGATCAATTATCGGCCCACTGGGGTACATTATTGCTAAAGAATTAAATATTCAATATCCGATACCTAGGGAGCTTACGAATAGTTCGGTCAGATGGGAGATAAGTGAAGCCCGTTTGTCAGTGCAGTACGGGAACGTAAATGAATCAATCACATTTAACACTGGAAGCAATAGCACCCATTGTTGTCTGGGTTTGAACTTTATTAACATATTCGGTCTGCCATACGTTCAGGGACATTAAGGGGTGGGCTTAAAATAGTTCAACTAACGACCTACTCATACTTCGAGCGGTAGCAGAGTTTCCCTGTATTGTTGATTATTTTTGAATTATTTTCAATAAAATCAATTCTAGTTTATCCATTTATTTTAAATGAAGTAACGAAATTAAAGTAACGATTCAACAAAATATAGAGCGGTTTTTAGGGTTGTAAGTTTCAGGGCCACAGGGACAAAATGAGCAGTAGATTTAATTTGCGATTGGCTAATAGGCCTTAGCACCGAGCGAATTAGAGGCATTTTAAATGCCCATCACTTGAATAGCAGAGGGTCTATGGAGGAAATAATGGATAGAACCGTTCGGTATTTCCAGCGTTTTGTAGAAACGACACCTTGGTATGCCGAGGACGAAGATACCTCCGAACAAGTACCATTTGAACCCAACAATTGGCGAACAATTCCGGTACAAGCCTTGGACATAAACGAAACCCTAAACTCGGTCCACTTCACTCAACACATACCTGTAAGTAGCCTATCGCTCCCCAGACTAAATGAATTATTAACCCCAGAGCGGCCTACGAATTACGCTCCTTTTGAGCCCCCTCAATCTTCAAGGTTTGTAGGTTATGTACCGCCCATCATAACAACCACTATAGCTTCGATTACCACCACTATAGCCGCCACCCTTATGTTGAATACACACGCGATAGGTACACTGAATATTGCAACATACCACACCCCTCAGAACATAAGGCCCATGCGAATGAATCCGTCGATACAAGAAGTACCTACATCAGTTCTACTAAATACAGGAATCGCGAATCAACACCCGAGAAATACCAACGGAATACCCTCTTTCGGAACCGAGCGTTCTTTTTATTATGCGAACGTGTCAACGCCTGGTATCCCAGCTATCAGCGCGATCCCCGAGGAACCAAATTCCATGTATTTCTCACATGCAAATAGAAGAGGGATACATCCCCCATGGTCCTCAACAGTTTAGGGCACAGAAGGTAACACGATGTGTTATAGTGGTTTAGGTCCAGCGTCATTGGGATGGGAAGCTCAAACTTTTAACACTCTACCCTTAGACATTAATTCGAGAACTATGGGGCTGGGAATCACAACATCTCAAAACCAACATGTGCACGTACCCCCCTTCCCTCAGATAATCATTATACTGCATATCAAACTAGCCGAACAAACTTTCCGAGCAGCTATGCCCACAGCGTGGGGAGTAGTCCACACGAATTAACGACTTCCTTTCTAGAATTCAGCCATTTGGATCCACCAATACCACATGACCCACGTAACAGCTCACGTAAAAGATCAAAAAGCCTAGCCCAGACAGTTAGGTAGTAGAACATTGCTTTCTCCGGGAAAGGAGACAGCAGTGTTATTGCATTCTTAGATCGAGTGGAAGAAGGTAAGGCAGTAGACGCAATAACGGATGAGGAACTGCTATTCGCAATTCCCTTTCTATTAGAAGGAATTGCGCTTTTATGGTTTAGACAAAACCGACAGTAATGTCACACCTGGTTGCAATTTAAGTATGATTTTTGTGCACGGTTTGGGGATGTGAACTATCAAAGACGCCTAGAGGAACAGATTATCGCGCGCAAACAAGGCCCTGAGGAATCGAGTGTAGACTTCCTCACATTTATCATGGTCTTACACGACCTCTACCCACGTCAAATCCCACTCGAGGTACAGTTAGATAGGGTCTACAATAACCTTAAATATCAGATTAGACGCGCCATTCACCAACGGGAGTTTCATACTTACATCGAGTTAGCGGCCCTCGCCTTCGATTTCGAGCGGTCGATCGCTAGAGGGGGGGGGCATTCCTCCGTCACCTCCGGAGGAATCCTTAATCCCAAAATTTGCGTACCGCTCGAAAACTAACAAACCAAAAGGCGAGAATAATATCAAAAAGCCGACCCTAATAGCCGCAATTGAGGACAAGTCAGCGAAACCCAACATGTCCTTAGAAGATTTAAAAAATCAAATCAAGTTACTCGAATCAAAAGTCCAACTTGATAAAGTCAAACAAAAAAACCTGAGTTTAAATGATCTTTCGGCACTAGTTGCCGAGTTTTCAAACCAGATTCGAACCCTTAAGGCACTGAGCAACGAGAAACCGGCCGAACCTAGAGATACCTTAAAGTCGGAAAACAAATTGCAAGAAAGCGGCAGCCAACGCGAGAGATCCCCCACCCGATTTAGGGGCGAATGTTTTAACTGTCACAGAACCGGGCACTCTTGGAGAGTATGTAGGTCGAAATGCCGTACCTTCTGCTTCGGCTGCGGAGCGGATGACTTTCTGATAGTAGACTGTCAGAGATGCAAGAACAAGGGAAACGACCAAGGGGAGAAGACGCAGGGTCCCTAATTCCGCCCGAAATAAACACAGGGGCTGTAGAGCTGAATAATACACTAAATGTTGAATTAGAGCAGCTAATAAAACCTAGTGCCTCTTTAGTCCCTATGTTCATCCAATTAGACAAACAGGGTAAATAAAAAAATTCGAGTCCGGGAAACTACTCCGACTCGGGCCACATTGTCGTGCAGGGCGGACCGATTATGGACGGGTCCGCTATTAATAAGGATGAGAGCGGTAGATTGGATAACACCAAATTAACCGATATAGAGTCGCGGGGAGTCATTAGAGAACCCGTGGAATTCAATAGTTTGAAAGTCTCTCCTCCTAAGGAGTCATTACACTCAGTAAATCTAAGAGAGCGAATGGAGTTAGATGGCTCGAAATCATGCGTAGGAGATTTAATAGATTTCACGGAGATATCTACGTGCAGTAAAATCGAGACACCCGACAAATCGGTTCGGTTTTTCGTAAGGATAAAGATTGGTAACGAGATGGTCGATGCAGTAATAGACGGGGGATCAACGCGCTCCTTCGTCATCGAATCCCTCGGTAGGAGACTGATGATTGCTAATCACCGCGTATTAGTCGATTCAAAGGCACAGACCATGCGCGTTGCGAATGGAATCACTTCGTCGATTTTGGGTCGTGTAGCCCTGCCAGTGGAACTGGATGGAGTGAGCAAGGAATTCACATTCCGTATCGCGAGCGAATTGTCGCCGGATCGTATTCTCGGATGGGATTTTATGAGAAAATTCGGTATTATCCAAGATGGCTACCAGGTCAATAGTGTGTCCAAGGGTGATGCCTATCCCCTTCCCTTCTTGGAAGACATCTTAGATAAACTTCGTGCAGCCCACTATATATCAACGTTAGATCTCAGTCTGGTCTACCACCAGGTACCTCTAGAAAAGAGTAATAAACCAATCACCGCATTTTCGGTGCCAGGTAGGTGACTCTTCCAATATAGACGTATGCCATTTGGCTTATCTGGCTCCCCAGCCACGTTCCAGAGACTGATTGACAGTATCATCAGTCCTGATATGCGCCCCCATTGCTTCGCGTATTTGAACATTATTATTGTTTCAAAGACTTTTGAAGAACACCGTCCTTAACTACCCGCTCCCTAAAATCCTGAAGCAATTAAGACGGTTTCTCGGCATGGAAAGCTGGTATCGCTGATTTATTCATGATTTTGCGTCCGTTACCGAACCCCTCACTCGCCTACTTCGTAAGGACTGCCGGTGGGTGTGGAACAACGAACAAGTAACTGCGTTTGAAACTCTTAAGAAAATGTTATCTACGGCCTCTATATTGGCCTAACATTCCTGCTTCAGAGGAATGGTCTTCGAGAATCAATTCTTTTGAGAAAAATGTTTTTTTAATGGCGCTTCATATTTTCAATGACCCCTTGGCCCATCGGCTGTATGAGACTTGTTACATTTGGCGGCAGATATATGATCTTGAATCTTGGATGTATTGCATTCAGGGTTGCATCTGAAGGATGGCCAGGGGCATTGTCTAGAAGCAAACAGAATTTCTGATTTTCTTCAGGCTTGCGCTCGAGTACAGTGGGGATAAATATATCCTGTTACCAATGGAGGAAAATTTTACCTAGAGAGAAGAATTTTTTTTTTAACACAAAACATATGGAAACTGTACATTTAACAACTTGAAAGTTCATTTGATATTTAATACATTTGACAAAAAAGGTTAGTTTTTTTCATGTAATCTTACTAAAAATATGTTACAGTCACTAAAAATGTATAGCATAAGTGACAAGTTCTTAGATGTTGAGAGTAAATAGGAATTTTGAAAATTAAAATAGAAATTTCTAGTTAGGCCTACCCAAAAAACAGTTCTAGTCTTTTAAATTTTAGTTAGAAAAAGGAAATAGAAGATCCCAAAAAAGACAAAAAATCGAAGAAAAATAATATGTACAGATTATATAAGCCAATTCAAGAATTATTATTAGAATTATTGAAAAATACTTTTGTTACTGAAAATTGTTAAACATATCTACGCGTCATCCAAGCGTTGGAAGAGTTGGTGTAGTGCAGGGGTAATACCACCTCTTTTTTTGAATCAGCGGGGCTGTTTTCATTTTCCAATCATCATGAGAGGGATCTTGTTCGAACCAGTGGCATTGGCGCAATTCATAATCGTCACACGGTCTTTGAGTTCTTTAAATCCTGGTGCTTCTTTTTCATCCGCCGTAGCTAAAGTTTTCTCGGTAAAGTTTTGTACAAGAGCGAGGTTTCGTCAGCGTTGTATATATTGTCTAGGTCGTATCCTTCTACTTCAGCCAAGGTCTTTATCACTTCTTTGAATTTGGCAGCTCCATCTTTATCGGCTCCAACCTGCTCTCCTTTGAGGGAAATCTGTCGTATTCCATGTCTCTTCTTAAACATATCTAGCCAGCAATCGCTGGCCGCAAAAAAAGTAAAATTCTATATCAAAATGTATATGAATTTTTTACAAAATATATTAATTTTCAACAAAAAGATAAATTTTTAATTAAAAAATTAATGTTCAACCAAAGAGAAGAGTTTTCTATTTGAATGACAGAATATTATATACAAATTATGGGATCACTGGAATAGTTCTATTTTTAGTTTGGAAAATTTCTTTAATAAAAAAACGAAATTTCAGTAAAATACTCGAATTTTCATCTAAAATATTATGCAACAAAAAAAGAATAATTACGTTTTCGATTAAAATATTAATCTTTATTCAATCAATATTAATTTTTATTCTCCCCCCCCCCACCCCAAGTTGCCGCAACAAAACAGTTAAATCTAAAAATATGAAGATACTTTCACAAATAAAGTGACATTATTATTTAACGTTTTATTACAATAAAAAAATCCAAGAACGCTTTCGAAAAACCCTGACGCATCTAGATTTTTCCTGGTATGTATTGTTATTTTCAATTACATTTATTTTCGTTGTGATTTCATACACTTTATAACGGTTTACACTTAAATGCTTATTGAAACTAAAAAATGATTCGGATAAGTAACTGGACATGTTTATTCAAAATTTGTGTCAAATTTTGTTATTATTCAATGATTATTATTTTGCATTACGTAGAATATGAACAGGGCAACACAACATAATATTTGAGGTAAAAAAGAAAAATACATAAACGCACCCGACATTGTTCCTCTCGATGATTGTTTTATAAACACTCTTTATTCAATCGCACCCGGAAACTTTACAGAACACTGCAAAAAACTTTTAGTAACAAAACACATCTACAAAATCACTGGTTTGCGTCGTTTGGACGTTTCGGGACTTAAACTTTCGTTCGATACAAGCAAACATGTGCATACGTGCGCCGATGAGTCAACCAATCGCATCAGCATATGGAGGGGCCCCTCTCGTGGTGAGAACGATGGTGGGAGTCCTTCCCGAGTAAACCTAAGTGAGATGTTTTCATTTCGGAGTAGTAAACTTAAACGGGGTTTCAGTGTATTTCAAATGTTATAGTTCAATGTGTACATTGTTGCTGTCCTACGGGCTGGATTTCCTAAACCTTAACGACTGACTTCAGAACACAGTTTCCAGACTAAATACATCCAGGTGAGTTCGTTTCAAAGCAGAGTGCCTAATAGTTTTAATTAAACATGGCCAGTGGACGACTTAGAATATTGGTGCTAAAGAATCAAACCATAAGAAATCAAAATTTCCAACTTATAAACTTTCTTGAAAAAGTATCGCGATGAACAACCAAGCCCCATTAAAATAAATTTGCCGATCCAAAAATTGAAGTCCACTAATGAATCTTTCGAAAACATTCAAAAAGAAATCGAATTGTTAGATAGGGATACTCTGCATATTGATCTCGTTCTCGAACGATACGCCATTTAAGATTCTGGTAGACGGAAAACATCTTATTACGGCGCGAGGGTCAGATAAAAAGATAGACAACAATGATAGAGCGTAGATCAAAGCTGACACTAATAATATAACAAAGCATAGAGTTAAGTTAACACAGGTTGCACTTCCGACTTTTAGTGTTTGCTACGAATAGTGGCTGTTCTTCAAAGATTCCTTCACACCACTGACTCATACACAAACTGATTTAAGTAGTGTCGAAAAATTACAATATTTATAGTCGGGATTGCAGGGAGAAGCCGCTTGCAAAATATGGGTAATTTTGATAACGGAAGAAAATTATACGCGCATATATGATCTTCTAAAGAAAATGTATGCGGACTAACATTTAATTATTTCGAGGAATTTAAGCTTACCTTTGAGATTACCGGTCCAAGAAACACAAACTGCCGAAGAATTAATCAGCATAGCTGATGAAACACAGCAACACATTTTATCATCAGCTTCTCTCGGTGTGAAGGTGTCAGAAGAAATTACCGTATAAAATTTAGAAAAAAAATCCATAAAACCCCATTAGAAAAATTAGGCGAAACTTTACAAAGAAATTGTTTTCCAAAACTCGATGATATATCGGAATTTTTATATTCAACATCAAGTACAAGACTACGCCCTGCGTGTAGATGTCAAATCCACCTAGTTTTTCAATGCTGAAAATTTCGCGCGCTTCTAAATCCTGAAAGACGACAACTTTTGCAATTTTGGTATGCAACGGAAGACACAACACACTCTTGCATCGAGAGCGTTTAATATCAAGTGGATCAACTAATCAACTGTTGACGAGTTGAATGATTTATGCATTGAATAAAGAAATTCAACCAGTACGATGTCAGGACCTTCTCGATACTTGCTCTTTAGCTAAATTTTTTACCGAAAAAATAGCTGCGGCACTACGATTGCTTAAAAGAAAATGTTTTTTTCTTGTACGTGCAGTAAACGATACATAAAAAATAGCCAATCCGTATTTTTACAAACGAGCACTTTTCGATGTGCCCTTAGGATCTGGATAATCGTTATCTATGTTTTGCGCTGGTCAAATCGATCTGTCTCCGCGGAACGTCGATTTCTTACTTTAAAAACTCAGGATGGATAAAAGGCTGTAACATTGCCTCTCCATCAGCTATACGTTTAAATTTACGTTCAGACAAATGTCATTTTTTGGATTTACGGTAAGAAATTGTGAAATTTTGGGGATCAGAAACAGGTTTCGGGCGAGTTTACCTCTCCGCTGATGCAGCTAATGCGAAAAACATTTTTGAGAACACAAAACTCGCAATACTTCAGGCCTATATATAGTCGCTTTGCCATTTTACAACAATCGTGAGTCATTGGGAGAATCTCGATTCGTGGCTTTAAAACGTCTTAACGGCCTGGTTCAAGGACGCAAATAAATTCAGTATTAGAAAATCAATATCAAACAATCATTAAAGAATATTTAAAACTTGACCACTTGTTACTCGCGCGAGAACAGCAAGAATTTGGGTTTTATCTACCACATCATGCGGTATTCAAAAAAATAATTTAACCACAAAAGTAAGGGAAGACTTCGATAGATCAACAAAATCAGACTTCGGACTTTCTTTTAATGATACGCTTGTAGTAGGACCCACTATCCAACACGATGTTTTCTCATACATTCTTCGATTCAGACGTCACAATGATGTTTTATCTGGTAATATCGAGAAAATGTATCAGCAATTCGAAATCCGAAAAGAATATAGAACAGTCTAACGAATTCTATGGAGACTCGATTCAGTCAATTTTCAAATCTTTGAACTAAGTACCGTTACTTTTGGAATGAGTTCCTCTTCATTTCTCTTGAAACGCGTACTTCGACAGATAGCAGACGATGAAGGTTACAAATATACGAATGCAGCGATTATTTTCAAAAGATATCTGTATGTAGATCATCTTATCACCAGCGTCAATAAATATCTTTATTTCAATAATAATGAAACATTGCAGACTTTAGAAGCTTCATCGAGTTCCGTAAACGATTAAATAATTTACATTGTCAATCACTTTGTTTGCAAAGATATATGTGCAAAGACTAAGAGAATTCTAGTTAAATTGGGATCAGTCGGTACCCAAATGCATGCATTAGACTTGGATAGCATTTAGTTCAGAATTTACTCTTGTAACTTATTCAAGTTTCAATCGATAGGTGATCATCCAAGAGGCTATTGATATCCAGTTGCACGGATTTTCTGATGATTGTGAGAACGGATATGAAGCCTGCATTCGCATCAGCTCGACAAACAATCAAGGTCATTTTGAGAGTAGACTACTCTTTACCAAGATCAGAGTAGCCCCTTTAAAAATCATCCCAATAGCGAGTCTAGAACCCTGTGGTGCCCAATTATTTTCAAAACTGTACACAACAGTTAAAAATGCAACTAAATTCGTATTTGTAAGACCGTCTTTTTGACAAATTGAACTATCGTATTTTTTGGATAAATACGTCTCCTCGTCGCTTAGATATCTTTATAGGTAATGAAGCTTCTAAGATACGAGAGGTAACAAATCCTTACGATTGGAGGCATATCAAATCAGACGATAACCCAGTCCATGCTCTATCACGGGGGAAAATGTCTGCCACACTGATTAAAAACATTGGGAAATTTGGAACAAACAGGTTGAAAAATGAAGAGCCGACTTGGCCTAAAATTGAAATCTCATCAGCCAAGAGAATTCCTGGCTTAAAAAAGGAAATATGTTTGACTATTCTACATGAATAAGAACTGTTTTACAACTTCTTGTCATATTCAACATTCAAACGAATAGTTCCGTATTGTCTTCAGATGAAAGCTAAAGTTGATCAGACAGGGTTCTTAAAAGTACTAGAATTGCTCAATACTGAAAAGGTTATAATCGGTTCAACCCAAATATACATCTTCATCAAAGAAATGGATGATCTGGAAAGTGGGAAAAGGGTAGGAAAAAAAGGAACCAACACATCACTTGACCCATTCTTTGATCGATATGGAGTCATTAGAGTATAACTTAGATTAGAGAACTCTATAAGGTCACAGCCTCAATCATTCAGAATAAACCCTTGCGTAAGAAACACGTCGAAATCCAGACAACACTCTATGCTTTGTGTCGACCGGTTTCTAATATTGGTGTAGATCATTGTGGTACATTTCTTATTGCATCGCATTATTTATTTGTCTAATTTTTAAGGCAGTACATCTTGAGGTGGTAACTAATATGACTACCGAAGGTTTCTTGACTGATTTTTGTCGACTCACAGCTAAGCGTTGTAAACCTAATTTTATTTATTCCGACATTGGTTTCAATTCTGTAGGCGCAAATAACGATTGAAAAGAAATCCAGAAGCTAAACAACATTTCAAACGTGTTATAAACGTAAAACGAAGATTCTAACTTCTCCATTTTATTTAGAGTATACCAAACAAAAAACTTTACAGTTATTTTCCCTCCAGGGTTCTTAATTTATTTTTAAAATGGCGCCTGGCTAATTTTACTTTGCCGCCCTGTAGAAAAATAATTCTGACCAGCCAAGGAACGTCCTTAGATATTATTTCGAGTAACTTTTCAAGATAATAATTTTAAAAAATAATAAATAAAAGCCCTAGCCCAATATTTTAGTAGATTCGCGTGTATATGTGAAAAGAAGAAAATCTCACCAAAAGAAAAGACATCTGAGAGCTCTTTAAATAATCAAAATTTTTGGTTTCCAATAAACAATATATAATTATTCACACTTAAAAATTCGATGAGAAGAAAAATTATCTCAAAACAATTTCACAAAAAAAAACGACTAAACCGCCATTAGGAGAACACCAAAATCAAGCAATTTATTTTTAAAAAAAGGTAAGCATTAAACATAAATAGGACAGAAAAGCCGCCCACCTCACGACCAGTCAAAGTCCAGGAACGAAGCAGCAACAATCCAAAATTCTCTTCAAAATGACACGCTCAGAACAAAAACGAAAAAAAAAAAGTTGCGGAAAAGACAAGTAAAAACACGCGAGAGCAAACACGACCTAAAAATTAGCCGAGAGGTAAAACGACACAAGAATGAAGGGAGAAGATTCCCCCCACTTTCCTTCTACGAAGACCAGCCTCGTGTAAAGCCGAAAATGCGCGAACATGAACCGAGCTCACCCGAATTCACGAATAAAGATCTAATCAGCTGCTCCCAGAGCTACCAGAACGAGCCTAAGATTTACCCCCACTATGGATCTTCTATTTATATCTCGATCCCCATTTTAAAGAAATTAAAGAAATTGGCGATTCCGATGTTTGGCGTGATTCTTAATTTCATGCATGATTCGATGTTGAGGTTATGTTTTTCAGGTATATATAATATGGATATTATTATTATGTTTTTATTAAACTTTTACTCGGGTACACCCGGTGATACATCATAGCCACGGACTAAGTCAAGTGACTGATGAGATTAGAATGTTATAACTTAATTCAAATAATTTAATACGATGGTTGAAACCTCCTGCGATGATGTTGTAGGTATACAATTACGAGCGGCCACGAGCGTTGGAGGTGACAACAGTCACTCTAGATGCTTTCTTAGAGCTACCATCTCTTAGAGCTACTAATTACTATTATATATATTATCAATGTTAATATTATAATTATAAAATTTTATATTAATATTAATGACTAGTTGACTATTTTTTAATAGAAATGTTCAACTTTCAACTAAAACAATTAGTTTCATAAAAAAAAACTAAATTTGGAATAAAATACATAAATTTAAAAAAAAATGTTCCAAGGAATTTTCAATTGATTTCAATAATGTAGTATGAAATTGTAAAAGATTTCAATTATTTTAGGGTATTTTTGAACTTTCCAGGAATTTCCAAGAGATTTCAAAAGATTTTAAAGGATTTTAAAGGATTTTAAATATTTGAGGATTTTTAAAAAGGTGTAAATGAATTTTCAATCCATTTTTCCAAGGTTCCAAGGAATTTTCAATTGATTACAGTAATTTAATATGAGATTTTAAAGGATTTGATATATCTTAGGATATTTTAATAGATTTCAAGGAATTTTCCATTGATTTCAACAATTTAGTATGAGATTTTAAAGGATTTGGAATATTTTAGGGTAATTTTAAAATTTCAAAGAATTTTCAAGAGCTTTGAAAAATTTCAAGAGATTTTAAAGGATTTTAAATATTTTAGGATGTTTTAAAATATCCTAAGGAATTTTCAATAAATTTCAATAATTTAAAACAATTTCAACAAGAAAATTAATCTTTTTTGTCGAAAATTAGACTTGGTGGAAAATAAATTTATTTTGTGCAAAGTTCATGTATTTTACTAAAAATGCCTTTTTTTAGTATACAATTCAGTCTTTTTTTCAACAAAAGAAATTAATTCTTAATTAAAATAGATGCATTTTTTTAAATAAGAATAATTCAGTATACAAAATTAATTTTCAGCAAACACTTGAATTTGTAACAAAATAGTTCAATTATCAACAACAATAGAAAAAGAATTTTTAACCAAAATAGATATATTTTCAAACAAGAAGAATAATTTAATTACAAAACAGATGAAATTTTAATTGAAAACGGTCAATTTTAAACAAAACAAAACAACAAATTTCGAATTAAATAGTTCAATTTTCAATGAAAAAAGAAATAAATTTTCAACTAGAAAAGATAAATTTTTTACAAAAAATTATATAATTAAATTTTCAGTTGAATTTTTGTTCAGCACAAAAACAATCATATTCTTAACAAAATAGTTAAATTATCAATAAAAAAATTAATTTTTTACGTAAAATATAAGTTTTAGACCATAAATGAAGCAGTTAAATTTTCAATTAAATAAATCAGTTTTGAACAACAACAAAACCATCGAAGTTACAACAAAATAGATAAATTTTTAAGCACAGAAGTAAATGCACAAACAACAAGAATAATATTCTAATAACAAAATGAATTCTCTACCAATGAAATTAATTTTCTCTAAAAACGACGAATTTTGAAGCAAACACGAACGCAATTTTCAACCTTACAAATGAATTTCAATCTACAAAATAAGTATTCAACCAAAAATAGAATAGTTATAATTGATTTTTCAACATAATAGTCTAATTTTCAACGAAAGAAGTACATTTTCAACTAACAAAGATACCTTTTTAACCGAAACAGGAACAGTTACATTTTCGGTTAAAAAAATTAATTCAAAAAAATCGAATTAACAACAAAATAGTTACATTTTCACCAAAGAAATTAATGTACAAACATAAAGAATAATATTCTTATAAAAAAGACGAATATTCAACAAAATACATGAATTTTCCACCACACAGTTGAAGTTTTAACTAAAAAAAAAGTGTTTAAAAAAAGTTTAATTTCCAGTCAAAAATGGAATAGTTATATTTTCAGTAAAAATATGATTATTATCCGAAAAAAAAGTTATAACAGAATATTAAAATATTCTACAAGAACAAAATTAATTTTCAACGAAAGAGTGGAATTTATAACCCAAGAACTGAATTTTTAAAAAATAGATAAATCTTCATACGAGAAGAATAATTTCCTATCAATCAAGGTGATTATTCAACTACATAGTTGAATTTTCAACTAAAAATGATACATTTTTAACAAAACATGGAACAGTTAAATTTTCAGTTCAAAAGTCAATTTTCAATCAAAAAGGCTTTTTAAGTCCAATAAGAAAAAAATATCAACTTAAAAAAAAATTTGTATGTCAAAATGAAGTACTTTAACGGAACAGATGATTTTTTTGCAAAACCTTTGAATTTTCAAATCAGATATATGAATTTCTAACAGGAAAGTTCATTTTGAACCAAATAAAAAAATTTTCAACAAAAAAAGATGAAACCTCAATCAAAAAAATGTAATACTAGAAGTTTTAAACTAAAAAGGAATGTATTCAGTAAAAAAGAGTTAGACTTTCTTATTTGTTTCTATTAATAATTCAGTTCGCGTTTGAGGCGAATAACGAGATAAATTGTTTAAAATAAACATTGAAATTCATTGTTATGATATCGACTAATGTAGTGAACTCGTTTTTTGTTGATAGAATGATGATTTTTGATCTACTTATTTAAACTTTTTTTACAAAAACAGAATACACTTTTTGGTTGAAAATTCTTTTTTTTGTATGTTATTCTTGTGTTGAAATTTAATTTTTTCCACTGAAACCTTGAGCATAAAATGGAATTTTCAATTAAAAAGTGTTTGTCTTTTTCAGGTGAACGTTCGTCATTTTGGTAGAAACTTTTCCTTCTTGTTTGAAAACTGATATTTTTGGTTAAAAATAATGATTTTGTTTAAATTTTTTTTCAGCTGAAAATTAAACTATTCCCTTCCTGGTTGAAAAATATTTTTTAGTTAACACATTCAACTATCTGGTTAAAATTTTTTGGTAAATTCGTAATTTCAAAATTATTTTTTTGACTGTAAATGTTACGATGGCATTTATGGTTCAAAACTACCTATTTTATAGATAATTCGTTTTTTTGAACATTTATTTGTTTAAAACTACGTCTTTTTTAAGAAATATGTTTATTTGAAAATTACTTTCCTTGATTAAAAATTAATTGTTTTTTGGTTGAAAGAGAATTTTGTTTGAGTGGAAATTTCGGCTTTTTAGTAAAAATTTATTTGTTTTTAAAATTCTTCTTTCCATTTGAAAATTAATTTTTTTTGCTAAACATGTATTAATTTCATTTTTTGTTAAAAATTTATCCTTTTTCATTCAAATTCAAGTATGTATATGGTTCAAAATCCATCTAATTGTTAGATTATTATTCTTGTTGTTTGTGTATTTACTTCTTTGTTCAAACTTCTAATCTGTAGCAAATTCGATTGTTTTCTTTTTGTTCAAAATTAAATTTTGAATTTAAAATTCAACTGTTAAATTTTTTGTTAAAAATTACATTTTTCAGTTGAAAATTCATTATTTCAGTCGAAAATTAGATTTTTTTAATTGAAAATGACCTATTGCATGTTTGGTTAAATACTTGTTTTTTTTTTTAGTTTTAATATTAATCTTCAAGTTAGAAAATTTATCAATTTTATTGATTTTTTTACCATTTTTTTCATTCGAAAATTCTTATTTTATAGTAGAAAATTATCATTCTTGTTTGAAAATTTGATTCTTTTTGGTTAAAAAAAAAAACATTTTTTAATACTTAAATTTTAACTGTATCATTTTAGATTTAAAATTGATCTTTTCTAGTTGAAAATTTATATATTTTTTCGTTAAAGATTGAACTTTTGTGTAACATTTTTTGCTTAAAAATGGACTGCTTTCAGTCATTAAAAGTTCATGTTTTTTTTTTAATTTAATTATTCTTCGTGTTTCAAAAATTATCTGTTTTGGTTGAAAATAATTTATTTTGTCTTTTTGAAAATTCTTATATATTTTTAAAAATTAATTTTTGGAATAAAAAAATTCAACTGTATCATTATCGGTTAAAAATGTATTTTTTTAATTTAAAAAATTTTGTTGTTTTTTTGTAAGCAAATTGATCGTTCTCAGTTAAAAATTTATCTTTTTTTGATAAAAATGTATTCTTCTTGTTTAAAGTTCATCTATTTTAATTAAGAATTCATTTCGTTTGTTAAAAATCCACCTTTTTATTAAAAATTCTTTTTTGTTGATATAATATGATTTGTTTAGATAAAGATTAAACATTCCATTTTCCGTTAAAAATGTATCATTTTAGTAAAAAATTCAATTATATGGTGAAAATATTTTCTACTTCGCAACAAATGTAATGATTCTATGGTAACTCAGGATTTTAAAACCAGAATAAATTTGAGGAGCAGCTGATTAGATCGTCATTCGTCAAGTCGGGCGAGCTCGGATTCGTGTTCGCGCATTTTCGGCTTTACACGAAGTTGGTCTTCGCAGCAGCCAAGTGGGGGGAATCTTCTCCCTTCATTCTTGTGTCGTTTTACCTCTCGGCTAATTCTTAGGACGTTTAAGCTCTCGCGTGTTTTTACTTCTCTTTTCTAAAACTTCTTTTTTTAGTTCGCTTTTGCTCTGAGCGTGTCAAATATTAGTAACAAAAAAAATTCAAATGAAGGTACGCAGAAATTACACACTGGCTACAATGTTAATTGAACGCAGGCTCAACCGAATACTGGTTACCGCTCGATTCTCTCGACGGCACGTAGGGCACGCAATCCCCCTCCCCACCCTCTTGTGCAGGGAATCCAGATGTATCTTCTGCGCAGCCCTACGCATCGCCCGTGTATGTACGAGGGTGGATTGATAAGTTTCCGGCCTGACCAAGAAAAACAACGTTTTTAAGAATTTTTTTTTTATTTCTCAACATAATCTCCTCCAAGGCTGA
>NC_046666.1:88173151-88179041 GCF_010883055.1 Belonocnema kinseyi | reverse complement strand
AGCTATCTAAGGATGGTACTATAGAACGCCACCTCAAGGTAGGCCTAGTGGCGCCATCTCTTGGTCAGGCCGGAAACTTATCAATCCACCCTCGTATATGTTCTAGGTCAAAGAAATTATAAACGTAGATGCGGTATAGGGCGTCGGAGTGGGGAATTATATATATAGGACATCACATTTTGTGCCCTATCGATGTGCTGCCCTCATCGCACTACGAAGTCGAATTCTTGTTTTTTGATTCTTCGTAAAATATGACGGTAAAGCAGTAGAAAAATGTTTTGAGGTTAGAAAAGTTTGACATGTATGTATCGCTGAATTTTTTCAGATCTGAAGCTTGATCCAGGTTTTCGGTACAGTATTTTTTTAATTATAAAAAAAATGTTCTCAAAAAATCATATTTTTAATTTAGAAAAAAGTATTATAGAAAAACATTTCAAGATAGACAAGTGCTGAAAGCATTTTTCTTTGACAATTTTTTTTTTTTTAATTGAGATAATCAAATATTTATACCAAAGAAACAACTTTTTTAATGTTTGAAGTATTTAAACATTATTGTTTAAATTTAAAATAATAATTAAAACAAAATATATTTCTGGATAAGATATTTTGATTGAAAATGTATATAGTATTTTTTAAATCACAAAAGTTCTTCTGAAAAATCTAAATGTTAATTAAAAAACACGTGTTTTTGTATATTAATTTGTCGGTAAAATTTTTTGAATAATTTTATTTTATATTTTATTATCGTAGTTTTAATAAATAATTAATATTGATTAAGAAACAATTTTATTTGGGGAGTCTTATTATTTGGGAATTTTCAAATTCGTTAATATTATAAACTGTTCACGAATTTTATTAGTTTTGGAATTGACTTTTTTGGGACAGAGAGTTTTACTGAGTCGGGAATTTTATTTTTCGGGAGACTTCAGCCGTCCCCATAAAATTACAGAAAATTTTGCTCTAATTAGAATTTCGGCGCTCGATCTTGTTGATTTTTTCCTACAGTATTATTAAAAAGAAATTCTTGGGTCTTGGCAATTTTTTTCTAATCCATTTCAGTGACTGGTAAACAGGGGTGATTTTCTCTTAGAAAATAAGTGATTAAAATTTGAAAAAATTGGGTAGGCTTTTTTGACATCTAGGTATGTAAAAAAGCTAAACCGCAGAAAATTTAGAAACTAATTTTAGAACTATTTATACTCTTTTAAGATACCAATACAATTTACATAACACTAATTTTAAAATTTGCAAATTTTTAGGCCTTCAGTTTAGGAACTTGAATTTTAACATTAAAATTGCTTCATTTTCAGAATACAGCCTTATTGTTTGAATTTTCAGAATTTTTCGAAATTTTTCGAAATTGTTAAAAGGCGAAAAAGTTTGAATTTAAAATTTAAAAATGCGAAAATACACCATTTTCCATGTTCATTTGCAATCCTGCGAGTCACTTTCTTTCGCTTCTTTTGAAAGTCGATCCTTTGCTTTCAGTTTTCTTTTTAAACTATACCTTGAATTCAACGCATTTAAAATTAAATTTTTTCAGCTCCATTTAGATTGAATTATACAAAGGTTTTTTGTTTTATATATAAATTAATTAAAACATTTTATTGGTTTTTCACGACTGTAATTTATAACTCTAAAATTGAATAATTGTAGCTCAAACATGAAAAAGTATAGACTAATTTCATATTTAAAGAGATTCTATCACATATATTGAACAATAAAAACCTCCGACCTTTTTTAAGGTTTTTAAAACTCTTTTAAAAACTTTTTTTTAACAATTTTGGTTATGATTTCTTAATAAAAGAATAAGTCTCCAGAATAGCAATTTCAGAAATATGTCAAGCTTTAAGAATTTAGACATTTTAAATTTGAAGTCTTCAGAATATATTGAATAATTTCAAATTTAAAGCTATTTAAATATTTCATCTAAATTTTTGAATAGAAAGTGTTCGATAATTTTAGATTGAAACCTCTTAAATTATTTAGTTACAAATTAAAATCATACAACTTCAAGTTTTATTTATTTTTTGATTATTTGCCCCCCCCCCCAAAAAAATTATTTTTTTTGTAAGAAAATAACGCCTGATTTTTGTAAAAATTAACAAATATATATTAAAGGTTCACTCAATGTCATTTTTGTTCAAAAAGCTTGTTCCTGAATAAATGAACTCTTATTGTTTCCGATTTCGTTCTGTCACTCAGGGTAATTTTCTGTGAAAAATATTGATTTACAAAGAATATTTTTGTCAAAGAATAGAATGGATTTCTTCGCCCGAGATGCAAACGTAAATTGTACTATAGTAAAAACAACTGGAAAAATTTAGAAGAAAGCCAAATTTGGTAAAGAAAACAAACCTTTGTCGACCTATAAATACTAATTTTATTCCCAGAAAGATTTTTCAAAAATCTCTTCGAACCACTTTTATTGCAACAATTTAATTGAAGAAATATATTTTTTATAAAAATAAAAATAGTACAATTTTTACATACAATTCTTAAAATGAAAAAATTGTGTGTCAAAGAAAAATCCAATCTATTTTTTCGAAAGTTATCCGATATACAGACAACCATGACATCAATAAAATTACAACCACGACATAGACGCCAGAGAGACAGACAGATATCGACGTAAAAATTGTTTTTCTGACTCAAGGACCTTAAAAAGGTCGAAATTTCATGAAATTCGCGTAAGTCATTTTTCGCATAAAACTTTTCTCATTATGGATGAGAATGTTATAAAATAATCATGGGGCCTTGAAAAAGTAGCGTTTTTCGCCTCTTGACTTTTTTCCATATCAAGCTATTTTTGCTTCAAATGTCCATTTTCGTTTGGTTTTTTGGATTTTGAAAATCCTTTAACTTTGTCATGTTTCATTTTGTCAAAAAAAGTTGTTAGAATAAATGTTTCATATTTTTTGTACCATAAATAGCTGTCGATAAAATTTTCAAATTTTGAAAAAAAGTGGTCTCAAAAATTTTGAAAAAGCTTCAACTTTTTGGATTTTTATCAAAAATGGCTATTTATTGAATTCGATCTTTCTTTTTGGTCCCTCAAACAGTGTGTCAAAGCCCAATCCAATCGGACCAGTCTTTCGAAAATTATCCGGTATACAGACAACAACAACGACGACGTCGGACAGACAAACAGACCCCGACGTAAAAACATGTTTTTCTGACTCACGGGGCTTCAAAACGTCGACATTTGATAAAATCCGAAAAAGTTATTTTTCATAAAAAAACTAATACCTTCTCATTTTTGATGAGAATGTAAAAATTATCAACAAGATTTGTAAAAAAATAGTTAAAGAATAAAATTATTGTCCCGTAAGTTACAACCGAAAAATTACAATTTCAAAAAAATGAAAGTTGTTTTAAATATTAAGCTAGACTCGCGACCGAGACAAATCAGAAAATGAAAGTAAATTTTAAAATTGAACTGCAGTTCGAGTATTAAAAACTAAACAGTGATTGATTTTACAAGGTGATTCTAGATCTGTTCAAAATGATATAATTTACATATTTTAACGTTAAAATTTGAACTAATTTAATTGAAAAGCCTTAGTAGTGACACAAGTGTAAAGTTCGTATTAATGGCTTCTTAAATGAACGCAATTTCAAAATCTTTTTGAAGTACTATTTCAGTATAAAATATTCCATTTTTAATCTATTTGGTTTGGATATTTAAAAAAACAATTTTCAATAGTAAACAATTTGAAAATGAATTGTCACAATTTCAGAGTGACAAATTTAAACTTGGAATGTTACGATTATAATTGTTTAATTTTTTTATTGGTATTTCGAAGGTAAAAGTATTTCATATTGATTCTTAAAGAACAGTTAAATAAGCTATAATTTAGAAAAAAATCAAATAAGCTGGAGGTTTCTGAATGTTACAAAGAAAAGAACAAAATTTGGAGCTTCTCAAGAATTTTGAAACACTAGGAAAACAATAAAAATTTCTGGGTAGATTTAAAATGATTTTTTATTTTGAAAAAGTACATGACTCAAAGAGAATATTTAAAAATATATCAAAACATTTCAAAAGATTTACAATATTAGAAAAAATCTGGAAGCTCTTAAAACAATTTTGTGTGCAGGATTTTACAAAAATGTTACGAAAAATGGGAATCAGTCTAAAAGACATTTAAAAGTTCCGAAAAATTTTTTGAATAATTTTAAAAGATTTGAAATAATTTAAAAGAGAATAGATACTTTTGATGATTTTGAAATGTTTTCAAATGTTGACTTTTTATTTTTTTAAATTACATAATTTTAAGAGGAGGTATAAAAATATGGGAACACTGACAAAAATTCCGAGAGGGATGAACGAAAAATCCCAAAAAATGAAATCTCCGGCACTTGAATAATAATTTTATAAAAATTGTATTAAAAAATACATTAAAAAACACGTGGGCTTTGAAAGAAAAAAATGTTTTTCCCTAATTTTCTTCGTACCTACACAAGAACATTTTTGAAACAAGCTTTGCAGGATTCAATTCAACAATGATTTATATCAAAATTTATTTTTATTATTTTTTTTATTAATAAAAAATTCGATTTTTCAGAACTTTTATATGTTTTTTTCAAATACTATGCACATTTTCAAACAAATTTTTTCATCCAGAAATATATATTCGATTATTGTATTTTCAATAAATAAATAATATTTAGTACACAATTTTTTAAATTGTTTAAATTTATGAATTTTCTAGTTCGAATATTTTATAATTCAGGCATTTTCTTTGGGGATTTTTAAAATTCGGTAATATCTTATTGTCTGGAATTTTATTTATTTTATTTTTCGTGAATTTTTCAATTCGACTTTTAGATTTCGGGACTTTTTTCAATTCCCACATCTCTGTAAATATTCCGAAATTATAACATGATTTCGGAATTTTTACAGTGATGTGGGAATTTGATTCTTAATTTCCCAATTCGGGAGTTTTATATTTCGGCAATGCATTGTCGAAATATAAAAGTCCCGAATTGGAAAATTATCGACAATTTACAATCTTACTGAATTTAAGAATTGCCGACAATAGTTAGTTAAAAAAATTTTTTTTAATAAAATAATAAAATATTTTTACCGAGGAAAACCTTTTTTAATGTTTAAAGTTTCTAAAAATTATTGTTTGAATTAAAAATAACAATAATTGAACAAATGTATTTTTGGATAAAAAAAGTTGTTTGAAAATGTCCATTTTATTTTTGTACATTACAGAAAACGCTCGCAAAAATAAAATTATTATTTAAAAAAATAAAAATGAAAGTCGCGTTAAATCAGCCTGCATTGAATCCTGCAAAGTTTGTTTCACTAGAAGCTCACGTGTTTTAAATTTAGGTTTGTATCACATTTTTATACAATTATTGTTATTTTAAATTAAAACAATAATTTTAAAACATCCAACATTAAACTAAATTTCTATAATAAAAATATTTGATTATTGTATTTTTAATAAATAAATAATATTGACCACATAACTGTATTCTCAATTTCTACAATTTGGGAATTTTCTAGTGTGTATATTTTATCATTAGACAGCATTTGGCCTGGAGTTTTATTATTCGGGAATTTTCAAATTCGATCAAATTTTAAACTGTCCAGAATTTCATTATTCTAGAATTTTTTAATGTCGAAAATATTTCAAAAATTTAAAAAGATTTATAAAATTGTAAAAAAATCTTGAAGATTTTGAGGCATTTAAAACTCCTGAAAAACTTAAATAATAATTTGAATTATATATATATATATCGAGTCAGCTGTATCAATTATAATGATTTAAAGTTTATTTTAAAACATATTTTATGGAATATGATATTTTTTATGAATGTGCCAGTGAAATTCTGTTCGTCTAATTTTGTTTGCCAATGCGAAACGTAATCTGGC
>NC_046666.1:88170877-88173051 GCF_010883055.1 Belonocnema kinseyi | reverse complement strand
ATGATATTTTTTATGAATGTGCCAGTGAAATTCTGTTCGTCTAATTTTGTTTGCCAATGCGAAACGTAATCTGGCTCGGAACTGTCGTCTTAACATCTAAAAACCGAAAGAACAATTTTCCTATCACTTGGAATTATAATTATATTTTTATAAAAACGTTAGAACTTGATTAGACGAATAGTCTAAAAAAGTCCATAGAAATTGCAGACCACAAAAATAAAAATAAAAACTAAATAATATTAAAGAACTATATAGACAATATATAGAATGAAAATTATAATTAATAATTTTAGAATTAGTGGAAAATATATGGAACCGTAATATAAATTACTCTTTGGCTTATATTTGTGGTATTTATTAAAACAACCAAGTTTTGCAAAGTTATAAATGTAAAAATGTTTTAATTGGCAATTTACTTTCAATCCAAATGGTTCTTGTCTAAGCTAAGTTTACAATCAGTGCGCCTTGATGGTGTGCCGAGAGTTGCTTACAGCGCTCCAAGTGGCTCTTGGCAAACTATGTCGGTGGGTGCTTTCTACGGGGAGCGGTGGGTAGAGGGGAAGTGACTTTTTTCCCCTTTCGACATTTCATCCTCTGTGAACAACCTTCGGTTGCGCCTGCACCTGTGCAACTTCAACCCGGCTTACGTCCTCTTTGACCGCACAGATGTTCCTTGATGATAGTTGCTGCTCCAGGCGAACCACTCGTTCCTCTATTTCCCCCTCGTCTCAGTGAAACGATAAAAAAAGAAAACCCCGAAAAAATTAGTAAGAATGCCTCTTACTCTTTCTCCCGATGAAGAGCCCATGAGAGTGAGAATTGATGTACAAAAAAAAAGAAAAACAATAACAAAGAATAAAATAAGTTGATCTTCGGTCGAGCCTCGGTTTCGCGACTGTTCCCTTACAGAGGAGAGGAGCTGTTTACAAATAAAAATAAACAATTAACAACAGTTATTTGCTGGTAAAACCCGCAAATTAACAAACGATACATTATTTACGATTAAGGAATGCAATACAATTGCCACCGAAGTAGAAGCGATTTTAAACAAGAGTCGGACCTTAGTTCAAGGTCACTTCCTCCATCAGCAAGATGGCTGTACATTAAGAAGATATGTCAAGATTTTTGAAAGCAGTGGAATAAAGGATATCTAAGCGAGTTAAATATTCTACACAAATAGAGCTACGGCGAGCTACAGGTAAAGGAGGATTAATTCATGCTCCTAAAACAGGAGAACATGATACCAATATCATGTTTACTGGGTCGCGTCACTGCAACATTTCCTGGTGCGGATAGAATTATTGGAACATTTAATGTGAAAGAACCAAAAATAAACTTGAAGGATTGTCAAGAATTTGGCACCTTTGCCTATCAATACTGAAAATGTCAATGCAAAGCCTTGGATAAAAATTTGTGAACCATTATAAATTTTCGTTGTGTGAACGATTCCTTTCTTATTCTACCTAATGAAAAAATTAATCTGACAGTATGACATTTTAATTCTTATCACAATGGATGACAATTAATCTTTGATATTGAACAAAAAAAATGTAATAACTCTTTAAATTTACAACTTTGCCGAGATGATAATAACTCCATTATTACGAATTGATTTACAAAAGCAACTTGTTCCGGAAGCCATCTCTATTTTTTATCCAACCATACTTATGGTAGAACAATTACTTCATAGGTTCGTACGGAAACATATTAACAAAGACTTTCTGAATTAGATTTCAATAAAACCCTACCTTCTACTGACATTTCAAAGCAAAGAGAAATAGAGAGTCACAATGCATTAGAAATATCAGTTGATAAAAAATGGCGCCCCCTACTCGCCCATATACCCGTGATAGCCATTTGATTGATATATATATATATATATATATATATATATATCACACGCTCTGCTACCTTCGGTTCGGTTTTGATTCCTCTAGAATCAAACCGAAGGGCCTATGACAAAGCCATCGAACGCGTCCTCGGGTTGCGGATAGAGGGTCCCTGTACCAAGGGTTTCTGCTGAATATGGTTACAAAAATAAATGGGAAATCGCGGACAATTGTCCAGGGGCAGTCCCGAAGGAATTAACCCCCAATCGGAGGTGTGAAAACCGTGCCGAAAGCTGAATGGCACCTGGGTGAGGTGTCTAGAACGGTGACTCTGGGATACCAGGC
>NC_046666.1:88168899-88170777 GCF_010883055.1 Belonocnema kinseyi | reverse complement strand
AAACTGCACCACCGACAATGACCGACATGAGGTAAATGAAAGTGGCCCTCAACCCTTAACATGTGTGCGTCGCGTGGCCATCGTAGGTATATCGCACGCACATAACCTGGTATCGGCTTTAACTCGGGCAGATTTAGATTTGAGATTGTTGGTATTTTACTGTTCGATCCCGAAGCAAACAATTTTTGACAGATAGAATCTGACAGATAAATGGGTGAATTTTGTGTGTTTTTAACTGTCCAGTGTTTCGCCTTAAAATCCGTTTCTAGATTTTGTATATTTGTGCTTTAATTATTATTCATAGCTGGTTCAATTTAATGCCAGAGTAAGCAAATCTGCAAATACCCCAAGAAATTATAGGTTATGTTTCTATGTTTACCTTCCAGCTCCACTCTCCTCATCATTGTTTTCAGGTTCTTTTTTTTCAGAATTATCACACCAGGTGCGATCGAAAAATCTTTGGATTAACAACATCAACCCCTAAATATTTGACTTAAAAAAAAAGTCAACCACATATTTTAAGTCAAAAAAAGATTAAAGAAATGTACAACTTCAAGTCGGGTGGTCACTGACTGGCAAAACCGGGAACTATAGCCCAGATTTTTGAACACCAAGAAGTACCCTAGGGTTTAGAGGAAAAACCTGAATTTTCCAGATTAATTTTTTACTTTTGTTGATGATTTTGTCTGAATTTTCCTAAAAAGTCATCTTTTTTTTGGCAGCAAAATCAACTATATTGATGAACACTCGTCTATTTCGAACAGCTAGTTCGATCTTTTAGATTAAAAGTTCGCATTTTAATCTGAAAATTTTTCTATTAAATTCCGCGATCAGAATTAATCTCTTTCGTTTAAAAATTCAACTGTTTTGTTGAACATTATTCCAATTTCGACAGAAACTTTCATCGGTTAAATAAAAAACTCGATTTTTAATTTGAAAATTTTTACTATTAAATTTCGCAATCAGAATTTATCTCTTTCGTTTCAAAATTAAACTGTTTTGTTGAACATTATTCTAATTTCGACAGAAACTTTGTGGGGTTAAATTAAAAACTCGATTTTTAATTTGAAAATTTTTACTATTAAATTTTGCAATCAGAATTAATCTGTCTCTTTTAAAAATTCAACTATTTGATTGAACATTATTCCATTTTCGACAGAAGCTTTCATCTTTGAAATGAAAAACTCGATTTTTAATTTGAAAATTTTTACTATTAAATTTCGCGATCAGAATTAATCTCTTTCGTTTAAAAATTCAACTATTTTGTTGAACATTATTCCATTTTCGACAAAAGCTTTCATCTTTGAAATGAAAATCTCGATTTTTAATTTAAAAATTTTTACTCTGAAATTCCGCGTTTAGAATTAATCTCTTTCGTTTAAAAATTCAACTATTTTGTTGAACATTATTCCATTTTCGACAGAAGCTTTCATCTTGAAATGAAAAACTCGATTTTTAATTTGACCGGAAAAATATACATCTATAAAATATTTTCAAAATGTCAGCAGCTTACAATTAATAATTATTACAACTGATAACAAAAATCCAAATAACTTTGGATTTGATGAATAGTTCAGAATGGAAAAAGGATAGCTTAAAATGAATTATCAATTTTAAGTATGAGAAAGCTTTTAATACTTTTACTTGTCTGAAAAGAAGAAAATTTAATGTTTTTTTGTAGGTCAATGAATCCTAATTCTGTTTAGGGGCCGTCCATACATTAAGTCATCCTTTTTGGTTGGAAATTCAATTGTTTTCTTGAAAATTCGTTTTTTGACTTGAAAATTCATTTTTTTTTTTAGAAATTTCATCTTTCTTGTTTAAAACTGGAAATATCTTATTAAAACTTCATCTTTATGATTAAAAACTAATCTGTTT
>NC_046666.1:88156974-88168799 GCF_010883055.1 Belonocnema kinseyi | reverse complement strand
CTTGAAAATTCATTTTTTTTTTTAGAAATTTCATCTTTCTTGTTTAAAACTGGAAATATCTTATTAAAACTTCATCTTTATGATTAAAAACTAATCTGTTTCAGTTTCAAATTAACTTTTATGTTGAAATTTCACAATTTCGGGTTTGAAAATTTGTATTTTCGCTATTTAACTTTTGTTTATAAATGTATGTTTTTTAATTAAAGTTTTAATTATTTGGTTGAAAATGCATGTATTTTGTTAAAAATTTGACTTTTTGGTAGAAAATTAATCCTCTGGACTGAAAATTTAACTTTTTAATTGAAAAATGCATGAGATTTATTGAGAAGATGTATTTTTTGTTAGAAAATCACGTTTTTTTTATAAAAATGCAACTGTTTGGCGAAAAATTAGTCCTTTTTAGTTGAGGATTCAAATATTTGATTGAAAATTTCAATTTTTTTATAAATTTAACTGTTTCTGATTTGAAATTAAATATTTTTTGGTTGAAATATTAATTATTAAATTATTTGTTAAAAATTAATTCTTTTGGGTTAAAACTTCAACTTATTGGTTGAAAAATGAACTACTTTCTTTAAAATTAATTGTTTTGGTTAAAGTTTCAAAATGCAACTATTTTTGTTGAAAGTTCAACTGCTTTGTTAAAAGTTCATTATTTTGATTAAAAATATAACAATATTATTGAGAATTCGTCCTTTTTTTATTTTTTAGCTATTATTATTATTTCTGGTATTTCGTGGCTTAAAAATTCAAATATTTTTTTGCTGAATCGTTTTTTTTTCTAGGTTTTTTTTTTAATTGTAAATTTAATTATTCAATTTTTGTTTATAAATTTATCTTTTTAAATTAAAATTTTAATTATTTTTGTAGAAAATCACGTTTTTTTTTTATAAAAATGAAACTATTTGGCGGAAAATTAGCTTTTTTTAGCTGACGATTCAAATATTTGATTGAAAATTTCAATTTTTTTGATAAATTCAACTGTTTCTGATTTAAAATTAAATATTTTTTGGTTGAAATATTAATTATTAAATTATTTGTTAAAAATTAATTCATTTAGATTAAAACTTAAACTTATGGTTGAAAAGTGAACTATTTTCTTTAAAATTAATTGCTTTGGTTAAAGTTTCATAATCTCAGCTGAAAATTCATCTCATTTGCTTAAAATAAAACTGCTTTGTTAAAAATTAGTTTTTTTTGTTTAACGTTTATTTTTTCATTGATAATTTAACTATTTGGTTGAAAATGCAACTGTTTTTTATTTAAAATTAAATGTATCGTTAAAATTTTAACTACTTTCATTAAAATTCATATATTTTTGTTTGATAAAGATTCATAATTTTAGTTGAAAATACATCTTTTTGGTTGAAAACCATACTTCTTTGTGGAAATATTTTTTGGTTAAAATTATTTTTTTAAATTAGAAATTTAACTATTTGGCAGGAAATTAAACTGTTAAGTTGAAAATTAATTTTTTTTTAGATAAGGGTTCTATTATTTTGTTGAAAATTCGTATACTTCATATAAATTTAACTGTTTCTTCATTATTTATTATTTATTAAAGATTCATAATCTTTGTTGAAAATTTATATTCTGGGTTAAAACTCAATTTTTCAACTGAAAATTGAACTATTTGGTTAAAAATCGAATTGTTTCATTGAAAAATAATTTGTTTTAGTAGAGGATTTAAGTATTTCATTGAAAATTCAACCTTTTAGGTTAAAAATTCACTCTGTTAAAAGTTGAACTACTTTCTTTAAAATTCAGTTTGTTGGTTAAAGATTCATAATCTTACTTTTAGTTAAAAATTTAATTATTTTAATGAAAAAAAAATATTTTTTAAATTTGTTTTTTAACTGAATACGTAATTGTTTGTTTTAAAATTAGATTTTCTTAGTTGAGAATTTCAATATTTCATTGAAAATTCATATTTTTTAATGAATTTAACTGTTTCTAATTTATAACAAAATCTTTTTTTGTTTCTAATATCAAATATTACATTTTTTGTTGAAAGATCATCTTCTTAGATTGTAAATTCAACTTTTTGGTTGAAAGATGAACTAATTCCTTCAAAATTCATCTTTTTGGTTAAAGATTCATAATCTCGGTTGAAAATTGATTTTTTTTTGTTTGAAAATTTATATTCTGGCTTAAAACTCAATTTTTTAACTGAAAATTTAACTATTTGGTTAAAAATTGAACTAAAATTAGTTAAAAATTTACTTCTTTTAGTGAAACATTTTTCGTTAATCAATTTCGTTAAACAATTTTAAAATTGTTTGTTTTAAAATTAATTTTTCTTAGTTGAGAATTTAAATATTTAATTGAAAATTAGTATTTTTTAAATGAATTTAACTGTTTCTTATTTAAAACAAAATTTTGTTTGTTTGTAATATCAAATATTACATTTTTTAAATTCATCTTCTTAGATTGTAACTTCAACTTATTGCTTAAAAGTTGAACTACTTTCTTCAAAATTCATTTTTCCGGTTGAAGATTCATAATCTTAGTTGAAAATTCATCGTTTGTTAAAAATTGAACTATTTTCTTAAAAATTCTTATTTTGGTTAAAAATTAATTTTTTATTAAATAATAATTTAAAATCTTCTTTGGCTGGAATATCAACTATTGCGTTTTTTGTAAAAAAATTCATATTCTTTGATTGGAAATACCACTGTTTGGTTGAAAGTTAAACTCTTTCTTCATAATTCATCTCTTTTGTTGAAAATTTATATTCTGAGTTAAAACTCGATTTTTTAAATGAAAATTTAACTATTTGGTTTAAAATTTATCTGTTTGGTTGAAAACTAATTTGTTTTAGTTGAGAATTCAAGCATTTTGTTGAAAATTCAACTTGTTGGTTGAAAGTTGAACTACTTTCTGAAAAATTTATTTTATTGGTAAAAGATTCGTAATCTTACAATTAGTTCAAAATTAATTTCTTTTGTTGAAAAATCTTCATTTTTTTTAATTAATTTTTTTAACTGAATATTCAACTGTTTGTTTCTCAAAATAGACGAGTGTTCGTCAATATAGTTGATTTTGCTACCCAAAAAAATGACTTTTTAGGAAAATTTAGATAAAATCATCAACAAAAGTAAAAAATTAATCTGGAAAATTGAGGGTTTTTCTCTAAACTCTAGCTTACTTCTTGGTGTTCAAAAATCTGGGCTATAGTTCCCGGTTTTCCCAGTCAGTGACCACCCGACTTAAAGTTGTACATTTCTTTAATTTTTTTTTGACTTAAAATACGAGTATGTGGTTGACTTTTTTTTTAAGTCAAATATTTAGGGGTTGATATTGATAATCCAACGATTTTTCGATCGCACCTGGTGTGATAATTCTGAAAAAAAGAACCTGAAAACAATGAGCTGAAAGGTAAACATAGAAACATAATCTACAATTTCTTGAGGTATTTGCAGATTTGTTTACTCTAGCATTAAGTTGAACCAGCTATGGATAATAATTAAAGCACAAATATACAAAATCTAGAAACGGATTTTAAGGTGAAACACTGGACAGTTAAAAACACACAAAATTCACCCATTTATCTGTCAGATTGTATCTGTCAAAAATTGCTTGCTTCGGGATCGAACAGTAAAATACCAACAATTTCAATTCTTAATCTGCCTGAGTTAAAGCCGATACCAGGTTATGTGCGTGCGATATATCTACGATGGCCACGCGACGCACACATGTTAAGGGTTGAGGGCCACTTTCATTTACCTCATGTCGGTCATTGTCGGTGGTGCAGTTTCTTTGCACACCGATCGAGTCCTGGAATCACTCGTGGATTTAAAACCGATATATATATATATAACTGATATTTCTAATGCATTGTGACTCTCTATTTCTCTCTGTTCAAAGGTTGATGGAATTTTTGATGTAAAACAGGAGTTCATCTCCATTCTTAACTTAGGGAGAACTTCACCGAATTTCAAAGGCTATTAAATTAATTAAAAATAAAAACTGTTTTTAGAGTTGAATCCAAGTCCAATAGATTTATTGAATTAGGAAAAGATAAATTAGACACTTTAGATCAATGTAACGTAGTTTATAAAATCACGTGTGAGAAACAAAACGCCACATTCGCATTAGAATAACCAAAGGCTAAAATAACATCAAACATTTGAAAAGAAGTTAATGGAATGTAGTCCGAATCCTAAATGTTAAACCTAATGATTATAAGCGCGCCTTTGCTGAGTTTCTCGAATAAGATTGCACCTAGTGTTTCCGAATAGATTTTTCGTGTTGAAGGCGAATCTGGGTTCAAAAACTTACCATCACTTCACGTTCTTGAAAAAATAGTGGTTGCAACCCCTAAAAACGGCGTGTTTAGCCATTTTTGAAAAATTGTAGAGCTGAACCATCACGTGCCAGAAACTTCGCTATTATCAGAAATTAAAGGCTGAAACAAGCTTTTTCAAATAAACCATATGCCAAATTAATCACATCCACTCTTCAAGCGGGGGGTGTGTTTTTGGCTAGGGGTGGAGGAAAAAAATAAAAACAAAAAGGATTTTAACATACTTACACCCACGCCCAGGCACTATAAAATGTGCAGTTCTTTTAAAGGTTTCAAGAGTCGCTGATTACGACTAAACAGTTTGGTTTTTAAAATTCAAAATGGCGGATCCAATATGGCAAACCATTTTTTGTTTAATTTAATCGTATTCGCCATCATCTGAGCAGACAGATGGGTCCTCAATTGCGACGCATATCGCTCGCCCGCGTGAAGGTCGCACGCATGTCGGTGATATGCGAACTTTAACATTCAGGCAGGGTTTAAATATATATTATTCTAAATATTATTATTAAATAAAAACAGAAATGATTGCACATCAAAAGTTATTTATATAATTCATATACTTATTTTAATACACGCTTTTATGTCTTTATGTATAGATGTAACAAAAAAAAACTTGCATTGGTATTAAAACGGACGTAGTTTCATTGTCTCGTTTAAAAACAATGCGCATTCTTTAAGAAAATTTGGTATTAAACATTTTATTGCAACTTTTGAGAATCTTTAAAATACTGCGAAATAGTTAAATAAAAAATGTAATTTTTGGATTATCCATTATTTTGCATTCTGTCAAAATTTAAATTTTGGATTTTTCAAGAAAATAAAAAAGGTGTTATGATGATCGTGTAGGGCATTCAAAAATCAAACTTTTTCTTTTTTAGACATTTTTTCATATAGTCCGTTATTTGGCTTAAAAGGTTCATTTTCGTCTGTTTTTTGGAATTTTAAAAATGCTATAACTCTCGTAAGTTTTGGTTTTATGAAAAAAGTCATCAGCGCTCACATTTTGACTCCTTATTCAAAATGGCTGGCTAACGAACTTGACCTTTAGTTTAGGACACTTAAAAAGTGTACAAAAGGCCAATCTAACCGATTTTTTTCCAAAGTTATTGTGTTCACAGACAGACAGGAATGCATAAATACATACATGCTATGACATTGGCTTTCTATTATTTTGGTTATTGGCTAGAATTTCAGACAAACAACAATTTTATAAAATTCTCCTAACATATTGCCTGAACTCTGGCGAATAATTATTTAAATTGTAGGCTGCCAGGCTTTTGGCTATTGCAACGCCAATCATTAATTTACTTTAATAAATGACACTTGAATGGCGAGTTCAAATACTGTCATCTTGAGATGTCAACTACAATGTTGCCTGAAGGGCGCCAGATCGTTTGCAAATTATAAAATAACCTAAAACGCACACAAGATACTTCTCTGATTTGACCTGACCTCTACCCATTATTTTTTAATTCCCCACTAGCCCAATACAGATAGGGGCAGGGTTAGGGACGGATAACAAAAATAAGTATTTATTAAAATGGCATCGGCTGCCTCACACTACAGTTAAATAATCCCGTGAAAGAAAATAACAGTTATGCGTAAAGCCTTATTATTTAAACATGCTTCCCGAAAACAATTAACGACCCTAGAGTGTGGTCCAACTCAGTAGTACACATTGTATATTTTCAACGCTAAAGCCATGAAAGAAAACTAGGTTCCTCAATTCCTGAAAGGTTAACTCTAGTTACCTAACCTACAACAAGACTGATCATTGCTGAAATCGTCGCTGAGCATAAAGCAATACCTTTATGAATGATTTCTTAATGACCTTCTAATATGGCGGTCCATGAATGACACAAAAGGTTAATGGAGGTCGCCTCTATTCTGGACGATCGTGCTAATCTGATGCTCACTACCGACCAGACTCTCACTGAAAATTGTATAAATGATACAACCAAACTTATACCAAGCAGAATTAACTGGTTGTCATAGTAGACCCTCAGTATGTGATTTGGTTTACTAACGAACTTCCACCATGGCGGTCCATCACTGACACGCAAGGTCAGCTAAGGTCGCCGCCATCTTGGACGATCGCCATTAGTCAGTTCTTATTACAGCACAGAATTTAAATCAATACCTTATACATCCAAGCCACTATTCTAAAAGAACAAATTTCACTTGAGTTGTTGGCTAACTGCCCCTATCACCCTGAATATCGACCACGCACTAACTACAATTTGATGAAAGCGAAATGAAGACCCGCCGAGTACAGATTTGGGGCTTAGGCCATAGATTACGCACGTAGATTCACGACTAAACTACGCAACTAAGCGTGTGAAGGCACACTTAAGTTTTGAGTGTTCTATGGTGCGTAGCCATTTTCCCTGCCCCCCCCCCCCCTACACACATTGGAGTGTTCCACATGGATCGCCATGTTGACTCGCCACTTCACTCACCAGCGTCACATGCGCGACGCAACACTTAGCACGGCACACCTACCATACGTAGTGCGCGCTCAAAGTTGTCGGCTGCTAGTAGTTTGACAGTTAGAATACTAAACAGCTGGTGATGAATTCTTATGTGGCCGTGTTTTCCTCCTGTCAACGTGAAGTGGAGATGTCGTGAGGGAATTAACGATTCACGACTACCTAGTCGTGAATCTTTGATGTCGAGTGTATGTGTGGGTGACGTAGTGTGGTGGTCAGGTCCGCCGGCCCGAAGACTATCTAGTGAACCAAGTAACAAAAAGTTCGACGTAATTAGTGGGTGTGTGTGTTTAAAAAAATTATAAACACCCCGTAGTCTGGTGACGGATTGGAGCTGCAGGATTATAATGCCTAACTCTCGAGAGTTTTGTTTCCTGGAAACATGCAAAAACTTTCGAGACTTCTGTCCAATTACAGATCTTAGAGGGACTCTATGCTCGACCAGGTATTGATTCTTTGCTCAATTCCTCAAGCCCAACGTTCACGGGCGCCATTATAACCTTGGCTTTTTATTATTTTGGTTATTGGCTAGAATTTCACACAATCAATAATTTTATAAAATTCTCCTAACATATTGGCTGAACTCCAGGGAATAATTATTTAAATTGTATGCTGCCAGGCTATTGGCTATTGCTACGCCAAACATTAATTTACTTGAATAAATGACGTTTGAATGGCGAGTTCTCATACTTTCATCTTGAGATGTCGACTACCATTTTGCCTGAAGGGTGCCAGTTCGTTTGTAAATTATAAAATAACCTAAAATGAACACAAGATACTACTCTGATTTCACCTGACCTCTACCCATTATTTTTCATTCCCTACTAGCCAAACACAGAGAGGGGTAGGGTTAGAAAGAATTGAGCAAGTAAACAGAATACTCACAGAACAATTACCAGATAATACGGGTAACAAAAATAGGCATTTATTCAAATGGCATTGGGTGACTCACACCACAGTTAAATAATCCCGTAAAAGAAAATAACAGTTATTCCTAAAGCCTTGTTATTTAAACGTGCTTCCCTAAAACAATGAACGACCCTACAATATGGTCCAACTCAGTAGAATACATTGTATATTTTCAACGCTAAAGCCATGGGAGAAAACAAGTTTCCTAAATTCCTGAAAGGCTAGCTGTAGTTACCTAATCTACAACAAGACTGACCATTGCTGAAATCGTCGCTGTGCATAATGAAATACCTTTGTGAATGATTTCTTAAAGACCTTCCAATATGGCGGTCCATGAATGTCAGAAAAGGTCAATGAAGGTCGCCTCCATTCTGGACGATCGTGCTAATCTGATGCTCTCTACCGAACAGACTTTCACTGCAAATTTTATAAATGATATACCCAAACTTATACCAAGCAGAATTTACTAGTTGCTGTATAACACCCTCAGTATGTGATTTGGTTTACTAACGAAATTCAACCATGACAGTGCATTACTGTCACGATAGGTCAGCTAAGGTCGCCGCCATCTTGGACGATCGCCATTAGTCAGTTCTTACTAACGCACAGAATTTCAATCAATATCTTGCACATCCAAGCCCGGATTCTAAAAGAACAAATTTCACTTGAGTTGTGGGCTAAATGTCCTTAACACCCTGAACATCGACCAAGCATTAACTATAATTTGATGAAGGCGAAATGAAGACAAGCCGAGTACAGAATTGACGCTTATGCCACAGATTACGCACCTAGATTGACGACTAAACTACGCAACTAAGCGTGTGATACACATGTCTAAAATCACACTTACGTTTAGTTAAAAACTTTCCGAACGTGGCGTGCCAACCGCACTTAAAATAAAATATGGACGCCCCCATTGTTTTGTTTTGACAGGTCGCTTGAACAAATAAATAATTGATAATCAGACAGGATTTTATGAAATGTTTGTGGAATAAAAAATTATTCGCCATGGAAGAGGTAGGTAGTATGTTTATGAAAATATCAAATTACTTTTATGAACACTATGCGTGCGACAGGTATTCGATGCGTTTGTAACAAAAACAATAAATATACAACTCATACCATCACAATACATACAGACAGACACATTAGTAAAAAACTACTTTTCAGATTCAGGAGGAATCGAAACGTGAACATTTTGATAAAGACCAGGGGGGGGGGGTAACATTTTACAAAAATATAATACCTTCTATGTTGAGAATGTAAAAATGATTTATTTGTCATGAATAATTTGTTGATAGTTCAGTTTTTGGTTTTAATCATGAAAAAATAGCATTAAAAACATTAAAAAATCAATTTTTGGAAACCTCACACACGCGACGAAAAATAAATTGAAAGACAAAAGTTGTGATCAGAATGTTCCCATGCAGCAAGCAGATTTTTTTACTGTTAATGATGTTTTTCATGATTAAAGCCAAAACTACGCATCCTATCAAAAAGTGGTTGGTAACAAATTTGTAGATCTTTTTCAAATGCACTATTTTTGTCTACTCATATTTTACCGCATTTTGCATATTTTGGCCAAAAAATGTACATTTTGGATTTTTCATTATTTTGTACGATTAGAATTTTTTATTTTTCAAGAAAATTCAAAAGGTTGTTATGATAATCTTGTAGAACATTTAAAAAGCAAAATTTTTCTTCTCTTGACCTTTTTCATATCGTGCGTTATTTGGCTTAAAATTTTTATTTTCGTGTGTTTTTTGGAGATTGGTAAATATTAGAATTCTGATAATTTTTGATTTGATGAAAAAAGTAATTAGGATAAATTCTTCGACTTAATTCAATATATTATTCAAAATATGCCCACTTTTTGAATTTGCATAAAAAATGGCTGGCTAACAAACTTAACCTTTGGTTTGGGACACTTAACGTGTGTATTAAAGACCAATCTAATAGATTAATTTTTTCAAAAGTTATCGCGCACACAGACAGAGATACAAACAGACTTAGGAGACGATTTAGGGGGTCTCAAAACGGGGACATTTGACAAAAACGGAGGCGGGGGAAATTTTACACAAATCTGATACCTTCTCTGATGAGAATGTAACAAAATTGTAGTATTTATATATAAATATACCTGCCTCTGTTGATTATTATTAAAAATTATAGAAAAACAGAATAAAATATTTTTAATAGACTTAATTTGCCTAAATTGATTAAAGTATCAAGTTAAATAGAAATATCGAATGAATAATAAGTTCGATATTTCAATCAATTTAAGCGAATATATTCAATTTAAATTTATTGATTTCATTTTTCAATAGAATAACTAACTTTACTCAGAAAATTGTTTTTTTTTTTTTTGCGAATCCGAAAAATATATATCGCCTAATTTTCTCTAGAAAACAACATATTGTCCCCGAGAGATTTTGCGATTTTAAGTGTGAGGCCCTGTCTGATTTCAAAACGATTATAATGGCACGATATATAAGAAAGACAGGGTTGTCTTCACACTTAGCTCCACCGTAATTGATGTTAACGCTGCTTTTAAAACTAGTAGCAATAAACATCCAACTGTAATAAATATTTAACTGCTCCGTTCACACTTAAAAACACTCCACTCCAAAAAAAATTAGCAAAACGAGTAAAATCACGCGGAAAAAGTCCAATTCAATCAAACCAAAAGTAAACGCCTACTAAAGGCGGGAGACTGCGAGATGCTACGGGAGACAGAGCGTGGTGTGATCTTAGATCATAGGGCAGGGAGACTGGGAGATAAATCGGCGCGCGGTGGCAATCATCGTTTTCAACAACTTAGTGCGCTTTTTAAACTTCTCTCAATTTTAAAATATTATTATGAAATTGAACACAGATAGACGGGGTGTGGTGGGATTGGGATGAAGAAAGGGAACAGATAGTAAGAGATGAGGTGAAGGGAAACTAGGAGAGCAAGGAGCAGGAGATACGAAAATAAGATATAGCAGGAAGGAGAAAAAGGTGAGAAAGGAAAGTAGGGAAGAATGGAAGATTTATTACTGGAATAAAGAAGGATTGGAGAGAAAGGATAGGGAGTTTATGAGAAATTTGACACAATAGGATGTAGTCATAATAATGGAGGAGAGGGAGGGCGATTGAATTAACGATATGGGAAGAAGAAAGGAGGGAGTTCCTTAATGATAGAGAAATAGAAGACGCGACAGGAGTAAACTAGGAAGAATTGGAAAAAAGAGAGAGGGAATACAATTAATAGAAAGATGGGGGATGATTGAGGAATCAAAATACAATAATTGGTATACCATGATAAAAAAGGAAGGAGTGCAAAAGTATTCAGAAAAAGGATAGGTGTAGAATATGTGTATGGGAAGGATGTAGGAGAGAAATGGAAGATAAAGGAAGCATGCAAGAGAATGTGGTTAAGCTTCTAGAGGAGGATGGATTAAGAGAAGAATGGATTATGGAGTTGCAGGGTGCTAGAGGAGCGAACGAGAGAAAATGAAAGAATGCATGTGAAAAAAAGGCAAATGGAGGTATGAAAAAGTGAAAGGAAAAGAAATCGGAAGTCGCTTAGATTAGAAGAGTAAAGATTGTAAGTAATTGTAAGGTAAAAGTTAATTACACTAAGATGTGTTTGCGTTCTCATGCTCTCTCTCTTTCTCTCTCTCCCGCTTGCACTCTCGCTTTTGTTCGATCGCCCACTCGTTTGCTAATAAGTACTAAATTGCGCTATAGCAGAAAATAGAGATAAGGAACTATATAAAAGACTTATGTAAATAGTTATAAATAGTTGCAAATAAGATTGAAACAAAACATATAGATATAAGCGGAAAGATTGTAATGAAAGAAAGTCATGTTAACCCTTAGGGGACACATTATGAATAAAGAAGAAAGAAGTACTTAAAATTAGAAAAACTTTATTAAAGTTTTATGCAATTAAAATTACAAATTGCAGTTATAAGAATTAAAAAATAAATTTTAAATTAGGATTTTTCAACATATATATATATATATTCGGTTTTGATTCCTCTACAATCAAACCGAAGGGCCTATGACAAAGCCACCGAACGCGTCCTCGGGTTGCGGATAGAGGGTCCCTGTACCAAGGGTTTCTGCTGAAT
>NC_046666.1:88155298-88156874 GCF_010883055.1 Belonocnema kinseyi | reverse complement strand
GATCGGCGGGATCTCGTGACCTTTGGGTGGACGGAGCAACTGAATCACGACTTGCTAGACTGCTACGATGCGAGTGTGGCCCATGAACGGGGTTACATGGCATGGCTGCATGCTCTGTGGTGCGAGAAACACCCGGAGCTATCACACTTTTCGCAGCAACGTCTGCCAAACCATGCTGAACTACTCCGTAAAAGGGGCTATGTAAGCGGAACGCCTACTCTACCACAGCTAGAACAAGCCGGCAGCAAAGAAAGAGAGGCGACACTAAGACCAACCGCGGGCAGGCATCCAATAGATGAAGAGCGATGCTTTACGAACCGCAGAAACATCAACACCAAGGTTTCTCTCAAGCGTAAAGATCTGGCTGAAATGGATGACGAGCTTCGTGGACATTTTTGCGGTGAATCCGACCTCTGGGCTATCAATTATTGAGTGTATAATACAGCGAGAGCTTTGGTCGATGCGAACCGTAAAACAAAACCAACGGCTGATCATAAGACCAAAAAACGAATGCATCAACTTGCCATAAAGATAGGCTGGGCAAGACAGTACGCGTCCGGCATTCAATGTGTGATTGACTACATCACATCTGGCAGGAATTTTACCGCCAAGGTTCGAAAGTTCGCGCGCGAACTCCGGACCCGTTATCACACACTTAACAAGTCAAAGCTGCTGACCATCACGCAGCAGAGAAGTCTACGAAGTTCAGCATAGACTGGACGAAGACTCAGAAAATATAAATAGCTTCAAGGAGTTATGTGTTGCCCTCATAACACCTGATAAAGAATGCCCACTCATCACTACCGAGGAGGTGAAAAGAGTATTAAGAGGGATGAAGAACTATTCCGCACCGAGACCAGATTGTATCAAAACCTTCTGGTAGAATAAGTTTTCTTTAACCCATCAGCATTTGGCCCGTATTTTCACCTCATATTTAAAGTCAGAAGAGCCGATTCCAAAGTGGTTGGTGGAAGGGCGCACAATACTCCTACCGAAAATAGGCAACTTAGCTGACCCGAAGAACTACAGGCCAATAACTTGTCTGAACACGCTTTATAAGATATTCACAGCTATCCTAAATGATAAGATTGTTCGGGCAATTGAACCTGTGTGGCAAGAAATGTATGAACAACGAGGCTCAAAGAAAGGCGCTGCCGGATGTCGGGAGAACCTGCTCATCGATAGATGTGTCTGCAAAGATGCGGCATTCTACCAGCGTGACCTATCGATGGCCTGGATTGATTATCGGAAAGCTTTCGATTCTACATCCCATGAACTTATCATCTGTCTTTTGGAAATCTTAAAGGTTCGTCCGCAAATAGTTGGGTGCTTAGAGAGATTGATGCCGCTTTGGAAAACCAGATTTACTATCTCATCTGGCAAAAATCGTGTAACAACTAACAAGGTCACGTTTCAGAGAGGTATCTTTCAGGGCGACACCATGAGCCCACTCCTCTTTTGCCTTACATTATTCCCACTATCTCTAGCACTGCGCCATTCCGACGGGTACTTGTGCGGCAAACCTGCAGATCGAAAGTACAAGGTCACTTATGTATTTTACATGGACGATCTTAAG
>NC_046666.1:88154016-88155198 GCF_010883055.1 Belonocnema kinseyi | reverse complement strand
GAGGGAGCTCTTCTTAATATTTTGACACCAAAATCATGTCGATACACCTTACCGACTGCGAGTAAAGCCACCCACGCTTTAACTTGACAGACTGTACATCCATACATATTTTCACGCAAGCTCCTGTATTTCTATGACTCTTTATATGCTGTCGCCATAGAGTATCATTCACATGACAAAACCATCTCAACAAGTAAGTTTCAGCCCTGTCAAGCAGTGTTTCCTCTACACCAAATTCTTTGTGAATTCTCTCACTACTGACTTTTTCCATTAGCGTTTTACCACAAATATTCCGCAGTAATTGAATACCACTGTTTTGTATTATCGCTATACAAGAATAAATCAACTTGTTTTGAACTATTTTTATTGCTGATTTGAATCTCAAAAAAAAATTTTTCTCTTTAAATTTTAAGAATTGCTTCGTTTTTTGAGATTTTTAACTATATCTACGATGCGGAGACAGAAGGAATTTTTCTCATGAAACTTTAGTGAGTGTTTTTGACTCCCAAGAGAAAGTTTTAATTGCTATTAAAACTTCGCAACAACAACTTTTCGTTTTTCAATACGCCCTAATGATAATCTTTTAAATATTTTCAAAGGCTGGTCCCTTCTCGAGAATCGTCGGGGTGCCCCGGGAGCCACCACATAGGGCCACATCATGCGGTATTGTGGTGATCGCGAGCTGCATGGTGGTCAAGCAGATCGCTCAAATCAAGAAGCTGGTCAGGAAAAACATATTCGAAAAACGGTAAACAGTAAGTAATTAACTGAACTGAAAACCAACTGGAATACCACCATGGAAGAAGACTTAATGAATCTCTATTACGCACGCGCAATGTTTAAAAATGAAAACGAAAAGGGATACAAATTTACGACAGAGTTTCCCGCAAAGTATACACATATGCAGACAGTTGCTGCAAGATATCTCACTGTCAATGTGAAGAACGTCAAGAATAATCTACTTATCTCAGAAGACCGAACAAAGGAGAATAGATTAAAGGAAGCTGCACCACATCATCAAGCAGCGGCTGTTACTGCAATAGAAAATATTCGTGCAATTGATGTTCTTGCGCAGCCTCATGATGATTAAGTACCACCACATCCTCTAGATGTAGAGGGCCTAACTTAAACAAAGGCAGAAGCAGAGGTTCAGCAACCAAGAAGGCGATTCAAATGAATATA
>NC_046666.1:88152999-88154006 GCF_010883055.1 Belonocnema kinseyi | reverse complement strand
CCCCGTCCAACAAAAAAAAGGAACAGAATGTAGCAGACTACAAACACTTAATATCTGTGAACAGGTTGCTTTCGGCCCAGGGGAAAAAGATCTATACAGTTTATATATAATGGCCAAGATAATGATAGTTTTCATTTGTTTTAATAATACTTCTGTATAAAACAAATGAACAATGTCAATGTTTTTTTCTATAGATATATACAATATAGAAATTTCTAACGTTGGGGCTGTTGAAAAAGCTGACATCAAAATGGAAGTGCAACAGGAGTCTCTCTTTGATAAGCTCCCTTCGCAACGTTTGTATACTGAAGACCTTCCCGGTAATAAGCGTAGAACAGCGAAAAATTAATATTTTCAGATTTCAGCGCCAAAGTGAAGATTATTTTATTATTTTGAATTCGCGAGTTTTCCATCTGTCTAAAATGCCACAATAAGAATAAGATACCTGCTAAACTTACTTCTATTTCCATAGCGACCGTAACACAATTCAACTCTACCTCTCTAGAGTTAAAATTATTTAAATTCACACATTTACATAGATTTCTTTGTTGCATTTTTTAAGACGTTTAAATAAATTATTAAAATATAAATAAATATAAATTTGAATATTTTACGAATTTATAAGTTATAAAATGATTTAATAATGAAAAATAGGTTAAATATAAATGCTTTCGTTAAATTTTACTAAGTCGATTGAGAGGAATAGGATTTGCAATTTTTCTGTTCCCGTTGGATGATTTTTAGACGGAGGAAAAATCGCGTATTCATATGAATACAAATTCTTAATTTTTCGGAATTCGACGCTTGTTACCGGGTAATTAAAGCTGAAGGAATAGAAGCCAGTGATAATTAAGATCACGTACCGGATCCACTAGAACCACATTCTCACATTAACTTTTTCGTTGATATACCAGGTGTATACATATGAAACCGGTATTTTTTCAAGAAAAAAACACATTTATTTCAAGAGAATGATAAAAAATATTTTATTCAAAGTATGCGCCCTC
>NC_046666.1:88137456-88152899 GCF_010883055.1 Belonocnema kinseyi | reverse complement strand
ACGCCAATTAGCACAAATGGTAAGTTCCGACAGTGCCTACAAGTGTGCCTACTGGCCGCTAAATGGCAATACCGGTTTCATATGTATACACCTGGTAAACAGCGAAATCCCTGTAAAACGGCAGTGTATCAGAAACGGAATTTTGGTCGCAATTAACTAGAGTTCAGACATGAAGAACCAACGCACAGGCATTCTCTTCTACAGATGTACAATACAAAGTATCTGCGTGCACCAATCTTATACATCAACAGCAGAGTTTTACCTATTCATCTGAACGCAACAGTAATTGCGTTAAGGATCCAACATTTTGTGTAATATTCAGCTTAGGCAGCCGCAACTGCCTTGCGATAGTGGTTTTATTGCCCCCTATCAGATTGGGGTTGTGTTCTATGACATATACGTATATCTCCACATGTATATCGATATACCCCGGAAACAAGAAACGATTGGCCGCGTTTCAATCGTATTTCAAGTCGTATGAAATGTATATCTTAAAGAGGAATGGTAGATTGCTGACGATAAATTAGAGGTACCAGTGAGTCGGAGAAGTGATTATTTTACGATTCACCAAGAAATATTTTGTTATCGATTAAAAAACGACGATTAATCGTAATAATACTGTTGGGATCTGCTGCGCGTCAATACGCCATCTATTTTTTCATTGCGGCCAAAATATAAACTCGCGAAACCAGGTAGAATTTTGAAGATGAATTTTCATTTATTGAGCTTAACAACCATTTTTAATTATTTCGCATAATTAAAACTACTAAGTGGATGAAAACAATTAAGATTTATTGGAAACTAAGCGTTACATATGTATAATTTTCAACGTATACAACAAAAAAACACGATTTATGTTAAAACTGTTTTTGTTAACAAAAATCATTATTTTAGTATATTATATGTTTAAACAAATTATAAGCTTCAATTAACTGACCTTGACATAAAAATGAACTTAAAATAAATTTTCATTAATTCATACATGGAATATTTACTATCTAAAAAATTATAACAAAAAAGTTAGGTTAGAATTCATATTTCATTTTTGATCGTCTATAATTAATATTTTTTGCACATTTTGCTATATGCATTAACTAAAGTTTATTTTAGCTTATGGTGTGTTGAAACTTATATGATGTAGTAAAATAAAGATTTTCTTGACAAAAACAGTTTTAACATGAAATCAGTTTTTTCAGTGAATACGATAAAAATTTTACATTGAACACTTAGTTTCGGAAAAATATTAATTTTTTGTATCAACTTGTTGTTCTAAACTGATAAAAATAATGCTAAAACTGGCTTTAAGACCAAGATAAATGCAACTTAAAAATTCTACCTGGTTTCACAATTTCGCGACAATGGACAGTCCTTAACTTATCTGCATTTTCCTATTAAATTTACTTGCAGCCATTTCCCATTTACTACAATTAAATAATGAATAGCGTAATCTGCATTATACAATTCATCGGACTTCATCAAACATCAACTGTATGATGCAGATTTGTTTCTGTAAAAGGGAACCTGCACTTCTCCATTCAGTTTGACATCCTTCAAACTGCATTTCATTTAGAGCACGAAACGATTCATGCGTTTCTTCTGTCAATCGTAAGTCACGAATTGAACTTAATTTAGTTTTTTGGGATTATGTTCTCCTATTCAGAATGTCTTAAAACTATAGAACAAGTACATCTCCGAAAGTGGCTTGGCAGATTTAAGTAAGTCCAAATAGCTGACCAATTCAAAGAGTCCCAAAACAATTGAAATGCAACTTTGTCAATCTGGAATTTTAAGATACACATTTCAAAGCGCTCCAGTTCAATCGATTCTTTTTTCCGGGGTACGTATATATCGACAGAAATTCTCTTTTCAGCGCCAGTCAGGCCCTCAGATAAAAAAGGCGGACAGAAGAGGAAAACTGTAATTGTGAATCCGGGAAATTACGTAATTGCCCGTAAATCTAAAAAAGAAGCTAGGAGAGCAAGGGAACTTAGTGGTGATCCATCAAATCACAACGGAATATTTTCATTTTTTATGTAAAGAACTAAAGACGGTATTTATTTATGAAAGAACTAACAACTCCCCAAATCTTTGACTCAAGTATAGGCAAAATCCTACGCAAAATCACACGCAAAACTCCACATACTGACTCGGCTCCGCACTTTAAAATAAAGAGACACACTTAGGAGGTGTCAAGCTTGGCGTTGGTGGAAGCAAAGCTCCAGCAGGCCTCATGGATCGATCCATTTCCGCCATTGCCGAACTTGATAAATAATGCGTTCACAAAACCTAAGTCACAGCGCCACTATCGGGAAAACTACGTTAAAAAAATCACTACGCGAATAAGAACCAATTCTACCATATAAATATAGATAAATATACAGGTAAATATATCAAGATAAGGCGCAATCGACCTGAGTTCACGAGTTGGCGGGAAAATTCAAAATTACTACAGAATTAACGTGACATATAAAATAGCGTTTACCGGATCAACATGATTTAGGTTAAAATAAATGAATGCGAGAATAAATTTTACACTTAATAACTCTTACCTGTGGAAGTTTTGACTTATTTCAAGCGTTTTCGTTCCGTTAAGTATCACAACTGACCAAAAACTGGCAACGGGGTCGAAATTGTGAAACATATGGTCACGGCGCCAACTACCGTGAAAACTAAGAAATAAATAATTACCAATTAAAACTATTTTTCCGTAATAAGATACGAGTGTTAAGACGAAAATTAATGACGTAATATCCCGGAAATAAACGTATATTGTTAAGCTTCGTGAAAATTTAACGATGTGACACTCTCACGAGACTTTATTAATTTTTACAAACTCCAATTTCATGCGGGAAAATTCAAAAATCGATAAATGAAATATCGAATTAAAATTAAAATAACTCTATAAAAGAACCCAGACCTACAAATCTATAAGCCATGCGATCGCATTAAGGGCTATTCTCACATGACGTTCCGCTGACGCGTCCATCAGCCTAAACTCGGCCTGACGTGGGCACGCATGCGCATACATCACAGGATGTGTTCCTAACGTTTCGGAACGTGTGTTCGGGAATAGTCCTGCCGGAAATCTAGATGATTTCTAGCTACTTTCTAGACTCAGCTCGTCTAGCGAACGTCTAGGGCAATTTTATGGCGGCCACCTAGTCTAGGGTTCGTCTAGAGTTCATCTAGCGGCATATAGCATGTTTTACCTGCAGCCAGTTATCGCACTGCCTTGTCTAGGGTTCGTCAAATGTTCATCTAGCGGGGTCTAGTAAGTTTAAACTGCAACCAGGTATCGCACTAACGATCACGACCTGATGCTCGTTTTATTTTCAGCATTAAAGCAGCTCACTTCCCTTTTTATATTTTAGACGAGTTTCATTGGTCTGATCTTGAACTATTTATAAAGAATAAACAGATTATTTTAATCAATATCTTAGCGCCAAATGTTAGACTTTTTATTACTTAAATTAAGATAAAAAGTAAATTGTCGTAAGCGTTAGCATGAGGTCTACTATTTTTTAGCATTCGCTTAAATGCTCAGAATGTTTATAAAACCAACTATAACATTTTTTCATTAAAATATTAGATAGCATTTTGAAGTTTTGTTTTAAAAATTAGCTCTATGTGAATTGCGAACTAATTGATGGATAGAATCAAATATCGCCAAAGCACTGTATACAAAATTATTAGGTTCTGTTTTTTTGTTACGTTTTTGCAAGTGCGTAATATGATTTTTTTCATTTTTTACGCGATATTGAACACTAAATGTTAAATAGCTCCAAGAATATTTATGTTACAAAAACAGTTTTTGCATCAGTGCTACCGTAAAGTTTTCAGAAATATAAAAATTATCAAGTGTTTAAAATTTACTCTATATGTGTATGAATAATTTTTTTAGGGTACCATTTCAGGTAGCAAGTAAAAATATTAAATTGAAAATTATGAAAAAAATTCCTGCTGAATAAAGGAATTAGTTTTTAATTAAGGAAAAATTATTTTGTTGTATGCGGCTAGATTAAAGTTTTTAAAAAAAATTTTAATCTGTTGCCTAAAACTTATTTATTATTGACAATGATGATAACTTATCTTGTATTGACAATGATATTCCCGTACGAAAGGACCCCCAAGTGCCCTACGCCGTAACCAGGTAAAATTTACGTTTCATTTATTTTAAGCCGTCCCGATTTTGGAGAAATATCAACATCTTGGATTGTATTTCATGTTATAAAAAAATAATTAACGAATTGACAATTAAACATTGAAAAAATATAATAGTTGTGTACGCAAGTAGGAAGAAGACAAATATTTTTCATCCAACCACCGCGATCACTTTCAACCTGCACGTTTTTGCACTCCACTTTTCTTTACAGAATTCTTTTTTTCTTCTAATCTTAAAGTACTTTATATTCCAAAGAAAAATAAAGTATCGAACACTTTTTGAAATAGGTAATATTCAAACTAGTTATCCATTTTTTTCTTTTAGATCAATCAAAAATTGTGCGTTTTACGGAGGTTTTTAAAACGCAGAAAATGTTTTTATGTCACTGAGATTATTAAAACGTCTTTGAACTCGAAAGTTCTTTATATTTAATCAGCTTCAGACAGTTTCTAAGCGGATTAAATCTATAAATAAAAAAAGTATTGAGTCCTTTGTGATATAAGCGAAGTCTAATTTTTTCTGTATATTTTAAATTGATGTTTTAAAAAATCTATTCCACATTTAAAACTGAGTAAAAAAAGGTATGATAAAAGAATTGCGATAAACTGAAAACTGTGCGCTTTAGGAAAGTTTTCCTATATCAGAAAATTATTTTTTTGTCATTGATGTTATTAAAGCATTTTTGTACTTGACTTTTTTCTATTATTTATTACTTTTGGATCGCTTTTAGGTGTTTTAAATATTTGAAAACAATAAGTATTGATTCCTTTGTTAAACAAGTTGAACTTAATTTGCTGTTTCACATATTTTAAATTATTGCTTAAGATGTGATATTTCGCACTGAAAACTTAGAGATGATTATATAAAAGAGTTGGATAAATTGATAACTGCAGGATGGTAAAGATGGTGGCTTTCCGCGAGAATCTAATTGGTCCAGAGTTGATTTTGGTCATAAGCGGAGACCATCGTGGTAGAGCAGTTACCGGTGGTGGTTATACCTAGTCAAAAGTTACTATTCCTGGTTGTGTCAGGAACCTTGGTCATCCTTTGACCTTAGTCATCATATATCAAAAGCAGATGTTAAAAGAATTCACTTTTGCATGCCTTTTTATTATTATTATAACACCACTAAGTCATTTCCCTTTCGGGTTATGCGTGACTCACTCGGTGGGGAAGGGAGTAATGTGAGGAAGGGGTTATAGAATTTTGAGATTTATCTAGAATTCTCGCGTTATTTACCTATATAACACGTTCTTTCCGCAGCACTGCTCCAACCCAGGTTGCTGATCAATCTATCTAACAATCACTCCAAGTGAAGAGCCTCACCAAGTAGTCGTATGAGATTCCCTACTTGTGTTCATCAGTATCTAAGGTATTTTCTTTTAGGCGTCATTTACTCTACTATCACTCTTTTTATTAACTATTTGCCGACATACTTTTCTGTCTTAGTATACTTCTCTAGCTTCTTTCACATGCATTTATTTTTTCATACGATGCCATATAATGTACCTTGATAAACTCGTTCCGTTAGTCATTTATCTTGCATTCTCTCAACATGCACGAACCATCTTAACTGATTTCTTTCTCATGTATCAAGTGGTGTTTCTTCTGCACCACATTCTTTAAAAATTATTTCGGTACTCACCTTGTCCATCGGAGTTTTCCCGCATATTACGCGCAGGAATCTTATGTCAATCGCGTTAATTTTACTCTTCTCTTTTTCTTAATAGGTCCGTCTTGCTACCGTATAGTACAGTCGGTACAAATATAGAATTATATGTTTCCACTTCAACTTTATTCGATATATTTTTACTTCTCATAAGGGGCTTTGATCTATCAATAATCTTCTTACCTTCGTTTATGCGCCTTGTAATTCCTCATCTATCTTTCCGTCCCTAGTGAATAAGCTACCAAGGTATTAGAATGTATAAACTTTTTCAATTATCTCATAATTTAGTGCAATGTTGCCTTACTGTTTCGAGATCCACACCTTCTTCGTAGAAAAGGGCCATTTTTACGAACTTCTTCATAAACATTATGAATAGCCATAAAAGCATAATGTACCCTTATCTAACACCTTGCATAACCTCGAAATAGTCACTAAATTACCCATTTACTCTTACACTCGCTTTGCTACCCGTATATATTGTTTTTAAAACTTGTAGGAGCCATCCATTGACTCCGTACTCTGTCAGGACTTTCCAACTTTTTTTCCTACTTTCAAACATTTTTCTGTGATCTGTCTCAAGCTAAATATTTGATCCGTAGATGACTCTCCTGGCATAAACACACTTTGGACCTCCCAAATCTTTTCTTCTGATATTTTCATTACCCTACGAATAATTATTTTTGAGTATATTCTACTTACGGCACTTAATGAGTTGATCCCTCTGTAATTATTGCAGTCATTTTTATATCCCTTTGTGTTGCATATTAGTACGATAATCACTTTTTTCTAAGCATTTGGGACTTCTCTCATCTCGATACATAAATTGCTCAATTCGCACAGTGTTTAAGTATTTCAGCGTTAATACTGTCTAACCCGGAAGCCTTGCCGTTTTTCAAGTTTTAAATTATATCCCTAACCTCAGTTACACAGACTTTTTCAATTAAGTTTTCTAACGCATCTTGTACTACATCGTAATTGTGGTGTCCTATAGCTTTATCTCCGAATAGTCCCCTAAAATAGTCTCTCGAAGCGTGTAATATCCCGTCTGCATCATATAGCATTTCATCTTTATTATTTCTCATGTTGACAAATTCTGTACTTTTATTTCCCTCTATTTTTTTATAAAGCAGTTTCTGACTTTCTTCAAAGTCGTTTTATATTTTATTTTCCTCTCCTGTTCTAATCTGATCTTTACTTTTCCTAACTAGTCGTTTGAGTATCTTCTTTTTGTGCCTGTATTTATTTTTACTTCTATTTATTTTCTCATCGCTAAGACCTGCAATGTTCAAGATTCTCCTGTACGCCTTTTTCTTTGCTTTGTTGGCAGCCTGAATTTCATCATTCCACCATGCATCACCAGAGATTCTTTCTACGACCGCGGTGTTTTTTTGTAGTAGGAGGGAAAATCTTGCATAAGATACGCATACTAGCAATCCTCTACCTAAATAGGCGATTCTTTTAATGGGCAGTGTGAGATTTTTATTGAGTAAAACCCCTCCTCACGCCAGCCCATCTTTCCGGAATCCGCTTTCGCATTACTTCAGGAACATGGGGGCAAGGCTTCTACGCAGAGTTTCGGCGTCCTGATTTCGTGCCAAACTGAACTTCTCTAAACTTTTCTTTTTGAGGCTTCCTTCATAGGGCGGCCTCCCTGAAAGTCAAGCATCGCATCGTTTCTGGCAGATGGCCATTCCAGGGTTTCTCCGTTCGTGTAGTGCAGAGGAAACACTGAGGAGTGCCGGCACATTCCACAGCTTTGTGCTCCTCTTTTCCGCACCTCCGACAAGAATTGGTCTTATTGGGCCAGCCCACCTTTTGACGTGCTGTACGCAATACTCTCGAAGCTAGTTCCTTGTTTAGCTCTACGTATGCCTTCAGGTGTCCCCTAAAGGCCCTCTTCGTCATAATCACCTTTATATTGTCCGGGGACAAATCACTGAAGTGATTTCGGACGGTCACCTCCTTCACATCACACGTCGTATAGAGATCCAGGATATCCACTTCTGTACGTGGGACGAGTTCGCGCGCGGAGTTTCCAGACTTAACTGCCTCCTTGATAGCAGAAGACAATTTCGTTTAGCTGTCTGCTGCAGGGCCCAAATGTATAAGGTTCTCACCCTTCCTTGTCTCCCTGACTCCCCTTATTTTGACACCAAGGGTGTCAGAGTTGATCTTTTTGAGCTCCTTCAATACCTCAGCGTAACTCAAACCCTCGGACGCTTTTATAAGAACCGCCTCGGGTCGAGCTCGCCTCTGCGCCTTTTTCTACTTCCTCGAATTGTTGGTAGCAGGTTCCGATTCTTTTCCTACCTTCTTTGGGGTCGATGTCGTGACCGCTTGGGCGTTTCTAGTCCTCGACTTCTTGTTCCTTGGTTTCGAAAAACCTGAGTTTACGGGACGCAGGGAGGGCTCCCTCTATCACTCCGTTCTATATATTTGTTTCTTATTAGCGCCTCCCAAGTTTCCCTATCTATGCGTTCGTTTATCTTATTTTGAAAATCTATTCGCACATAAATTTTCTGTAGTTTCTCAATCTTGATTCGCGTTTGTTTGATTTCCTAGCTCTCTTTTTCCCCTGCCCTAACCTAAGATTGTTTTGAAGACGATAAGGTAATGATCAGTATTGCATTCATAAGCTCACATGACCCTTGTATCTTTGACTAGCTCTCTTAGTCTTTCATCCGCAACAACAAAGTCAATTATACTGTGGCTATTTAATTTAGACCAGGTTTACATGTGTATCATTTTATGCCTAAACTAAGTATTTGTAACCCAGGCGAAAAAAATTATATATACAGGGTGATTTTTTTTGCACCCGATGTTTTTCGAAAAAAAAGAAAAAACTAATTTTTTCTTGTTGAAATATTTAAAAATTAAAATTCGGAGTTACACAATTTGTTAAGTCACTTTTTGAAAACAAGGTCTGGTAAGTGACTACCGCCAGCAGCCACGCACAAACTAGCCCTGATTCGGTGTTTTCCATCAGTTTTTCAAGTACTTCCGGGCCGATTCCAGCGATTTCTTCGGGTATGTTGGCCTTGAGTTGCTCGAGAGTTTCAGGTTTATTCACATACACCTTACTTCTTGTTTTATACAAAGAATGTATAAAACAAATTAATATTATGTATAATTTATGCATACTGTGAAGTATTATATATAATGCTATTAATAATACTAATTTATCTCCTTTATAGTTTGGTCTTTGATCCTCAAAAGCACCTAGTACTTTTTCTGTATCCTAGTTTTGGATGCCCACCCATCCATTCATATCTCCGGGCAAAATTATTCATTCACCATGAACACAAATAATTATTGTGTCATTTATAGTGTCACAGAAGGCGTCTTTTGCTTCTCTGGGATAAATATCAACTGGCTCGTAGGATGCTATGATAAAAAATCTTGTGATACCTCCTGACTAGGGTGACCATAATTGATTTCCGAAAAGTTCGACAAAATCTTTGAAAAGTGAAAACAAAGTAGGACACATATTTATTTTTAAAAAAAGGACAAAGTAGGATACAAAAGTATGAAAAACATGACAAAGTAAGACAGAAAAGTTTGAAAAAAAGAGTACAAAGTTGAACAAAATAGTTGAAAACAGGACAAAGTAGAACATGATAGAATACAAAGGATTAAATATCCCGATGGGTGGTCACCCTACTAATGACCATATTTCAAATCCGTCTTTCAACAACCCGTTTTCTATGTCTCTACTTTCGCGTCTTTTTTTCTTCATTTCAGACACGCATACAATATCAAGTTTCCTTACGTGCATAGTTTCTCGTAGTTCTTTTACCTTAAGATCATTTACCCCCCCCCCCCCCCCCCCCCCCCCCCCCCCCCCCCCCCCCCCCTCGAATTCCATACACCCAGTCTCTATTCGTCGTCTGAAATTTGACCGTTACATTTACCATGTGCATGCCTTTTGTCATTTAAAGTTCCAGTCCTTTCCGAGGCTATTTTATTGTTTTTATTATTCACTGTTTAGAGTATACGCCCAGCTACTACATTTTTGCTATAAGTACTCATGCTCAGTACACGCATACGTGCGAGGCACGCTATGCGAGCTATAACGCAAGCATTCTACAGTTACCGGTCACTATGCTGTGATGGGTAGGTAGAGTTCATGCGTGCGTGATGCGTCCCATGTCGTCATCACGGCGTGCTACACGTATGACTGCGAATGACAGCCTGTCTGCGACGAAAGCGTCCGTCCATCCTGCTGATAATGAATGAATAACTTTATAATAATCATCTAATTAGATCCTAGATACTTTTTATTTATCAAAATTGAAATATTCCAAATTGTGTTATATGAAGGAAATAATTAAAATTATTCGTTCACATGTATAACTATGCTAATATTGAAGAAAACTTCGTTTGATTAATTCGTTATTTAAACAATTAATGTAACTTTACACAAATGTAAAACAAAAACTGAGTGGTTAACTAAGTTACAAAAGAGTACGGCCCTGCATAATCGACTCCGCAGGAGTTAAAGGGACGAGCTGGTGTGACTCGTGCCGCAGGTAAATTTCCCATAACATATTCTGTACTTACTGACTTGACTCTGAAACATTGAACGCATTTTCAAAGTATTATCTTGACAATATTTTTACATGAAAGTGGCCAGTGCCGTTCTCGCAGAGATGCTACCACGCTGAGACACCCAGCGTGCATTAATCGTTTCTGTTCGTTGTTGAGTCTTCCGCCCACTCTGGGAAGTACCAATTCAGAAAAATACAGTGTGAGTGATTTAAGCTTGCTAGAGTTCGCAAGTTCCTTTTTTGGTTCAATACATTGAATGTTAATGTGAAAAGATTCTGCCTGTGCCAATTTAATCAGTCGATGTTCCGTGTAGTTTAATTCTTGGGGTGTGAGAAATCCTATCTTGAGATTGGTAGTCGGCCTGGCTAAATTATTACGGATTCGAAAACAATATGAGAGTACCCTGATTAATTTTACAAAGGGCGAGAAACGTTTAAGAAGGGTTGAATCTTGTTTCATGAGAATAGCTTGATTTGAAATACAGCTTCTTTTAATTCCGGGAACGATTTTAAGATTGATAACTTCTGAAATGGGCCAATTATCAGAGTCCTGTGATAACCAACTTGGCCCGTGCCACCAGATATCTGATGCCGATAGTTCAAATGGTTCTATTCCTCTTGAAATAATATCCGTAGGATTGTCAGAAGACTATACGTGGTTCCAGATTCCTTCCTTTGTCAGTTCTTTTATTTTTATTGTCCTGTTGGCTACGTAAGTTTCCCATTTACAAGAAGGTCCCTTAATCCATGTGATTGTAATCGTGGAATCACACCACAAAAATACGCGATCAAAGGTCAAATGTAGTGAAGAGATCACTTTGTGGGAGAGTTCTGCAAGTAAAGGAGCCCCACAGAGTTCTAATCCTGGTGATGAGATCCTTTTTAATGGGGCCACTCTTGGCTTTGTACACAAACGATTCACGGCGATATTTTCTTGGTTGTTTATCGAGCGTGTGTCAATAGATGCTCCGTACGCCTTTTTTGAAGCATCACAAAACCCGTGAATTTCTATTGTGACTGGAATTTCACAAAAAATTAATCTTGCAACCCTTACTTCATTGAGGCTGTATAGTTTATCTCAAAATTCTACCCATTCAGCGTGCATTCCTTGAGGCAAAGATTCATTCCAGTCCAGTTTCAGTTCCCAAAGTCCTTGAAGGAGAATATTTGATCGTACAGTGGCAGGACCAACGAGACCGAGAGGATCAAAAATTTGAGACACAAGTTAAGAGGTCAGCTGTTGAAAACACTTTTTCATCATTTGAAGCCCACTTCCGAAATAATGGACCTGCTAAACCCTAAATTAAAGTAAGTTCATCCTTAAGTGTTCGCACTTCTTCCAGGGAGTCTGCACCTTTGAGAAGGTCATCCACGTAAAAGTCTTTTATGATAGCCTCACTCGCATTTGGATATTTTTCTTTCGCCTCCACTTCAAGTTGCCGCAAACAACTAATGGCCAAGTAGGGGGCAGATGCGGTTCCATACGTCACATTGTTCAATTCATAAACTTTAATAGGTTGATAGCTGTCTGTTCTCCAAAGATTTCGCTGCAATTTTCGTTTCTCTTCGTCAATGTAGGTCCGTCCGTGCATTTTGGCAATGTTCGCTGAAAGTACGTATCAATGTTTTCAAAATCGCAAGACAATTGAGAAAAGATCATCTTGAACCATAGGTCTAACGTGCTGTACATCGTTAAGTGACAATCCTGACGTCGTTTTTGACGAATCATTGAAAACTACGCGAACCTGTGTAGTCGTACTGTCAGGCTTCGTGACAGCGTGGTGAAGAACGTAATACGTTGGAGAATCAAATTGAATTTTTTCTAGAGGAACTTCTGTCATATCGCCTAAAGTTTCATATTCACTCATGAAATTTAAGTACCCGTCCTTAAGTAGCGAATCCTTTAGCAGTTTTCGCTCCACACAGTTCAGTCGCTTTTCTGCAATTTCAAACCATTTTCCTAATTCATTAACCCTGTCGGAAAAACGATCGCTCATCATGTGCGCACTTAGTTCTCGCTGTAAAGTGCTGCTCACAAGGGTTTTTCGCGTCGAGAGTTCCTTTGCCTTTACTGTCGAACACCTGTTCTGCTTCTCAGAGTTTCTCAACTTGATGATGCAACTGCTGGTTTGTAATGAGACGAAACGTAGTTCTAGTGTCCTTGAAAGCGTTCAAGGGTGACAATTTACCCGCCAAAATCAATCCTAATAGAGTCTTTTGCAGTAACGGACCTACTGGACGAAGCCTAATCTGCCCAATCCATAGTAAATCCCAGAATAATCCAGCCCCGATCAGAAGATCAATATGAGGATTTTTGATTGTGGGATCGGCTAATTTAACCAGTCAGCGCACAAGGTTTTTTTTCTCGAAATTTTCGTGCAACACAAGCATAATGATGACTTGGTTATCAATACAGTAGGTGCCAGGTTTTGTCAAGACGGGTCCAGCCGTTTCAGAACAACGCCATGATACCATATGGCATCACTGGGCGTATCTCAAGAGTGATACAAATAAGTATGCGTCTGTGTTCGCAGCGATGTCATATGGCACCCAGGGGCGCTGAAGGGTTAATCTCCGACGGAACGACGATTCCATCCAAGTCTCGCGGTGCAATTGGTACGTAGTTAGTAATGCGAATAGTGACTAAACATCGTAAAGAGGTTTGATATCTGTCGAGTTAAATTTTATGACAGCGCGAGTTTGTTTATGTAATTCATTTCCGATCGGGTCGATTCCTGAAACTGTCATGTTAACCGTGGAAGTCGGAAGGTCGAGTTTATGGCACAAATCCTGAGTTATTAAGTGAGGTTGTGATCCCGTCTCTAATAATGCTCTACATTCGTGTAACCTTCCTTTTTGTACGGGTCTTCATCGTCGTCGTTGTTTTGCGATCATTCTACAAGAAGTGAAGTTTTAGAGTGGGCATGCTCACGTGGCAACTGTTGATTTTGTACGAACTTCTCATACGGAGAGTTATATTCAATCTGAACTAATGTGTGATGCTTTTTTGAACATTTACTACATGAACCTGATTGGCAGTTTTTGTTCCTATGTTCGGAGAAAAGGTTAAAACATAGGTGAAATTTTTTTACCACACTTAATCTTTCGCTTATGAGAAGTTTCTTAAATTATGTACAATCATAAAGTGCGTGAGGTTTTGAACATAAAACACATGCTGCTTTTTCTGTAGATTTTTCTGGAGGAATTTACAGTGATTCTCTAAGTAAATTAAAAAATCCGATAATTTTGTTCTTTCACTAAAAGTCTCTTGCTTTTTTCCCCATTCACGCTTAGTATTGGAATCTAATTTTGTACTCATGAGATATAATGGTAGCGTATCTCATGAGTCAGTGGGTTCATTCAGTGCTTTTAACGCGCGCAAATTGCTATTAATATCGTCATTAAATTGTCGCAATTCTATAAAAGATTTTTTTGAAATTATTTTAATTTCACAAAGTGCCTTTGTATGGCGGTGAATAAGCGCATCAGAGTCCTTGCATCGGACCTTTAGACATTTCTACGCGATGTCATAATTTGTATCCGAAATGCCTAAAGATTGAATTACGCGCGTTGCATCCCCGTGAAGTGCCTGATATAGAAAGTGAAATTTGTCAATCTTTGCAATATCTCTGCCGTTAACAATTGCTTCTAAGGAATCTCGAAATTTAATCCGGTTGTCGAACGTGCCATCAAAGGTCAGTAATGGCATTTTTGGTAACTTACAACCGGAATCGCTGTTTATTGTAAGGGCAGAGCCGCCTGCAATTCTAATTGGATTTGGAGAAGAAGCGGTTCTTTTAATAACGGGCTGAGTTTTTTTATTAATGTGAGTTCTAAAAGACGCAACTATTTTGCAAAACCTATTTTCGAAAAATTCGCGTTTTTCTTCTGCTTGCTCTCGTAGTTCCTCGGTGTTAGTATCTGATTGTAATTCAATTAAAAGCTGTACACGATACAATTCATCGTAGTGAAGTACTAATTTCTCTAATTTCACATTAAGCACACCTACGTCTGAGCTACTTTTGTCGAAATTATCCCAAACAGTTTTCTTTCAAGCGAGTCACCTTAGAGAGTATCGTACTATGTTTAGTTTTTAACTCTGATAGTGGCTTAGGATCCATTTTTCAGTAGTAAATGTACAGGAGAGATTATGAAAAGGAAGAATTGAAATTGGAGACTCACCGTTAGTTCTTGTAGTGACGTAGTTCTCAGCAAGTCTGCGACACAGGTCCTAGATGAGAAATCTATCCTTTTAATCATACATATGAGTTCAAAGTTCAACCTTACAGTTGCAATTGATTGACTGGCCAGTGCAATCATCCACGCTTCCCAAATATAAATTCAATTTCGAATTCAGAGGCAAAGTTCGAAGTTAAATTCAAATAAATTGTAAATATAAGTGCAATTCATGATTTAAATTTTAAATCCAAGCTTAATGAATTCGCAATAATCGAAGAAATACGAAAGTTCAATGGAACAATTTGAAGTCCGAATTGCGAAGAACACTAATTTTTAGTAACCACTCACTAGAATGTTTGACACAATCACGTAGTATCACAAGAGCTGCCCGACGGAAAACTCGTCAAGTTTAAGTCCAAGTAAAAGTAACACAAATTCACAAAGTCCAAAATAATCACAAGTGCCCGTTGATTATAAAGTCCAAATGATAATGAACACAATCACTTAAGTTAACTAACCGAGTGCCTGGTTACATGATAGTGCACAATAATCATAGTTTAATTCAAAGTACAAACTTGTTCACTAGTTTAAATGTGTATTGTATTGTGTATTGTTCACTATTCAAATGTACTCATGATAATATTGAAGAAAAGTTCGTTTGATTAATTCGTTTACTTAAATAATGAATATCACTGTACACAAATGTAAAAAAAGGGTGGTTAACTAAGTTACAAAAGAGTAGAGGTACAATGCAAGCTAGATGTTAAGTTGTTCGAGGGTAGTTCAAGACTGTCCTCCGCTGAGGAGCAGGCAAGGGAGAAGGCCAGATTCCGATGTTGCCAGAGATAAAACCTAAGTACATTTCAAAATTTGGAAAAATGGCAAC
>NC_046666.1:88129808-88137356 GCF_010883055.1 Belonocnema kinseyi | reverse complement strand
ATAAACCAATTAATCAAACATGCTTATCTTATATTTGAATAATATTTTGAAAAATATGAATTTGAATTTTAGATGATTCTTTTTTAAATTACATTTTTAGTAAAATTGTACATTTGAATTTTAATTCAAAATGGCACATGAAATATTTTTTATTTTTTATAACTGTAATTTTTTATTTAAATTGCATAACATTTTGAGTACTTCTATTTGCATACTTTAATGCATCTTGAATTTCTAATTAAATTTAAATAGATAGATAAACGTTTATTTTTTGGCCTGCTGGCCTTAAAAAATTGACTTGCTTACATTTCTATTTTTTACAGAATTTTCTTACAACTGCGTCTTACAAAGTATTATCCATCCACACCTTATAACTAATCTGCTTGCTCCTATAGCCTAACCTTCCTCGCTTCGCCTCGCACGCATTTCGCTCTTTTGTCGCTATGCCTCGCATTACCAGCCTCTGTCTCCGCGGCTAACACCTAATACTTAACGACTATTCACAATATTTACATTTCTCTTACATCTACTTCCTCTCCTATTTACAATCTTTCCTTCTGCATTCCTCTTCCTCCTTCCACCTCTTCTTCTCTATCTTACCCAACACCCCCTTCACCCATGCTGCTACTCTTTTGTCACCCCTTTCATGCAACAATACCTCTATGCTTATCTCCCTCCTTTCCAACTCTTCACATTCCTCCAACAAATGCTCCAATTTTGCATCCCCCTTCCCGCAAAATTCACACATTCTCTTCTCTCTAGAAAGCCAGAACCTATTATAATTCTCCATGCAACCGTACCTCATTCTCGCTATAAGTTCCTGACTTCCTTGCTTTCCTTTCTTACACAAATATTGCGCTCTCTCCCTTGGCATAATCGACACATAGTTTCCATTATACATTGACTCTCTTATTCTCTCTTCTCCTTCTGCCTTCTCTTTCTCCATGCCATTCTTTTGAACCAACTCATATACCTTCCTTCTTTCCTCGTGCATTCTGTTAACTTCATCCATCTGCAATCCATTCGTTCTAAAATACCTTTCCCTTTCCTCCTCCATCTTTGCACCACTAAGTCTGTTCTCCTTCTCCCACCAATACTACCTAACCAATTTACTTCCCCTCTCTTCCAAAAATTTCTCCTCATATTTGCACGCTCGACTCCCTCTTATAATCCCTAAACTCGTTCTTACTGTCTCCCTCCTGACTATATAGTTCGGCTTATTCCTTGCCAGCCCCAGTATCCACTTTACATACCTCTCCTATACCCTATTTACCTCCTCACTCACCTTCCAAACCCACACCTCCATTCCGTAAAATAAGACACTCATCACTAGGGAATCAAACAATTTCATTCTCCTTTCAAAATCATCTGCGAACAATCTCTTTCTTAGCACCCACACCTGTTTCATCACCACATTTGCCCTTCTCACTGTCTCTTTTATATGACCATCTAATCTCCCATTTCTTCGAACCAGGAAGCCCAGGTACACAAACTGTTTCACCTTCTGTACCGCTTTTCCCTGCCACTTCCACTCCCCTCCCCCATCTCTCCTGCCTTCTTTCCTGAACACAATAACCTTCGACTAGTCCGCATTTAACACTAACCTATTCTTGTCTAAGTATCTTCTCAACCTCTTCATAATCTCCTTTAAAGCCTCTTCGCTTTTTGCCAACCTCACTATGTCATCTGCATATGCGAGTGACCATATCCTGACTTTCGTCTCCTCACATACCTCCCTCACCCTCACGATCAGGCTCTTCTTCACTCCCCTCTCTTCTATTGCTTCCCACAACCTCCCCTATCCACTGACGGGAACGCGTTCTTTAGATCTACAAAAAACGCGTACACTTTGGCACACTTTTTGGTTAATTCTCTATCCACCACGTGTTGCAAGACGTGAATATTGTCAATGGTGCTCCTTCTCTCTCTGAAGCCCGCCTGCGTCTCCGGCAATATTCCTTTCCCCTCAAAATCCTTTCGCAGCCTATCTGCTAACACCATCGCGTATATTTTGTACGCAGTATTCATGAGCGTAATTCTTCTATAATTTCCCTGCCTCTCCCTATCCCCTTTCTTATACAGTGGTACGATCAACCCCTCTTTCCACCCTCTTGGGAATCCCTCCCCCTCCATACTTTTTTCACTACCCCCTTCAGACTCTGCCTTACCTCTTGTGTGCCAAACAGCCACGCTTCGTTCTCTACCCCGGCAATCGCTTCTGTCTTCGATTTTTTTAACTTCCCTATTTGCTCCTCTATCTCCTCGTCGTTTAGCTCCTCTTCATCTACCTCTCTGTTTCTTCTAATCCTCTCATCTCTCTTTCGAGTATCTGACCCCTGAAATGAATCCTTAAACAATTTTCTCCATTCTTCGCTCCCTATCTTCTCATTTATCCCCACCCTACGTTTCATAAACCTATTAATTATCTTCTACACGTTCCGTTCTGTCTTAACACTTGTCAACTCCTCTTCCAGCTCTTTTTCTTTTTCCTGCTCTTTTTTCTTACACATCGCCCTAAACTCCTTCCTTATTTCTACGTAGTCCTCCCTTTTCGCGGTTCCTTCCTTCCTCTTCCTGGACTTCTTTTTCACGTTTCTCTTTATTATTTTACAATCCCTATCCCACCACGGCCTAACCATTCCTTTCTTCTTTTTCCTAAATACCTTTTTTTGCACACAACCTTTCACTTTCTCTTGTAGATCCTCCTATATCTCGTCGACGGACAACCCCCTCATAGCTTAAGTTGCCCAACTGCTCCTGATACTTCTCTATCGCCACTCTCGTCCAAGACACCCTCTCCCCGAACGACCCTTCTTCCCAACCCTGCCTTTCGGCACCCTTCCCCTGTATCCACAAACTCAATAACTGATGGTCTGATTCCACCCTTCCGTCCTCTGCGAATTTCTCTATCTCCTCAAACCCTTGCATATTCATAATCACGTAGTCTATCACCGATACACCCCTCCTACTCACATAGTGTACTCTCCCTCCTCGTCCCCTTTTACCATACCATTCGCCACCGCCCACCCTCTATCCTCCATCCAGTCTCTTAGAATCTCCCCCTCTTTATTTATTATTTTATCCTTCAGTTTTCTTTCAAAGCTCTCATCTTCCTGGTACAGGCCCCCTTTCCGCCGAATTCTCGCATTAAAATCTCCCCTCATTACCGCTATACCCTCATCTCTCTCCTAGTAAGTTTTCTACCCTTTCTTTAATCCTTTCCATCCCATCCTTATTGTACAAAGTCACAAACTTATACATCACCCCTCCTATCTTTACAGCCCTCATTTGCACGCCCTTCCCCTCTCCCTCTCCATAAACTTCTTCATCTAATCCCTCCCTAACCCCTGTTATAATTCCTCCACTAGCCCTTCCTTTTATTTTCAATTTGACCGCCTCCTGTAGCCTCCACCTATACCCCCTTGGCAACTTTCGCTCTACTCTATCCCATTCCTTTCTCTCTACCCACGTCTCTACCCGTCCAATCACATCAAATTCCTGAATATACATTCAGAAATCCTCATTTTTCTTCTTTACCCCTGCTACGTTCCAGTACAACACCTTTAACATTCCTCCACCCTGCTTTACTCCTACCACCTACTTCCCCCGAAACAAATTCTCCTGCAATTCCTTCAACACCTCCTTCTCCTTTTCCCATACCCACATTTTCTCGTCTATTTTTATTTTCCGATACCCAACCTTCACTGCTCTCCCTTCGTAATTAAATTTAAATCAATTCTATGTTGAAAATCATGATTACCGTCACACGCCCTCTAGTCTCCCACTCTCCCCGCTCTATGATCTAAGATCATGTCTCCCGCAGTCTCCCGCCATCAGCACGCGTTTACTTTTCGTTTGAGTGGGTTTGAGTTTTCCGCGTGGTTTTCCAAGTTTTTCTAATTGTTTGCGGACTGAAGTGTTTTTAGGCGTGAACGGAATAGTTGGATATACATTGCTACTCGTTTTGAAAGCAGGGCTCCACATTGGAAATCGCAGAATCTCACGGGAGCAAGATATGTTGTTTTTGAGCGAAAATTAGGCGCTCTATTATGTATTTACCTCGCGCTACGCGGTCGGTCTTTGTATTTTTATGTAGCTCTGCCTGGGATTTCAATTTATATCATCACATTTCATAATATGCATAAAAACTGAATCATACTAATTATTATTTCCTTCTTTTTATTTATTTATTTTTTTATTTTTTAATCATTTTTTACGATTAAAGAAACGACTGCGCATTTGCATAGGATATAATACAGGAAACTATATAGGGTCCTGTATAGAATCCTATGTCCTCTTTCGTCTTTTTTGCTCTTTTTCCACAAATTTAATTTTTTTATTTTTAATCTTATTTTTTACGATAGAAAGAAAATCTACTCGTCCTATCGATAATGATTAATAATAAATTTATAGATCTTTTTAGGCAAACTTTTTTTTTGTTAATTTTAGTTCGTACTTGTGACGTTTTTTCAAAAAAATTTAATATTTTTATTTTGAATGTTATTTTTCACGACTAAAGCAAAAACTGCGTGTCCTATCAAAAATTATAGCTCGTTTTTGGATGAACAAGTTTTGTCTCATTTTTTTCGTAGCTTGAGTCGTTAGTACAAAAAAATTCAATTTTTTTATTTTTAATGTTGTTTTTACGACTAAAAACAAAAATTAGCCGCCCTATCGAAAAGTGATTCATTAAAAAATTTGAAGATCTTTCTAGGGCGCGAAATTTTAGCTTATTCATTTTATTCGTATCTTGCATAGTTTGAGAAACAAATGGAATTTTTGGATTTTTCATTATTTTTGGTACGATCAAATTTGGAATTTTCGACCAAATTAAAAAAGTTGTTATCATAATCTTGTAGGGCTTTCAAAAAGCGACGTTTTTCTTTTCTTGACTTTTTTCATATCATGCGTTGTTTGGCTTAAAATGTTCATTTTAGTTTGTTTTTTTGATGTTGAAAATGCTCTAACTCTGATGATTTTATTTTTATTGAAAAAAGTCATAGAGATAACTTGTTTGAGTTTCTGTGTACTATGAATGACCGTACATAGAATTTTGAAATCTTGAAAAAATGTGGTTAAACATTGTAGCTACGATAAAATTTTGAGTTTTCAACTTTTCGACCAAATTGAAAAAGTTATTATCATCTCGTAGGAGTTTCAAAAATCAATGTTTTTCTTTTCTTGACTTTTTTCATATCATGCGTTATTTGGCTTAAAATGTTCATTTTAGTTTGTTTTTTTAGATTTTGAAAATTCCAAATTTTTCGAAAGTTATCGTGCCTACAGAATACAGACTACAGACAGACAAGCACCTTCGTAAAAATCGTTTTTCCTGACTCAGTGGGTCTCAAAACGTGGAGATTTGATAAAAACTGACAAAGTGAAATTTTGAATAAAACCAATACCTTCTCATCAGGATGAGAATATAAAAAAAATTTGTAAGTAAAGTTAGGTTTTCTATTGAAAAATAGAGTACATAAATCGAAATTGACAACATTCGCTTGAATTGATTGAAATATTGAGCGTATTATTCATTCGACATTTTTATGTAACTTGATACTTTATTCAATTCAGAAAAACTAAGTATATTTAAAATATTTTATTCTTTTTTTATTAACATTTTTTTGTTACATTTATACTTAAAGATATAAAAGCGTGTATTAAGGACATGTGATACTTAGATATTTATAGATTTTATCAGTTTTAGGTTCCCCCGGCTTTTTTTATAGAATAATAAATATTTTGTCTTAAAAATTTGGGAAATGATAGCAAACATACTAACGGACGTCCCTGCACACTTTGTTGTGGATTAATTAAAAAAAAATTTATTGTCCTAAAAACGTGTGTATCTATTTCGAGGTTACGTGTGTTTCAATTTTCTCGAGCGTTACTTCCAACCTACACAGAATTTATGGCCGAAAACTTTGGACTTACAAATAAACATAGTAACTAATTTCCCGGAACTAACCTTGTTTTTAGGCAATCAAAAAAGTTTTTTTCATAAACAATTTCCAAATTATCGAAATGACAGAGCTGAAAAATGACCCTAACCTCAAAACAATGCACATGCATGCAATTCTTACTTAGCACAATAAAAATTTTTTGTTATTATCTCTGAAAAAAGAGTCCGGGGGCGTCTGTTATGATATTTTATAGCATCTCCGAATTTAGTTTTTAAACATTTTCATTTTTGTGGAAAAAGCCGGGGAACTGTACCCGATTGACCACACGACAAAGTATCACATGCCCTTAAAGTCAATATATGAGTTATAAAAATTAACTTTTTATGTGCAATTATTCCTGTTTTTATTTAATGAAAAGATTAAGAATATTATAATAATAGGACGCATCTGTCTGTTCGGGTGGAGGCGCGGCGTGCTGGACAATCTGCATCCGTGCGAGTCGTTACGCCATCATTGTGCGCGCACATTGTTATCTGGGTGGTGAAGATTGTAGTTATAACGTCCGTCCCACCAAACATCGGTCAATATGGGTGGGTGGGGGGGTGGAAGAAATGGAACCCAGAAAGTCATCTGAAATTTAATTTTCTACCATAATATTTTATAATAATTGATCAAATTATCTTATCTTTAACGCGGCTGTTGAATTTCCTGGATTTCCATTCTGCACTTTTATTTTCACGGTTAAAACTTTTGCAAATTTTACAATGTAAACAAAGTGACTGTATGTACCGAAAGTTTATGAAGTTTTTTTTATACTTTTAATAAAACATGTCACGTAACTTTTTTCGAACACTCCCCCTTCGCCCGTCGCGTCGTGACAGGATCTTAAAAGTTCCTCTTAAGGGCATGTGATTAGAGTACAATAAAGTACGTTTCTGTACTACATTTTGGTAGGAAATTCACTGCAAATTATTTCATCTTTTTTCTGAACCTCGACATATTTTGAACGTTCGAACTTTTTTTATACATAAAATATCGTTCTCAAACTTTGAGAAATGCAAGAGCCGAAAGAAAACTACGTTTAAGTACAAATTTTAATAATAAAAGATGTAAAAAAAAATATATTTCAACTATCAATTCCATCGGTATCAGCCGGTAACGTTGTACATGAAAATACGAACCCTGGCGGCCACGAGACGAGGCTCTAGAGGATTCGTATTTTCGTGTACAACGTTACCGACTGATGCTGATGAAATTGATAGTTGAAAATTTTTTTTACATCTTTTATTATTAGGCTTTGTACTTAAAGGTAGTTTTCTTTCGGCTCTTGCATTTTTCAAAGTTTGAGACCGATATTTTATGTATAAAAAAAGTTCGAACGTTCAAAAAAAATGTTGAGGTTCAGAAAAAAGATGAAATAATTTTCAGTGAAGTTCCTACCAAAATGCAGTACCTAAACGTACTTTATTTTACTCTAATACATTTTTCAAAATTTCAGCTTGATATTTTATTTACAAAAAAAGTTCTTAGGTTCAAAAAAGCATTCAGTGAACTGAAAAAGTGAGGTCGGTAATATAGGTATTTAGCTGTGTCACATACCCTTAAACCATCCCTCCTCCCTAAAAGTTTTACGTAAATGGATGAC
>NC_046666.1:88126250-88129708 GCF_010883055.1 Belonocnema kinseyi | reverse complement strand
AACTTCGTTAAAAATCGGTGTAAACCTAACATAAACATTTGGATTCATTTCCGGTTACACGATCTAGTAACTTTTTCCTTGCATAAAGTGCAATACGGAGATGAATATACATATGTGCTTTAATCCTAGATTCAAGTTGGGTCTTTCTAGTAGTCGTGTATAGTTATGCATATACATAAGCTGTAGTATGTGTAGTTTATACATGTGTACCCCTTTCACTTTCCGTACATTCTGCACCAACAGAAGCTGGGCAGCGAAAGTGATGGCCGTGGCCGCGGGGAAAGCGTGGGTGCGTAGGGTTTCGAGGTTGGGGGTGCTAGCGATGATGGTGGCGCAGAAGCGCAGCAGTGTTGAGTAGAGATGTTGGTGCTAGAAAGGAAGGGAGGCAAAGAGGCAGCGGAAATGGTGGCCGTGGTAGACGGGGGTGGTTAATTCGGCTGGCGTCGGAGGGGTGACGGTAACCTTGCAATCTCCTCGTCCACGCAAAGAAGGAAGGGGAAATGACTGGAGGATAGTAGGGCTGCTTTTCATGCGAGTTCAGGGGTGCGAGGCTGCAACGATACAGAGTGGCAGTGACAGGCGTGACGTAGTCGGAGGAGGATGTATGCCCCTGTTGGCGAAGGATCTAGCAATCGTCAACCATCCCTGGTCAATCCATGGTGGCTTCATCCTCCAGGTATCGTTCCAAAACCTTCAACTTTATGTATTTCTCTAAACAAATATAGATCCGCGTTATTGTGATTATATTTCGAGTCAGCCGATCGATACTTACTATTTGCACAGTCCAGGCGGATATTTGCCGGTAAAGGTTCAAAATAGATATAGACAGATTTGTGCGCCGTTTAGACCAATAACAATCGAGTCTACACTTGTATTTAAATGAATTGAAAATCTTAAATTGTCAAAGTCAAAGAGTCCCAGTGAAATTTATTTTTGCATTCTTCTGACAGTTTAAAATAAATATTTGTAACTTCAATATTTAACTCTTCGAAACCTAGTGATATTTCTTTCTAGGGCAATTAAAACCATTTACGATTAATTACAATTTTTTAAAAGAATTGTTTGCCAATTTTAAATATTGCTGATTATGTATTTATTGACTATACTTTCAAAGAGCTTAGAGACCAACTTCATTTTTTTAAATTTCAACTCGAGAAACTTCATGGAAAATATTTTTAAACTGCCTAAAATAAATATTCCATTAATGAAAAAATTGTATTTTTGTTCTTATATTCAAAAATTATACCTTAATGAAATCTTTCAAAAATTGACTTGTATATGTATTATTACTTTCCACTGAAAAACCCCGTGAATTCTGTTAAAATTACTATTTTGCGTTTTGGAAATTTAAACCGACTTTTTAAAAGAGTAGGATGAACAATTTCGAATAGTTGGATGCAATGTACCACTGAGTGGTCGTCGAACTCCGCGAGAGGAATTGTTACTATAATTCGTATAATAGGCCTCACTTCTGTGAAGAATAACTTTGCCGACTTCGCATTGTAACACATATATGCATATGTACATATGTTCTGCACGCATTCTACACGCGATTTATAAATAGATTAGCCTAAAACTTTCAACAATGAAAATTATGTGAAGTTTCAATCGATTTGAAAAGAAAAAAATTATTATATATGATTGCTGCACTTAATGTGCGATTATTATTACACAATTTCACGCACAGAGTCTTACACATATGATCGCCCTCTCAAATAATTCGAAAAATCGCCCCCGCTGGGGAATCAAGGCCTACCTACCGACAACCTGTCCTAGAAATTAAATCTAGCGCATGCCTTTAGTCAAGGGAGCTACGGAACCATTTAGATTTTTCTGACAAACTCTCGTTCAAGCGTTTTCTCAGAGAAAAACGTGGCCAGCTAATCAATATATGTGTCGTGCTTAGTTCTAATATTAATTTTGTTATACTTATTATATACTAATAGGTAGGTTTCAAAATGTTTAATTACATTTTTTCTAATTAATCTTTTACAGAAGATATCTAATATTTTGTGACAAACTTGGGAAAAATATTTTGCTATGAAGTATTATCTCGCACAGCAAATATATTATTAATAATTTATATGCATAATTATAAAATAGTTCAAATTAAATTTTTTTTTAATTGCCTATTTCACTTTTTATATATTTCACCATCGTCTTACTTTATTGAAAGCGCAACATTCATTCACATAAACAATATATAAATAAAGAATAGTGTAAACGACTTAATAATATGTCAAATGCAAGATCGAAATAACTATTTTAAAATAAAAGAAACTTTGAATAGTGTTTTAAATTAAAATTTTTCTCCCGTGATGTGGGGATGTTGAATTAGAATAAAAACGGTTTTATATTCCAAATAATTTTTGTAGTTGATTCTAGACCAATCTATTTAGATTTTTTCCAAAAATCAAAAGAAATACTTCAAAAAATTAATGTATTTCTAACATTGCTAAGATTAGAAGTCATTCTTTTTACAAAATGTAAATAAAAATACTTGTTTTAAGAAATTGAGGTAAAATTATTTTGACTCAATTAAAAGAACTCCTAAAATATTCATAAGAAACCCCTGCAGATTTCGAATGTATCATGAGTTTAGGGTCTCTAATTAAAATTTTTTATTTAAAATTGAAAAGTGTTCTATTTTATCATGATTAATTGTATACAAACTAAGCATAAAGAAGATTTCTTATTAAAAAAAGATTTCGAAACTAGCTCACTTTTCGTATCATCACAGACCAAAATAATTAAATGAAGTACTGAATACTTTTTTCATCATTTTTCCTTGAACACTTTTCTGTCAATAATGTTTGTCCATCCACTTATACGAAATTAACATCAAGATTCGTTAATTTTAGAAATGTTGGAAAAGCTTTAATACTTCTGTTCAAGAAAACAATATAAAATAAGAATCTGTACGAACAAGCAAATCAAAATATTATTTTTTGTGAAATATTGTTATGTTTTAGTATTTTTACATCTATTTAGATGCAATTTATTAATAACAATAATATAAATTTCCTTAGAATTTGTAATTTTATGTATAATTTTGTAACATGAATGGAAGCAAAATGTTAGAACTACACATTTTGACTTCTAGAACTGCACATTTAAATTTGGAACTGCCCGACTTGCGTAGAACTGCTCTTATGGTATAGCCTGTTATAAGAAATAAAAAATATCATAAGCAGAAAATTACATACTAGAAATAATGTAAGAAAAGTATTTTTTTATATAATTCTTTAGAATATTTTAAAATTATTAACATTTTAAACCCAACAAAAAAACAGTATTGAAGTATAAATCAGACGTTATTCGCTGTTTATTTATGATAATTATCTAAATTCATATTTTTATAAACGAGAAAACATGATAAAATAATTTCCGACAATTTCACTTTGTAAAATGTCAGTGGCGTAACTACTGTAAAGCAGAACCCCGCTTTGACAACGATT
>NC_046666.1:88125628-88126240 GCF_010883055.1 Belonocnema kinseyi | reverse complement strand
TCGATAATACTATACTAGGCTATAATGTTGTCTTACTGATAAGTTAGTTATAAAACGGGTTTCTTTTTTAATTTCTAATGGACCTCCTAACCATTTTTTCAGAGGGTTCAAATTTTGCCTACACGTTTTTAGTTATGCCACTGAACTTATCTACTTACCATTTTAAATGGTAAGGCTGACAATCTCGGTTAGTGCTTATTACAAGTCAAAAAAGAAGATATAACTGACTTTCACAAGTAAAACTCAGAATTCTCTGCTTACTATTTAAATTAGTTATTCATATAGCGTACATGTTCAACTGTACTATTTCCAGTAGTTATTGCAGCTGCTTGTTCTAGTAATATTTCTTTTTAAAATTTGAAATTGTAATGCTGACTTTAGGTTTTATATATTTTGAGATCGCTATCTCGTTCAGTATAAAAAACTATTTAAATTGTTTCTCGTACCATGCGAACAAGTACATTTCAAATTAACAATGCATGAAAGTGAATCTATCTACTTTTTTCCATGAAGTTCATTCAAAAAATTTGCCATAATTATTGCAGCTACCATAGATCAAATTGGGTGAATATAAACAAATTTTTACTTGGAAGGCTTCTGTTACAGGTAGAG
>NC_046666.1:88124378-88125528 GCF_010883055.1 Belonocnema kinseyi | reverse complement strand
ATTATAAAATTTTCTATTCATATTAATGACTAGTTAACTATCTTTTAATAGAAATAGTTCAACTTTCAATTAATTTTCTCTACAAAAAATTAATGTTTAATCATTTTTAAATTTTCGCCAAAAAAGATTAATCTTCTTGTGGTTAAAAAAAATTTTCAAGAAATAATTTTAATTTAAAAAATGAAAAAAATCAACACAAAGAATTTTGTACAAAATAGTTAAATATCCTCAAAAACTTAAAAATCCTTTAAAATCTCTTTACATTTTTTAAAGGTCTTGAAAATTCCTTGCAATTTTAAAAATACCCTAAAATATTTTCATATCCTTTAAAATGTTATACTAAATTATTGAAATCAATGAAAAATTCCTTGGAATCTATTAAAATATCCTAAAATATAAAAAATCTTTCAAAATCTCATATTAAAATATCGTAATAAACTGATAATTCCTTGGACCATTTTTAAATACACTAAAATATTGCAATTCCTTCAAAATATTTCGGCATACCTTGAACTTTTCTTTGCAGGTTTTTACAGTACTTTTGAATTTTTTAAAATAACCCTTCTAGAAATTTTTTAATTCTTTGGAATTCCTGTAAATTATAAAAATAAATTGAAAATTCCTTGACATCTTTTAAAACATCCTCAAATATTTAAAATCCTCAAAAACCTTTTGAAATATCTTGAAATATTTAAAAGCTTCAGATTGAAATTTAAAAAAGAGAAAAGTTTCAAAACGTTAAATATTGAAATGTTTGTAGATTAGAGTTTTGAAAATGGGATCAATAAAAATTCAAAGCTTTCGAAACTTAATTTTAAAAAATTTTTTACTATTCAATAACAATAATTTGGTATTTCAATTTAAGATGGGATTGAAGTCTTCGAATTTTGAATTTTAAATTTGAAAGTTTATTTATAAAAAATTAATAATAATGAATAAAATGAAAGCGTTCATGATTTGAACGTACGTTTTTAAATTAAACAATTTCTAAATGAAATTATTTCAGACTGAAATTTAGAAAACAGAAAAATTTGAAAATGTTTAAAATTTTAATGTTTGTAGATTAGTTAAACTATTGAATTAGAGTGTTGATAGAAATTACTCGAGTTAAAGTTTAACTATTTCTAAAACGATTTTTGTATATAATTAT
>NC_046666.1:88106400-88124278 GCF_010883055.1 Belonocnema kinseyi | reverse complement strand
TAATATCCATATTATATACACATTATAAACACCTGAAAAACATAACCTCAAAATCAACTGATGCATGAAATTAAGAATCACGATAGTGTTGAACGTAGTGTAGAAAAGTTCGCATTTTGGAAAAAATCGAGGGCGAAGCACGAGATACGTGATGAGAATGTATTTGTTAAAGCTGAAGGAGCTTTAACAAAAGATAATTCGCAATTAACAAATTACAGTTTTATCGATTCTTTGACCTTTAATTTAAAAATTTTTAAAAGTGAAGTAAATAAATTTTTGAGAGAGAAGCGCAAGAACCAAAAGTCGCGCACCCTACACGCGTTACAACTTGAAAGCCATAAGAATGCGACCGAGCAGCGGGCAGATTGTTTTTCATCTAAGAGTTCAACCTATTTTTAATTTTTTTCATGTTTCTTATTATTTTTGAAGAATGAAAAACTTTTAAACCATAGACTGCAATTTTTCAAGTATGTTTGCCGCGAAGATTTAAGCCTTGTTTTAAATAAGTGATTCATAATAGCAAAATTAAAAATTACGAAAAATGCTAAAATTATACTAAAATAAAAATTATTATAGTAAAGTATAGTAAAATATAGTAATATTTTACAATTTCCAAAATAATGAAATATATCCTTAAATCCGAACTCTTGAAATGTAAGTTGATAACTTGTTTTAGAGAAAATTTCGAGTAATAAGTAGTCATTTTAATATAAAAATTCAGTAATATACACGAGATTTTTAATAAATTAAATGAGTTGCCCCCTTTCATATTTTTAAGCGAAAATGGAGTCATACTTTTTACTTAAATAAGTTGATCTGGAAACTTCTTCTAGGTAGGTATAGGCGCCATCGAAAGTTAACATGTGTAAAAAATGAATATATTAGCGGGCGCCTATAAAAAATGCTTTTAGGTGTCCTATACATTTTTAATTCATAAATATATTTTCGATTGTATCGGAAAAAAATGAATTTAAAATTCCGCAATATAGTTGATGACAAGAATATTCCTTTCACTTTTACTGCTTCAATATAAATAATTTATTATTCATTTTTTAAATATTTTCTTTCATTAGGAAATTTTTTAGGAATAATATGGGTGAAAAGAAATCTGAGGATACTTTTTACTTTACTGGTATTACTTATAGGAGTACAAGTGTAAATCTTGTATATTCTTTTCACTCTTTCTATTTCAATCTAACATATATTTATTTGTTTAAACAATATAATCTTTTTGGGGCCTTAGCATGGCTTAGAGGGCGCCAACCAAGTGGGGCGCAGCCTGGAAACCCCGTCTGCGAAAAGCCAGTCCGCCACTGATCTTGATGAACTTTTTCAATTGGAAACAAATTAAAAGTGTTTTAGATTAATTAATGAGAGTGGAGGCAAAAATTTCACATTTAAAAGTAGTACGTAAATATATTTGGAACATAACCTCTTCTAATTAACTGTTTTTTTTTTTCAATACAAATATAACTGAACAATCAGTTATATCAGTGCAGGTACATGTAACTGATTCAATTGGTAATTTTCGTTTTACTCATCCAATCAATATAATTCTACTAATTGGCAGTGACTCAATTCTAGCAACAGAAATTAGTAGAATTTAACTGAGAATCAGTTATATTTTACTATTTTAAATTTAAACAGTACATATTTAAGACAAATGAGGAATAATTTGCGGGTCACTCAGCATGTCGTTTAAAAGGAGAGCTTTGTCTTGAAAAATTGGTCCAGATATTCGGTCGCTCACTCGAATAGGCCCTTGGGAAACAGCAGTATCCATAAACACATGAATAGTTTTATCAAAGCATTGTACGTCAACGCTTTAAGGTTGTATTTAAATCCCATCCCCGTACAAAAAGTAGAGTTCCGTGGGGCGCCGTCAAGCCATACTATATATGAAAAAATTTCACGGAACCGCATGTTGAAGATTTCAGTGCGCTACTAGCATAGAATTCGTAGGATATGTGTAAACGTATAGTTACCACTACTTTGCCAACGGCAGCTTCGTAGATCGAGCAACGTCGCAATTAAAACCTAACCATGGCTGATCAACTGTGATGTGCGTTTGAATATGTTGGTACAGCAGATAAGCTGGAGAGAGGGAACAGTGTTGCTGCTATGCGATACTGTTATGTTTAACAGTTTGAAAGTGACTAAAATCTCAATGTTTTTCATTGAATTATCTATGAAACTACACGGTGGAAAAACTTTATATATATATTTAAAAATTTTTATTTTCAAGCAGCTCTAATACCGACATTTTTTTAATTTCTCTACCAGTGCGTTTAATTACTACAAATTAAAATGTGAAGATTGCCTATGCACTGTTCATGAACTACATGCTAAAGTAGTCAACTTTGACATTAATTATCTCCGCATCGGTATGGTTAAAATTTTTTTAATTAATTTAGCATATAAATCATTATTTCATTCAAATATAGCTCTTTTTTTAAAAAAATCAACCAGAGCTTGATTTTTTTACATACAACCTTAAGTGGAGAAGCTTGCTCTTTTTCCTATTACTCAGTTTCATAACCGAACATATAAAGAAGTTATATAACACAAAATCACATCCTCTTTTATAAATCTATAAATAATACTTGATTTTACAAGGTGATTCCGAATCTGTTCAAAATTAAACAATGTACAGATTTGAACTTAGTGATTGAAATTTTCAATTCGATGGAAACTTTATAAAGTACTATTTTGATTGCTCAAATAAAACAAAATAATACATTCATAATCAAACGCTTTTATTTAGTTAAAAATACTATTCAAATATTGTTTTAGTCTAAAATATTTCAATTTTAACCCATTTAATTCAAAAATTAAATATATTTATCAATACATATAGATTTGACTTTTCTTTCAAAATTAGGAATTATGAATCAGCTATTCAAAACTAAACAATTTGAAACTGAATTTTTCGAAATTATGCTATTAAACAAAACTTTATTGTACGTTCAAATGTTGAATTTCGGTGCGTAAGTGACAATTGAACTGTTATGAATTTGAAGCGACTTACAATGAAATTAATTTAACTTCTAATTGAAAAAATGCTTAGGAAAAAAGACTTTAAATCGTTTACTTTTTTTATATTTTTAACTTAAAATTGCTTTAAAACCATATAATTTTAAACATTTGTAAATTCACCGATTAATTCTTATTCTTCTCAATTTAGAGCATTTAAAATTATAGAGCGATTTATATTTTTTAACAGAAATCCTAAAACAGGTCAATTTATGAAAGTTTGAATTTTTTAATTGTTGAAAGCTTCCATTCTAATGTGGAAATTATTGAGCGATTAAATTAAACAAATTCTGGTCAAGAAATCTGTCGAGGCCGATTTTTTAATTTTTCTGTTTTAATTTTTATAGAGTTGCAAAAGTTCACAGAAAAAAAAGTATTTAATTTAAGTCGAAAATTTGGCTTATTTTAAGTTGTCATAAAAAGAAGCAGAGGCAATCTGAACTTAAGAATTACATCTGAACATTTAACTAAGGGAATTAGATTCCTGAAATTCAGGTCGGGACTAGCTGAAATTCAGGTATGCTCGCTCTTCAATTAAGAATATACATATACTGAAAACTAATGTAACCTTAATTTAATACTCTATCCTAACTGAAATTAAGGTTAATATTCTAACTAAAAACAAAATGATTAGCGATTATCAGAAGTGATTCGATGATTAGAAAAAGCGTTGGCACAAGTGTATTATATCTGAGGTGGATTACTTTGAAGGGGACAACATAAATATTGAGGAATAAATGAATATTTTTTGAGAAAATCATAAAGTCACCTTATTTTTTGAACACACCTCGTATTAGACAGGAATATGCAACCGCTATTCTGGTTCCTGGACAGCCCGTGCAGAATTCACGGCCTGGCCCCGATCGGAACCAGACCAGTCCAGGTCAGGCCCCGATCGGGAATCCTGGCCGGGGCCAGGCCGCAGATGAAACCAGGCCACAGATGAAAAGTTATTTTAAGTTAAAATTAGAGTACTACAGGCACGAAAAGAATAGGTTTCAGAATAGAAAATTTAATTATACTTTTGAAAAACGTAAAATTATTGTAGATGGTATCAGTTTAGAGGAAAAGTTTTGTTTTTCATAAAAAAATGAATGATAACCAGAAATATTTAAAATAATTATTTTAATTTCCTGAAAAAAGTGTCTATAAAACTTTTTAACAAATTAGAAAAAGATTTTTGTATAAAGATTCCCTACAACTTGACATTTTCAAATGCTTCCAAAGAAAATCAACGGGAAATAACCTATGATTTACGACTTATTAACATTTTACTGTAAATAAATTCAATTTTCTGTCAATTGCATTACTTCTTGAAAAATTGGAGAAGGTGGTTGTAGATAATTTTTTCGCCAAAAAATTGCGCTATCATTTATTAGATCGTTTTATTTTCTTAAATCAGTTAAAAACAAATATAGATCAAACAACTTTTGAACAAAAATGAAAATTTTTGAATTAAATATTTCTGGTTATTTTAAATATTATTGACAGAATATGCATTTAATTAATTTTTATTACTATTAATTAATTTCAACTTAATGGACGTTTTTATAAGTTGAAATGTCATTGTTTATAATGAAAAAGAAAAAATTTTGTTTATTATTTTAAACTTCGCGCGAAACCAATTAGATTCCAAATGCGACGCAAAGATGAGTAACTAGCTCTTGCTGGAATGTTGTGAAAATTTGTCCTTAATGTATTTCTGTAATAAATTTATTATTAATACAGAATCAAAGTTTCAATAACATAATCGACTGTATCACATATTTTACTCTTATAATTTAAAAACATTATAATTTTGTGCATACTGCAATTCATTTCTTGTCAATAGATTTGATAATTCGAACTCTACATTAAATCGAAAAACCTGGAGTTCTTTAATGATAATTGAAAAGAAATGAACTTGGCCAATTTCATCATATAATATTCGACTCATCTAATGGTAAATATACTAATTTCACCTAAAACAATTTAATTAATTATTTAATTATTTGAGGTTAGGTTTCAATTTGCCCACAGAGTGTAATTACTTACTCTTATCTTCCTCGCACAGGTTTCGAGGTCTAGTGACTGGTGTTCGGTGCCTCTGAACACGTGGCTTACTCGCCTTATGCATTTTTGACCATTGCTAGAATATTATAAACGAATAGTATGTATACAAATTTCACTGCACTACCAGAAAAAATCAAGCAGCACTAGTTCTGCGAGCGGCATTGAGATGGTGTTTCAGTAGGAAATCGGTCTGGCCCGGTCGGGCCCAGGTATGGGCCACAGAGTTCTATCGATCAGGCCCAGATCGGTATTACGTTTGAAATCGGACGATTTTTGCACGGGAGTTCACGGTAAACAGTGCGAGAGGCATGTCGTATAGTTTAATTAAAATTAAGTTTAGAATATAACAAAAATGGTATGCTGCAGTGCTCCGTTTTGTAAAAATAGAAGCGAGGATGGATTTAAACTTGACCGTTTTCTACTAGGGCGAAGAGAAAGACTGTCATTGTGGATCATAAATTGTAGACGCGACAAATGGAAACCGAATTTAAATTCAAGATTATGCGAAGTTATTACTAATATGTATGGCTATCACAATATAATTCGAATATAGGGGGTCTGAAGATTACGTTTAAATGTAATTAAATTGCCTATGAGCATTTTTCCGATATACTAAAGCGAAATGAGATCCAGAAGAAACTAAGGTTAGGAACCCGTTTTTCTACAGAACGACGCTCATTAACCCGCGCAAATAAAAAGGATGTATGATGTGAAATATAAATAGCTATCATAATAAAGTCTTGAAAAAGTATTGTATTAATGTTTGACTTATAGTCTATTTTTGTTGTTGTTATTTGTTAATATTTATTTAAAAAATCAAATAATTATAATTTTAGCGAGCGCCTATTTATAAACTGAGTGAAATTTCGTTTACAATTGATTCAGTAGAAAACTAAAGATTCGTTCAACAAAAGTAAGGGACTGAAGTTGGCTGAGTAATAACACTCAGCCAACTTCAGCCAAGGATAAACTAACCAAAGTGCCGACTGTGTATTCAGCAAGTCTAGGGGGCGTATTCATAGTCCGAGCTTAAGTGTAAGTCCTCCTTAAGCATGAGCTTAAGGCAGAGTTTAGAATCACAGACCGCTATCTTAAGAAAAACTTCAAAATTCGATCTTGGCTAAGACGTCTCTTGAGATAGATTTTCATAAACATTGCTTAAAACGGGATTAAAATTTAAAACCAACAGATGTATTCATAGTCGAAAAAGATAATCTTATAAAGAGACCTTAAGGGCATGTGATCCTTAGAAAATTGTCGATTTTGCCAGTCATAGGTTCCCCCGGCTTTTTTTTCTAGAATAATAAATATTTTGTCTTAAAAATTTGGGAAATGATAGCGAACATGCTAACGGACGTCCCCACACACTCTTTTTGTGGGTTAATTCAAAAAACTTTTAATTTAGCAAAATGTGATGAATTTGTATAGCGCTTAGGAAATAGTATCGATTTTTTCAGTGTGAGATTCCCCCGGCTTTTTTCCTAGGATAAGAAATATTTTTCCTTCAAAATCTGGGAAATAATAGCGAACATGCTAACGGACATCCCCAAACACTTTTTTTGTGTTTTTTTTTATCAAAGAACTTTTGATATTGCTAACAACGTGCGTGTATATTTCGAGGTTATGTGTGTTACAATTCACCCGAGCGTTACTTCCAAACTACACAATATTTTTGGCCGAAAACTTTGGACTTACAAATAAACATAGTAACTAATCTCCCGGAATTAACCTTGTTTGCAGGCAATCAAAAAAGTTTGTTTCATAAATAATTTACCAGATTATCGGAAAGGCAGAGATGAAAAACGACGTAACCTCAAAATAATGCATATGCATACAATTTTTATTTAGCACAATAATTTTTTTTGTTATTATCCCTCAAAAAAGAGTCCGGGGACGTCCGTTATGATATTTTATAGCATCTCTGAATTCAGTTTTTAAAAATGTTCATTTTTGTGGAAAAAAAGCCGGGGAAACTGTAAGTATCACATGCCCTTAACCTTACTTTTCATTGAAAAACGAGAGTTTTTTCTAAGTCAACATTTTTTTTTATATGAGATCGTCTTAAATAAAATTTTATTAAGAAAAGCCGTACTTTTTTGTTTCAAGATATTACTTTTTTGAGAATTTTCAAAGTTTCAGACCTTTGTCTCACGATTTTTTATTTAAATTTTATTGTATACAATTCTTTTAGTAATACATGGAGAAAAATGGATGTTCAAATGTAGATGTTCAAAGGGTAAGATAATAGCACCTAATACGCAGATATTCATGAGAAAAATTTAACATCTTTTTGAGATGTTAGGCGTAAAAATATTTTTATGTTAAACTGAAACACATTCAGATGTTAAAACTGTTCGTGCGCATTTGCATCGCGCATTGCAATTTCACGACTATGTTTAAAAGCTATATATATTCAATATTAAAATTATGGAATATTACAATTTTTGAACATTTCCAAAGAATAAAAATTAGATGTCCTCAAATAAAGTTGGATAACAACTTTTTTCTGTCTAAAGAAGGGAACGACGATCTTATGTTTTAGGTTTATTGACATAATACATTTGCCGTAAGGTTTATAAATTTGAAATAAATTTTGAGTTTAAGTAACTCAAAATAGATAGAATATTTTATTCAGATTATAAATCATTCGTTCTATGATTATTTATCCCCGTTTTTATTTTGAATTCGAAATATTGAATATAACCTCAACTTGACTGAATGCACCATCTGGTCGGCATTTTATACCCTTTATCTGTTTTTCTTTGGTGTACGAGCATTAAAGTTTAATTTAAAATTCACAAATAAGTTATCAATTAATTCCTTAAATGACCATAAATAAGTAAACTGCTTAAATATTTACAGACCATATATATGTTTTAATATATATGTTTTATATGTTTTAAAATTTGTAAGAAATATATTTTTTATGCGGGAAAAAGTACATTTTTCGGTTCAAAATATGATTCCGGTTGAATCTGTGGACCGATTTGGATGTTTTTTTAAAGCTGATAAAATTTCAAAGAAACTTGTCGAACCTGATTTTTAATTAAGTTTTTCCATTTTCTTATAAATAAAAAAATATGATGAAAAAATGGCACTTTTTTCTATTAAGCGTTCCTGGTGCTCGTCAATAATAGTAAAATTGTTTTAATTGCCAATGTTTAAGAGATTTACATTCTATATAGACATTCCATCATGATACAATGAACAAAAAATTTGTATAAACAAATTATTTATTGAAAATGTGTTTTCTATCATTTTCAATAATTTATAGTTTTTTTTTAAGTTATATTGCAAGAAATTTTAATGGAAACAATATTTTAATGACAAAAATTTCTCTTAAGACTAGTCTTGTTAATATTATAAACAAATGCATTGTTCAGACATTTGTCGTCAGAAAAATTCGTCTTTTTGGAAGTAAATTTTAAAAAAATTAGGAACCTTATGATAATTTCAGAAAAATTCATAATTTATTGATAAATTATATTTTTTGTTAAACAAATTTAATTTATGAATGCATCATTCCGGCAATCGTCGACGTAAAAACTCGTTTTTTCAGTCAGTCCTTCTAATTTCGGAAAAAAATTCTTTTTTTTTCTCCGTTCTACTCTGCTGGTTCGATTGACGACGAACAGCGAGGATCCAACGAATCTTTAACGTAGGAGCTTCGCGTGAGCATTGCGCTGAGTTGAGGCGCCGGACAATATGTGTTGGGAAAAATTAAACAATAATTATTTAAATATCAAATCTCACGTGCTCTCAAATTTAAACGGTGCACGTAAATAATTCAAGTAACAAACATCGTTCATACAATAAAGTGCGAGAGTTAAGGAGTTAAGGATACATATACGTGCGTCTAAATTTTTGAAAGTAATGTTTATTAATTTTTTTAAATAAAAATTTTGAGCTTGCACATTTGATCCACTGGAGTGATTTTTATAGCAAAATATTACTACATGGTGAATCTTCATTTAATTGTATCGACTCAACGTAAAAACGTGTGATAAACGTTCCTTAAACCAAAGTTATTATCACAAAAATAACTTTCATTAATTTTAACTAAAAGTTGTTTTGTTAAAAATAAATCGACTTTTTGTAAACATTTTTTTTATAATTATTAGTTACAAGTGGTGAACAACTTTTAGTAAAAATTAATGAAATTAATTTTTTTGCGATAATAATTTTAGTTTGAAGAACGTTTATGACACGTTTTTACGATGAGTCGATACAATTAAATGGAGATTAGTCATGTGGTAATATTTTGCTATAAAAATGACTCCAACGGATCAAATGTGCAACCTCAAAAATGTTATTTTTAAAAATTAATGAATTTTACTTTCAAAAATTTAGACACACGTATTTCTATCATTAACTCTTTAACTCTTTAACTCCTTAACTCTCGCACTTTATTGTATGAACGATATTTTTTACTTCGATTATTTACGTGCACCGTTTAAATTTGAGAACACGCGAGATTTGATATTTAAATAAATATTGTTTAATTTTTCCCAGCACATGTTACCTGGCGCCTCTACTCAGCGCAATGCTCCAGCGAAGCTCCTACGTTACAGATTCGTTAGATCCTCGCTGTTCGTCCTCATTCGAACCAGAAGAGTCGAACGGAGTGAAGCATAGCGAGTTTATCTATATCGACGCACAGTGATTCAAATTTCGTTAAGTACGCGATACAAAAGTGGAACAGTGTCTGCTTCGATGCTTTAGAACAGCTGATATTAAACTCATGAATGTTGCGAGTTCTACGTGAAGAACTGCTCCATTTCAATACTTACTTAATCGATGTAATTCAGTATTGCTATAGCGTTGGTTCTATACTCAAACCGATAAAATTACAAATTAAATAAAAAGATCCAGTTCGAATTTTTTACCTACAGAGTTCTAATTTATGTGAAGTGTATTCGTCCAAGGTATTATTGTACTAATATAGTTAAAAATTTTTTCTGTGTAGTGAAATAAAGGGAGAATATTTAAAATTGAATGCCGCGAGGATTTTTAAGTTTGTGAAGGACACTTTTTCTGTGAGCATAGACGCAGCCGTCTGTCATATAACATATGTCAAACAAATAGTTACGTAAGATAAACTTTACTGTGCTGGTGTTACTGAACTGATTAGTGAATAAGTCTGAAATCACTGATTAATCAGTGAAATGTCTAACTACTATTTCAATCAGTTAATTTTTCACTGATTCATATTAAGAGTGTGTGAACGTGCGATTTCGTTGCATTAATATACTTTAAAAAACATGTAAAATGTCAACAAATGTTTTTTCTTTCGCCGAACCCAGGGGCGGTGAAAAAAATCGTTCCGACGCCCTTGGCAGACCCTTTTGCATCAAAACTGAGGCCTGATGCCTCTGAGACAAATTTTCACAGAGAATTTAATAAAAAAATTTTATTAAAATTTTTCGCTTTTTGCAGCCGTATAAACTTTTTTTTCAACTAAAAAATCGCCCTTGATAGATTTCTTGAAAAGCTAATGCTGAATTTGTTGAAAAAAAAAATGGAAATATATGAAGAATTGTGATCTACATGTTATTTTGTACATCGTTAAACATGTCGATTCTGAAATATAGTTATCGAATTCAAATCCAAGCAATAGGTGAAGAGAGAGTGTGGCTTCAAAATTTGAGAAGGTCCTTTTGATTAAATCTCCACCTCTATTTTATGCAGTGGCGTAAGTATCGCCAGGCTGGCCAGGTAGGTTGTCTGGGGCCCCTTAACGTCAGGGGCCCCGAAAACTATGGTTGCGTAGCCTATATTGTCATATTTTTCGGATAAAGAGCCCTATACTGAAAAAAATATCTGGGGGCCCCTGTATCGTAGTTACGCCCCTGATTTTATGATAGGATGGCAAAAATATTCACGCATGGAATGTTTTTCTCGCATGCCATCCTGACCCCTATTTATCAAAAATACTTCAGGTAGGGCTCAATCGAGGCGAAATTCAATCAGTTTTCTGATAGCTTCTTTAATCTTTCCAATCTACTTTTTCGCCCAGATGTCTACGACAAAAAAGACGCATGTTTTTAATACAATTTATTTTTAGTGGACTGACAATTCTGGCCGGTACTGCATTTTTACATCTATGTGCATCTTGTGTCATAAAAATAAAACATATAGGTTTACTAAGCGAAGTAAGTAGTAGTTAGTTTTGAAGCATATCTGATTAACGCTGCGTAAATTGCATCAATGCATACATGCATGGAAACATACATGCATGCACGTCAAGAGGCATGTCTGTGCAGAAATCTTCCAACTTATTCCGAAGTTCCGATCTGGGCCCGATCGGATTCCCCACATGTGGCCGCAAGGGGGCAGATTGTATGGCTCGCGTCGGAACCACGTCAGTTCAAGTTAGGTTGGATAAGATTAGATCAAGTTTTCTGTTGTCTTCGTGATATTGTTTTGTTTACGTCGAACTTAAAATGCAAAAACCAAAAAGGACATTGCGAGCTAGAATGCACAGAATTGTTAGTGAGATTTCTTATATTCGAAATGAAGACGAGGATAAACTTTCGAAAAGCGCTTACCTCCGATTAATTCGAAACTTCGTATACCTATGTATTTTGACACGCTGATCACAAATATGATAGGGAAAATATCCGCAATTTAAACTTATAGAGCAAAACCCCAAAAAATATAAGAATGTCATGTTTTTCAATTTATTTCAGTCAATAATAAAAATTTACAGCAAAGTTCTAAATCGAAGTTTTAGATATTCCAATAACACACATTTTATGTTGAATATATTTATACCCTACGACTAATAGTTTCCAAGAAAATATACGATAAATATGAAAAATTACAAAAATAATGCAAAATGTTTAGCAGTTTGACTTACATTGTATGAAAAAATTATAAGAATTATAAAATTATAACAACAATATGTCTTTTTAAAATATCTTATAATTTTTACCTGTTTTTGAAAGATTCTTCAGATATTTATATTGTCATGGTCAAATGTCATACGTTGCGAAATTAGTGACTTTTGAGATTAGGGACGTCCGACTTCATTTGTTGCTCTCAAACTGCACGGAAATCATTTCCATTCCTAAAGTTCTACGTCAACTTCCTATGCATTTAAATTACTTGAAAACATTGCTTTATACAAAATATATGAATTTCCGGATCAGTACCATTATAGATTAATTCTTTTAATATTTTCTTGAACAGTTCAATAATGTAGAATATTGAACACTAAAATTTTGTAAAACACAAAGTCTGAAAAAATATTATTAAAAAAAAGTTTTAAAATTTTACTAATTATAGAAATCAAAAATTAAATATGCGATGTCTGGGCCAGCCCAGGCCGGGCGCTAGACAGGTTACCCTATCAGGGCCACCTTTTCCCCGATCGGAGAGTGACCAGCGTCCCACCAAAATTTCTGCACGGGTGCATGTATGCATGCACTGAGAACAATGGATTATACCCGGTAATTAAAAATATAGCATCAGGTATAATCTTGGACTATTAACTATGGGACAGTGATCCAGATCATACGAACTAAAATATAGTTAAAGCCCAAAATCTAAGATATTAGAATATGTAATCCAAGATATGAAAATCAATAATTCAAGATCCTAAAATATAATATCCAGGATATAACGAACTACATCATTCAAGGTATTAAATCTACCGTCCTAAAATATTAAAATACCCAGAGTCCAAAACATCTAAAAACCTTGTTAGTGTTGTGTGCGTGGCGGTGAAAATAAATTAAAATTGAAATGCCAATAAGTAATTGAAACTTTTTAAACGAATACGAAAGTACCGTTTGACACCATGATTTATTTAGTGTTCTTTTTTATTTTCAAATGCAAAAAAGTCTGGTCAACGATTTTGAGGTTATCTTATTTGCCGAAGTGTCTAGGCCAGGGCTCACCAGAAGACAGCCATCTACTGCATTGGCTGCCAGTGGCAGCCAAGAGACTAGGTCAAACTGGCCCTAATAAATATTGTCATTCGGCTGGTTCCTAGCCCTTCACGGTCATTATATAGGGTGTCTAAAAAGTCCCGGGACGGTTGGATATTTCCTCAGATAAAATATTTTTCAAAAAAATGAAGGTCATTCGTAAAGTAAATTTCAACGAGGAATTTATTGGTGACCTTCATTTTGACCTTGAAGTTGATCTTCATGGCTTTTTGAAGGTCAACTTTGTTTTTTAAAGTGGAAATCCCCTTTGTTTACATCTGCAATCGATAGAGCGAAAAATTCTACGTTCAGGTACGTATCCAAGTCATAGGTTAATTGTAAAGGTCAAGGTCAATTAGAGGTTATTTGAAATTAACAAAGTTTTCCAAGAGGTCAGTGTAGTTTTTAAAGTAAATTTCAACGAGAAATTCATTGGTGAGCTCTGTCTTGATCTTGGTGATGATCTTTAAGCTTTCTTTGAGCTTCTTGACAAAAAGCTATGCGATTGTAAATATGAGTTACAGCATTACGCATCATCTCCCTATCAATTAAAGTAGCCTGTTGCAGAATCCGATTCTGCAATTCGTCTAAGCTTTGCGGTTGCGTTGAGTATACTTTGCTCTTTAAATAACCCCAAAGAAAATAGTCGAGAGGAGTCAGATCAGGAGATGTAGCATGCCACTCGATTTCACCCCTTCTTCCAATCCACCTTTGAGGGAACTGAGTATCCAAATATGCTGGAACCTTGCTACCGTAATGAGCCGCTGCTCCGTCCTGCTGGAACCAAATATTTTGAAAATTATCGCCTGTAATCTCCCTGATTCTTGGTACAATTTGATTACTGAGGAGCTCTTCATATACACGGGCATTGAGATTACCATCGATGAAGAAAGGGCCTATCAATGTATCATTCAAGATACTGGGCCAAACATTAATCTTTTGTGAATATTGTGTGTAACTCTCCAACATCTAATCAGAATTTGTCTCGGACCAATATCTACAAGTTTGCCTCTTAACTTCTCCTTATCAAGTGAAAGTAGATTCATCTGAAAATACTGTATTGTACAAGAAAAGAGGATCTCTATCAGTTCTGTCCATCATAATTTCACAAAATTCAAACCGTCGACCAGGATCATCTTCATTGAGCTCTTGTACCAGATGAACTTTGTAAGGATGTAAATTAATGCTTTTTAAAATATTTCGCACTGTCTCAGGAGCAGCGTCACGCTCATCACTAGCTCGACGTAAAATAAGGCGTGGGTTTTCAACAAATGTTTGGGCTATGTCCATCTGAATCTCCTCAGATCCTGCAGATTTTGGTCGACCAGTTCTCTGAAGATCCTTGATAGATCCATGATTCATAAAGCGCCTTACAGTTCTTTCAATTGTTGATTTTGAGACAGGATTTAACCCTTCTCCATTACGAAAAATGCGATTAAAAAGCAAACGAACTTGATCATAAGATCGAACTCGATCTCCCCAATCACGCATCATTAATACAGATACCCTCTCTCGTTCCGAAAGTTTAGCTTGCGCCATAATAATCTTTTAGCGAAAGATAGTAATTATGTACTCGTAATACGTAAATTTAGTTTCGATTCGTAATATTCGTATAGAAAAATGGTCTAGGACTTATGGTATCGCCTTAGGTATTGACTCAGGTATCGAAAAACGGTATAGGACTGTATAACTCTTCGGGAAGGAACAGAACTCTCACCAGAACACCTGGAACTTTTAATGAAAAATTTCCTTATGATTTTACAATATTCAAAACGCTGTAACCAAGATCAATACAGAACTCACCAATGAATATTTGTTGAAATTTACTTTAGGAATTACACTGACCTCTTGGAAAACTTGGTTAATTTCAAATAACCTCTAACTGACCTTGACCGTTACAATTGACCTATGACTTGGGTACGTACCTGAACGTAGAATTTTCCGCTCTATCGAATGCAGATGTAAAAAAGTGGGTTTCCATTTTTAAAAAAACAAAGTTGACCTTCAAAAAGCCATGAAGGTCAACTTCAAGGTCAAAATGAAGGTCACCATTGAATTCCTCGTTGAAATTCACTTCAGGAATGAACTTCACTTTTTTGAAAAATATTTTACCTGACGAAATATCCAACCGTCCCGGGACTTTTTAGACACCCTGTAGAGTAGAGCATACACTCTTCAAAATAAAGAAGAAGGGATTTTGACGGCCATCGTGTTTCTTTATTCTTTCTGAATTTTAATTCAAAACTATTCAAATTGTTCCACCTTTTTAAAGCTTTAATTTGAGGTTTAATTTGCAGACAAATTTGATTCACTTTGTAAATTAAAAATGAAATTGAAATTGAAAATGAATTGTATTGTAAATTTGAGTACAAAAGTTCAGACCCCCCGGCGTGAATGACGGCCAGACGTAATTTACCGTGACCGTAACCCTTCACTCGATTCCTGGAAATTGAAGAAAAAAATGACAGAAAAACTTGGTGGCAGTCATACACTTGTCGTGGCAGTCGGCACCTGCTTGAAGTGGCGAGCCCTAGACTCTAGACAAAACGAAAGTATTTTATCTACTCTTGAAATTGATTGATTTTACATTAAAAAAAAATACAACAAATTAAGATTCCTACAAATATTACTTTCTAATTCCATACTTAAGTAAAGCTAGACAAGTAATGTATAATATTGTAAATTGTATAATAGAAAAAGAAGGAAAAGAGGTTTGGTTATTTGTTTTATAATGGATACTTTTATAAGTGTTAAAAAGTGTTAAGAATCTGAATACCCCAAACGGAAATGCCTGCTTTGAGCCGTAACTTACATCTTGCGCAGTACTGAGCCAGTGGTCTTGCCAACGTTCACCCAATTCTTGGCGGGCCAGTGCTGACGCAGTACTGTGTGAATTGGTCATGACAAAATCTATCCTGGACTTGGCGAACGAGTACTGAAGCAGTACTGGGGGATTTGCAGTTCAATTCTGACTTTGAACCATGATAACTCGCTGAAGAAAAGAGGTAGGGAATTTTTTTAAACAGTTGGAAAGCTTATGAAATTCCACGTCGAAGGGTGCCTAATAGATATATTTTGGATGTTTTGTAGAGAAGACAGAACGTGAGAATTAAAAAAAATCAAGATTTTTAAAAATTTTGTACCTCGACTTCAACTTTTAGCATGACCTAGAGAAATTGTTGCGAACATCTGAAAATTATATGACATGGAGCCTAAAATATTATCTTTAATTTGATCCGAAAAACGTAAGGAAATCTTCATTAGTTTCCGAGATACGATTAAAAATGTTAAATCGTATCTGAGTTGATTTTTTTTATTCATACGCAAAATAAACCTAATCTGTCCTTTAAGCGATATTATTGTACACACATTTTATGCAGGCCTCTTCTTGCTATAAATTTAAACGAGCGTTGGCTTAACTCTGTCTAATCTGCATGTCTAGTACCGCGCCAGTACTGTCTGCCAGTACTGCTAGCCAGCACTGGTACAGTACTGAAAGCCAGTACCGAACATAGTTATCACCCCAAGGTACTGCCAGCACTGCGCCAGTACTGGCGGTCAGTATTGCGCCGACGCTGCCAGTGCTGGCAAAGTAGTACTGCGTCAGTAGTTAATTTCCCATTGGGACTTTCTTTTTTAAATATATACTAGTTGTGGTCGTTGAATTTTGGGTGACCCTTTGTATTATTTCCTGAATAATATATACATCATTTGCGAAACATAGAACACGCGAAGCAGGACGCACACAGAAAAACGCTGGTGTTAAATTTGTTGCAGCCCAAATTTCATTGGTCTTCCAATGAGCATTTGAAAAAAGATTTAAAGACTCAAATGTATTCCTCTGAACGTAGGTGCACATCTGGGCATCTAGAGGAAAAAATTATTTGGAGCCTGAAGTTTGGCTCAATGCCGAGAGTTGTGGAGTGCTGGACCGCGCTGTCAGCCTCCGAAACATCCGTCGAAACAACTATTCGCATTACGATATCAGACTAAATAATTGTTAATAAGAAAACCAATTGAAATAATATTTACCTAATTTTTAACTTTCTTTTATTTAACAGTGTGTATTAGTCGCTTAAAATAAAATGATAATTTCCTAATGCAACTTGCAAATGTTATAGGTTAGTCATGGCCGTCAATATTTAAACTAAAGCCGGGATGTGTAGAAAAAGTCATGACGGTCTACATATACCCAATGGGAAATTGACTACTGGCACACTGCTGCGCTAGCGCAGGCAGCGTTCGCGCAATACTGACCTCCAGTACTGGCGCAGTGCTAGAAGGACCTTGGGATGATAACTATGTTCGGTACTGGCTTTCAGTACTGCACCAGTGCTGGCGGGCAGTACTGGCAGTCAGTTCTGGCTAGACATGAAGATTAGCCAGAGTTAAGTCGAAGCTCGTTTAAATGTATACCAAGAAGAGGCCTGATAAGATGTGTGAACTGAAATGACGGTGGCTGATCGTTGACTAAAACTCAACTCAGATACGATTGAAATTTTTTTATCGTATCTCGGAAACTAAAGAAGTTTTTTCGCGTTTTTTCGGCTTGAATTAAGATAATATTTTAGGCTCCAAGTCATATAATTTTCAGATTTATGCAACATTTTTCCTAGTTCATGCTAAAAGTTTAAGTCGAGGTACAAAATTTGAAAATATCTTGAATTTTTTCAAACTTCTCAAGTTCTGTGTTCTCTTCAAAACGTCAAAAATACATCTATTAGGCACCGTATGACGTGGAATTTCATAGGCTTTTCAACTGTTTGAAAAAAATCCCCTACCTCATTTCTTCACCGAGTTATTGTCGTTCGAAGTCAGCAGTGATTTTTAATACTGCTCGCGCCAATCATGCTGACAATTTC
>NC_046666.1:88103639-88106300 GCF_010883055.1 Belonocnema kinseyi | reverse complement strand
GCGCATACTTTGAATAAAATATTTGTTATCATTCTCTTGAAATAAATGTGTTTTTTTCTTGAAAAAATACCGGTTTCATATGTATACACCTGGTATATGCATGCATGCACACTAGGGTGGTCCATAAATGAATGGCAAAATTTTTTTGCATGCTAGAGGGCAGCGATCCCCCCCCCCATTTTATTCCAAATCCGAAAAAAGAAATTCGCTAATTTTTTATTTTTCTATTTTAACAAGTGCCGGTTTTGACTAAAGTTTTCCATGTAAAATGCATGGGCAAAATCAGTTTTTTGAGTTTTTAGAATCATTTTTTCGGTTTTGAAGAAATGTGACGGGAAAGTATGGGGGCCTGTAGAGAATTATCCAACGAAAAATATCATCTATCAGACATATAGGTTTGACACCCCTAACACACCCCCACGAGTACCTGAAAACTACCCTTGAAACGAAAAATGTCAATTTTACATGAAATCGACCTTTTGAACACTGTATTATCGTATTATTTTACTTAAAATTATTAATATTGGTCTAGTGGATATATTTATTATCATTGGTTAATTAATGTTTAATTATTTAAACAAATAGAATTTGTTTAAATATTTTTTTCTCGAAAATTCGTTTCCCCCCTTAAAAATTATTACTATTAGTCTAGTACAATAATTATTAACATTGTTTAATTAATGTTTTATTATTTAAACAAATGGGATTTTTTGAAACAATTTTTTTTTTTAATTTCGTTTTTTTCTTTAAAAGTTATTATTATTGGTCTAGTGGAATATTTATTAACATTAGTTCATTAATTTTCAATTGTTTAAACAAATGGAATTAAAAAAATTTGTTTTCTAAAAATTATTACTTAAATATTACTGAAAAATTAATTATTATTAAATTAATTATTAATTAGTTATTAATTATTACTGATAAATATTCCACTACACCAACAATAATAATTTTTATTTAAAAAAAACATCGAAACGAAATTATTTAAACCAATTCCTTTTGTTTAAATAATTGAGAATGAATGACCTTATGTTCATCAATATTCAACTAGACCAATAGTATTCATTTTTAGGGAAAAAACATAGTGAAAAAAAATTTAAACTAATTTCATTTGTTCTAACAATTACAAATGAATGAACGAATGTTATTGAACATTCCACTAGACTAACAGCAATAATTTTGAGGGAAAAAAAATTTCGAAAAAAAAAAACAAATTCCATTTGTTTAAATAATTAAAAATTAATTTACCAATGATAAAAATATTCCATTATAACAATAATAATAATAATAATTTTAAGTAAAAAAACACTAAAATACAGTGCTCAAAATGTCGATTTCATGAAGAATTGACATTTTTTGTTTTAAGGGTAGTTTCCAGGTACTCGTGGGGGTGTGTTAGGGGTGTTAAATTCATATATATGATACATAAAATTTTTCGTTCAATAATTCTCAACAAGCCCCCATACTTTCCCGTCAAACTTGTTCAAACCCTAAAAAAATGCTTCCGAAAATTCAAAATAGTGATATTTCCCCATTCATATCACATGGGAAACTTCAAGTTTAACACGGCACCTGTTAAAATCAAAAAATAAAAAAAAAACATAAAAATTAGGGAATTTCTTTTTTCGGATTTGGAATGAAATTGGGGGGATCATTGTCCTCGAAAAAATGAAAGCCTTTTTGAGCCACCCTAATGCAAACTGAGAAAAATGGATTACACGAAGTGGATATTACAATTTGAGGATAATAACCCTAAACGAAAAGTATTATGTCGCGTATAATCTATAATCTTCTCCTAATTTATGAAGATATTACCAAACATAATCTCGATATGTTAAATTTTTATAATCTTCAGATATTCATTCGCAACATCTGGAGATTATAAAACATGCCGGCATGCGCGCGCAAAATTTTAAAGCCACTGATCCATTTACGTTTAAGTATCCCGGAGGATTCATTTCGTCTCTGCACAGAAAATCGCCGATCCTCCATTGTACACCGAAATCGGTGTTCAAGTGAGTTGCAACAAATTTGGGCCACACAGGTTCATTCAGAGAATCTAGGGGAAAAGCATCATTTAGACACTGTTTTTTCTCATCTAGATCAACGTGAAGTGTCGTCTACAAACTGTCAGTCACCTGTCAAGATGATTTTGTCGGGCGTTGTTTGGGTGAAATAGATGTTAATAATCAGGGAAGTTATAATAATAGTTAACTAACTTTTAATTTCCTCCCATTTACCAGTGACTATTAGTGTCTTGGAATAAAAATGGTACTTGGCGTGATATAATATCCAAATCTTAGGTGAGTCAAAACCTACATGACATTCAAACCACCAAAGCCGCGATGTAAAAACGAACTTGTGACCGTCTGCATCTTAATTGATGCCTGTTCGTTTGAAGAAATTTCCTCTAGATTCTCTGTATTCAACAAATTGAAGTTAGCTCGTGTTTGAACTGAAAAGACCTAATTGTACCAAATGAGAAATGCCTGTATTGAGCCGTAACTTACATCTGGTGCAGTACTGAGCCAGTGGTCTTCTCAACGTCCAGCCATATATATATTTTGAGCCAAGACATTCCCGATGATAGCTGCAGGGCGTGCCATGCACACCCCGAGCATTTAGCTCACATACTATCTAGTTGTCCAATACACGCGGGAA
>NC_046666.1:88093618-88103539 GCF_010883055.1 Belonocnema kinseyi | reverse complement strand
ATTTCCGAAACGTAAGGTAACGCTGCAATACACAATGTTGTAGTTCCCAAATTCTGGCATTGGTATGCTACCATCCATATCTTCGAATTTTATAATACAAGTCTAGTAGCTGGATATCTCGACGCCTGTTGAAGAGAAAAATTAGAACAACAAATGGTAAGTTTGCTACCCAGGTGCACCGGTTCGCGCACCAGATAGTGTAGCACATATTCAATGAGAACTTTTTAAGAATTTAAATTGTTCCAATTGCCAAAATAACTACCATTAGTGAGTCGACGATCCGGATGAATCTAGTCGCTCACTAGGTAGCGTAGCACGTATTCTACGAGATTTTTTTCAAAATTTAGATTGTTCAAACAGCAAAAATTAATAAAAATTGTGAGCCGACGATCCGGGTGCACCAGATCGAGCACCAGGTAGTTCAAAACGTTTTCTGAAAAAACTTTTTAAAAAATTGAGTTTCGTCAATAATAAAAACAATTCCAAATGGTGAGATTGGTAGATTGTTTCAACAGCACAAATTTTAAATAAATTTTTAAATCCCCCGCGCTCGAGATCTTGCGCTTATTAGCCAAAAGCTTCGAGCCTCAGATGACGTGCGCAAAAAACGTACAACCTAATTCTGAAAGAAGGTTATGTTCCTCAGGATTCACCATGCATTTCAGATAAATAATGAGGTACGAATTAGAAAAAATGTGGCATAATATTAGAATGTGTTCACGAAAATTCTCGGGACATGGTTTCTTTGGGAAAGTTTTCTTAAATCTTTGTTTGCGAAATCTTTTTTATTCGTTGAAATAATTTAATCATTTTAAATCTATAATTAGTGAACAAAAAATCTTCTAAAATTTTTTGAAACCTTTTTAAATCTTTTAAATCTGGTGTACTGTAACCTTTTCAAAGTCTTTGAAACCCTTTACATCTTTTAAAAGTTTAACAATCTTTGTTAAATTGTTATGAAATATTTAAAATCTGATATGCACGAATTTATAAAATGTTCAAAATCCTTTTAAATAATTTAAAATCTTTGGAACATTTTGAAATCTTTAGTAATGTTTTGTAATATGGTGTATACTCGAAAACCGAGTGGTGGAACTCTTGAAAATCCCGTTATATGGCCATGAAGCTGAGTTTATATTGAATATTCCAGCTTATAATTTTTATAATTTTTAAGTCAAATATCACAAAATATGTATACTTTAACATTCTATAGTAGCGGAAACGATATTTTCAAGGCCGCTGGACACCCAGCTTATAAGAATAATTCGCCGCTTCTTACCTCTCATCATTTGAATCTCAGATTCATCGTTGCAATTTTTAGAATCATGCGGGTTACAATTTTTGTTGCAGTTAGTCAAAAGCGTTTGATTCCCATATTTAATTCAATAAGTAAAACAACAGATTTCCTCACCATTCAATTAAGTACAACCTTCAGATATTCACTTTATTTAATTAATTAAGTTCGAAGTACAAAACGATTGTGACACTTGTGAAACGTCAAATATCACTCACATAACCTTACGTTAGTGAAAACAAACTCTAACTTTTAAGAAAGTACTTAATGCACGTCCCGAATGTGTTTGTGAACAATTTTAATGTTGTGTTACATTTTTTTAAAATTTGTAACTAATTATTTATTTGAAACGCGCGGTGAATACTGGGGAACATAACCTTTTTTCAGAATTACGTTAAACCATGGACATAGGAAACACGGGACTAGGCATGCCATCCTAACTTGTCGAGCGGGGTTGAATCCACGGGAGGGGGGAGAATTCCATGAGTGGGGAGAGCCGCCATCTTACGATGTGCCATTTGATTACGCGCACGAGCATTTTTGCTGACAAACTGTGCATGAAAATATAAACATATGGTGCTGCCATGTTTGTCGCGGGACATCAAAAGGTGGCGGACCTCCCCCTCATTGCATCACCCCCGCAATGGCATGCCAAGTCCCTTGTTTCCTATGTCCATGGGTTAAACCTACATTTTGCGCACGTCTTCTGAGTGTCGATGCTTTTGACCAATCAGCGCAAGATCTCGAGCGCGGGAGATTTGGAAACCGAATTAAAATCGTCTATATAGTACTTTTTTGCATTACACAAATGCAAGACGGGTTGCATTGCATGTCAGAGTTTATATAATTACATTCCCTATGACTACATAGTAAACGTCCTTACTGTATATATGGCAACCAAACTTTTTTTTTAATCGAGGTCAACACAGAAAAAACGAAAGATAAAGATTACGTCGATTCCAGGTGAAAGATTGACAGCAACAAAAATTAACCTTTTCGGATAAACTTTACATTAATCGAAGATAATTTCCGATTTTTAACCTTGCCAGGATAATCTTTCGCCTTATATTCGCTCCATTTTTATTCGAGATGTAGCGAGAATCACGGCGCTGGCGCTATCTATCGTCGTTTAACTTCATGAAATTGAAGAGAAATGGGGATTCCCATGTGTCAGTTGTTTTTGTGCTTTTTGCTAAATGGTATTATAAATAAGTTCTAATTCGTCTACAATAGTTTATTTTGTTTCGGAGGAGATACTATATCAGTAAGAACCATTCTTTTTTCTGTTGCTTATTCTACATGTTTTACCGAAATTTGCCCACTTGAGCCTGACGCAGTGGACGAAATCAGAATTATTCTATTAACCTGGGTGAAACTTTTGCCGAAATCTATTTAATATTTAACTGTTGCAAGTTTAAACTGCAACAAATTTTAACTTTGGTTTTTTCTGTGTTCTTTTAAATCTGGAGTCCTGATTTAGAACTCGGATTCGCCATATTATTTAACGTTCTCTATAAATTCACTACATTTCATCAACGTTAAAACAGCTGTCAATTTATAACTTCCAAGTTCAGCGATCTCACTTTTCTATAAAGTGATAAAGTATATTATATAAAAAATAAAATGAATAATTTAAATGAAATCTTTGTTTTGCTCTAAAGGAAATATTTAGAAGCCTAAAAAAGCTACTTCTCATGAAACTCACCATTCTTAGATCGACCTAATCACTATAATCCAAACCTTATATATGTGAATATTATATGCAAATTCATACATTGAACCTTTAAAAAAACATCAGAGGCTTTTCTAGACTTTTTAATTCCTAAAGTACAGTGTATTTTTTAAACTACCTTTATTTTCACAGTTTTCATGATGTATTTTGAAAAATATTGCTTTTATTTAAAAATATTCTACAGAGAAATTTTATACATATTTCGTAAAAATACAACTTTTTCGTGTACAACATTTTTTCGTAAAATCATTATTTATCGAAATATATAAAACAGCAATGAAAATCATGCTTATTCTTGATGATTTCAATCTAAAAACGAAGCACACCTCGAAAAATATGCATTTCAGGGAAAAATATTATGCATACAAAATGTATATCTCAATAAGTCGAAGATTTGTTCGTGAAATATTTTTTTAACCTATAGTCACGCCCGTGTAGAAATATAAACGTGGGCCTGGCAAGGCACTGATCAGTTTTCCTTAATTTTGGCGTGGCCCTGGTCGGGTCAACTGACAAGGGCCATACATGGCGTTTAACGCTTTTGCAGATTTTTGCCCTACTTAGGGCAAACTTTTCAGGGCCTGTCAAATTTTTCGGAGCTATGCCCTACTTTACTAAATCATAATAGTAATAAACAAAAACTAGTTTTAGAAAACAACATTTATTTTATTTAGTATAATGCTACTGAAAATACATATTATATTATAATTTTTCAGTCTTTGATGCTGCAAAAAACCCGTTTTCAATACCAGTAAAATTTTAGAAATTGCTTAAAATTGTAACATTTTAAATTATGCAAAAACTTGATAACTTTACTAAACTTTTAAATTTACGACAAAAAGAAATTTCGCTTTTTATCAAATTTAAACTGTATCAAAACTTATTCATAAGTTTAAAATTGACATGTATAGTATTTACTTAGAAATAAATTTTTAATAATTGAATCTGGAATTGACTATCAAGCCTTCAAAAATACTTCAATATTTAATTTTGGCACATTTGACATTACATCTTGAGTGAAGACCTCCTCCTTTTGCCTATATTTATTTTCAATCTATACTTGGAATCTCCCGTATAAAGGCAACTTTGTCGAAGATTTTTTCAATTCTACAATCGTATTATTTGTTCAGCGTCTTGAATAGTTTCTGCAAAAAATGTTGGATAGGGACGGTTTATGTTTAAGTTAATGTTCTGAAATCTCCAGAATTTACTGAATACATCTTTTTTGCATCTTATTTTAATGTAAGTTTCCAAATTTTTAAAAACTTTAGCAATAAAACTGCGCAATGCATAGTCTAGTAAATATTATACATTTACTAATAATATATTTCAAATTCTTCTTGGGCGAGCACGATTTTTTTAAATATAAATAAATAAATTTTTATTTTTATGAACGCAATGAAAAAAAAATAAAGTTCTTGTCTTGCGCGATATGGCAGATGCGTGGCTTAACGTATCTCTCGTGAATTCCCGACTTGGGTGGGGCAAGTCTCCGCAAAACTCCACAAAATTTTTTTTCATATATTCATGTTGGAGTCAATTTATTATTTTTAATTCGGAACAACAAAAGCGTGTTTATAGTTAATAACAGATGTTTATAGTTTAATGCCCTGTTTGTGCCCTATAATAATTTAATTATTTTTATTGTAAATAGAAAAACTGGTCTAGGCCTTGCCAGCGCCACTTTTTAAATGGGGCAAAATAGGTCAATTTCTACACGGGCGAGTTTCAGAGTGCTACTATTTTTACGATGAATGTAAAAATTCCCTTGTAGTTTTTCTAACCTATGAAGAAATCTATTGATTTTTGATGATACACTTTTATAGCAGGTTTAAAGATCTGGAAAAACTACAATTATTTTGTCGTCAATATTTTTCTCTAAAATCAATAGTTTTCCAAACACAAAATCAATTTTGATTAGATAAAATTTTTCAAATAATTTTTTTTGTGTGTTTTTCCATGAAGAATGTTTAGAAAACAATTGCACATAATAATAAACCAGAGTTTTTTATCTGATCTAAATGGATAAATGCGCATGTGTTAATAAATTTAACTTTCGAAGAATAAAGGCAATTTTCTCAACAGTTTTTCGCAATTAATTATGGAATTAATATCATTGTTGCATCTCTATCATACTAAACAAACATCAATTGTCAGGGAAACATCAAAGTTATTAATTCATTAATTACTTGAAAGAAACTGTTGGGCTTTAGAAATTAAATTTCTGGAATTTAAATTTAAATTTTTTAATTAAATCTGGAATGTATTGAGATCTACATTTTGTATGCATTATATTTTACTCTTGAATGCATACTTTTCATGGAATAGTTCCTTTTTTGATCAAAAGTATCAAATTTTCGAAGTACCATATTTAAGTGTTTTTCCTCTCATTGCACCTTCCCAGAATGATAATTTTCCTAACCTATTTTGCAACTTATGTAAATGGCTAGTTATTGCAACTACAGTTTTATTGTGTATTTTGTGAATATCACTTTTTCCTAACTTCAATTTGCTATCGAAATTATTAGTCCTTCCAATTCTAACTGGCAATTATTAAGTTTGGACTATGTTTATAATTGATATGGGAAGAGTATTTCTTCGTATCGCTGTGGCAATTAATAATATTTTCTTGACTGTATCATAGATTGCCATCGAACTCTTGTAAAAATAAATATTATGATACCAAATTTTACAAACAATAGCTTCTTCTTGTGAAGACTAATTTCTTGTTTTGGCTAAGATGAAAAACGTATCGTAAAAATTATAGTTTTTTATGGGCGACTATTTCACATTTTTTTCAAAATTTAGATTTGCAAGTGATTATAGATAAAAATTGCAGCTTTTACCTAAAATTCAAGATAAAACACGAAAGTCCGTGTAATATTTATTAAATGCCCCTCTCTCCCTCCCATTAAGTGCGTGACTTCATTTATGAACGAAGCCTTATTAAGGGTGGTTTAAAGACCAAAAATTGCATCTGAAACAATATACTACTCTTTGACAAAATTAGACTTTGGTTTTTAAAAGTATCCGCGTTAACTACATCTACCCTCTCTAATTACTCACAACTCTTAATGCTTATTTGCTACACGTGTGTAAGTACACTGTGCCTACCTACTTCTTGATTACTACCTAGTGTTTCCCGGAGTGCCAGTGCGGTGGTTGTGGCACGCATTTATTTCGTAGCGGGTAGTGTTTCGAAAGGTAGAGTATGTATGTATACACGTATGGCTGTATGCATGCAGTTAGAAGTAGGGGCAGGCTGCGTAGTGTCTAAAACTTTAGGCTACCTAGAGGAGCTCTAAGAGAAAGAAGCAAAGGGAGTAAGAGAGAGAGAGAGAGAGTGAGAGTGTGGTCTAAACTCAACTCTAAACGGGGGATTGGGGAATGAATCGAAGAAAGAAAGAGATAGAGAGACTGAGATATCGCCCTTGAGTGACGAGGGAGAGAGACATGAGTAGAATGAAGAGTAGGAACAGTCAGTTCGACTTGAATCAGGCCTCGAATTGCCTCGAAGCCGGGCTAGTTCCACTCGCTTGGTTAGTTTCTATTTCGCGGTTTCCTAGTCCGTTACGCGTGTAGCGCGTGGCTCTGCATTCAGTTTTTTTTTGTTTGTACCGGCAAGAACGGGGAATCACGTTAGTTGTGTTTTTCCTTCCCTTAATTTTCTCAGGTCGAATGAGGCTGGTACTCCCACGAATCAATTGTTTTCAATGTTTACTATTTTTGTTATTATGACATGACATGCTCATCAAGCGTATCGACCGACTACTGGCTGCTTTCTAATGGATTTTGTCGATTTCGTCAGTGGAACATCGTGTCCAAAAGTTGCTGTCAGTGCATAAATATTTCATTTTATACAATCCAGAATATATAATATAGAAACAATATTAAAAAATAAGAGACTTGAAGGTTACACATCTATTCAGTACCAAGTGTTACAGTGCGTGGTGCATCGATCGGGTCTTTCCTTTTCGAGCCCTTCGGTTCTGCTCTTCTACCCCGATAATTCGCGGGGGAAATTTATATAAGTACGTCACGTGGATCCACCATTGTATTCGACGTAAGTGGAAAGCTTTTATTTTTATTTAACGCTGCAAGAAGAAACTAAAAAGCTGTTTGATTCAACATTCACATTATAAAAGAATAAATAAGGTAGACCGGGGCAAAGTTGTACTAATAAGGTTATATGGGACAGATACTTAAAAATAACTTTTTTATGCTGAAAATTTAAAAGCAGGCTGGACGAAAGTTGTGGATAATCATTTTAAACATGGAATTGTCTACGAGTACCGAAATTTCGGTAAAAATATGGGTGTTTCTACACAAAAATCGGGCTATTCGTACCGAAATTGCGGTACAAATAGCCCTTTTTCCAGCTCCCCCTATTAGCACTGAAAAAATCTGGCTATCTGTGCCTAAATTTCGATACTCGTAGACACGGCCTTCAAAAATTAATGAAAAGCAGTATTGATACAAATATTTTTTTAAAGGCATCTACCAGTACATTATTTTTATTATTGAATACATTATAAAAGTCCCAAATTTTAGTTATTACTCGATATACTTTATTGTGCCGTTCTACCCTATACTTAGAAATAATGCATTATTATAGTCTTGAGATTGGCAATAATGTCCAGTTAATTAATTTTGCATTCGAGCTGATTAGAACTCAGTTTCTAGTTGTGCTTATCACTTGCATCTGCCAATGAGCACCCATAAGCAATAAAAATGTCTGTTTTATTTACAAATAACATCAGCCCACGGTTTACATTCATTACAAATTCAACTGTTCATGCTAAAATATTATTGAATTGCAATTTGCAATGATGAAGTACATTTCAAGTGCTTATACTCGTATCAACAATAAATAAAGACAAGGCCCTGGATACGGGTGCCGAAATTTCGACACAAATGGCTGGAATTTTTCAGTACAAAATAGAACTGGGGTCGAGGCTATTTGTACCGAAATTTCGGTACAAATAGCCAGATTTTTTCGGTATGCTTAGATAGCTTCCATAAATAAGATATTCTATGCTTTTCTTGTGAGAAAAAAATATTGAGCACACGAAAATTAAATGTCACTTGTATGAAAATAAAATTCAAAATGAATGCAAGGTTTTCTCAGTGATTTGATAATAATATTAAGAATATTGTTAATATTGTGATTGTTCATAATAATGTCGGATACTCGGATATGAAAAATAGCCTGAAGGTAATTGTGGAGAGCATTCTAAGGTAAATGTGAAATATTGTATTAGTGTGCGACTAGAATGCGATAACAGGTCATGAGCATGGTAGAGTGGATTGTAAAGAAAAATAATTTTAATAAAATCTAGTACGTAAGGAAGGAAGTATATATGCATTTAGAAGAACCGTCATTTTTGGATGGGAATTTTATAAAAAAATTCTAAAATTAAGTTTAAAATGCAAGCCCGTTCGCATATATTTTTATAGTTTTTGATTATTTATTCCCTTTATGCAACTATTATTAATACACATTATTTTTTATTATGATAACTTGGCCATAATTTGGGGAAGTTTATCCAGTGTATACTATAATTATTATCAAGCTGAAAGAATGGATCATATTTTCAAAATATATTTTATTATATATATCACGGTCGAGAGACGTGGACATAGGTGTGATTAATCGCGGTTCTACTGGGAGCCGGTATCATTTTTAGATGACAGTTGCTCCTGGTGGGACCCTGCTCACTGCTGTGGTTGCTTAACCCCAGCCCCCTGGAACTCGAGTTGAAAATGTACTAAGTGTTGACGTGGCCGTGGGGCGCCGCAGCACTAGCTATGCAGTTGGCCTATAATCGTTGCAAATGCATGACAAAATCAAAGATCTTTGGTGAAATAATAACACAGTGAAAGTATTTTACTGATAGTGTTAAATAATTGTTGAGTTTTTTTAAAGATGTCTGCTACATTTTTCATTTTCTAAGTAAAAGAAAACGGAAAAAACTGCTTTTAAGTCAAACATCCGCAGGACAAAGTTAATAAAATTTAAGTTTACAAAACACTAAATGATCAAAATGTTGTTAAAGAATGGCAAATGCTATTTTAAGGGATGATATCAAACTAAAGTGTTGTGGCAATGGCGTAACATATAAAGTGTATAGGTATATCGTCTTGTTGATGAAGTTTTTCTCTTTTAAAAATTATTATTTTATTGTTAATATTATATGCGAATAATGGGCATTATTTAATATTATCAAAAACGTCTTTTTACTTTCAATTATAACAAAATTATATCTTAATATATTTTCAAATTTTCAAGTTTAAAAAAATGAAAAAGTATACATTGCAAACAAAGTGAATTCATTTTAATGAATTTTTTTTCAATTTTGCTTTTCGGCATAAGTCTTTTCATAATATTTAGCTTAAGATTTAAGACGAAAAGGGAATTTTCATTCTACTTGGTTTTAAATTAAACATAAACACGAACAAATTACTATTTTATCCATATTACATTGATGTATCATCGCCTATCGGGGCAATTAGATTTTGAATTATTGATTATAAATATTATTATCGAATTTGCAGAAAAGAATGATCAATAAATTTTCATTTAAAATGATTAAATTATGTCTTTTAAAGAATAATTTACTGAAGATATAAATGATTGTACAGGTTTCGATGATTGTGATGTAATAGAAACTAGCTTTTTGAAGGTGAAATTTTGTAAATTTTTATAATTTGACAGTAACTATTTCAAATATTATATATTTTTATTTCGCGACCACACGGACAATAAGATTTTGGAAAAATACAAAATTATTCAAGAGCAGGTCCCCTTATCAGAAGTAAAAATATATCAAATAAAGCTAAAATGGCAATATATAATTCTATATTTGTACCGACTGTACTATACGGTAGCGAGACA
>NC_046666.1:88091804-88093518 GCF_010883055.1 Belonocnema kinseyi | reverse complement strand
AAGTTATTTCAAGTTCAAAAAATGAACCTTGTTAAAAATAATTTTGAAAATCGAGAAAAATATGCTAATGTTAATTATAACTAATTTTGGAAAAGAACTCGAAGTGAACTTTTTAAACAAATATTTCGGGTTTCCTTTATCTGACAATAATTATTTAGCGTTTTATGTTTTTCTTTTTCTCTTCAGGTAAAACTTGCAATTCTGATTTAATAAATTCTAATGCTATAGTGTATATATTTTTTCCTTCAAAGATTCTCGACTAACTTCATTGGTACGTTTTTTTTTTAAATGAATGTATTTGTGAAAACCTATTGTGTACAAAAATAACGATTTTATAATCCCTTAGTAAAGTTGAAAAAAAACGTACCAATGAGATATGCAGAGAGAATTTGGAGGAATGAAATAAGCCCTAAAGCATTAGGATTAAATAACAATTGCGACTTCTACCTAAAGTGAGAGAGAAAAACATTGAACCGTAAAAACTATTGTTAAATAAACAATGGAAATTTTTTAATATTTATTTGAAAAGATCAACTCGAGTTCTTTTCTAAAACTAGTTATCATTAACAATAAAATATTTTCTTCGATTTTATTAATCATTTTTAAAAAGTTTATCTTTTAACATAAAATAATTTTAGTTCATGTTTAATTTAAAAACAAGTATAATAAAAATTCCCTTTTCCTCTTAAATCTTAAGCTAAATTGTATGACAATAGTTATGACGAAAAGCAAATTTTTAAATGAATTTATTAAAATTAATTAAACTTCTTTAAAATTTATAATTTTAGTTAATTTTTTTAGTCCTAAAAACTTGTTAAACAACAATTTTTTTAAAATTCTGTAAAATAAAAAAAATTGTCCGAAAATCTTCCAGAAAATAACTTTAAATTTTCATAGCAATCTAGACTCTAGAGAATATTGTTTGATTTTCTAAAAACCTTTTCAAATTCATAAAAAGCTTCTTTTTACAAAATTGTAAAAAATCTACATTTTTTCAAAATTTTTATAATTTTTTAATTAACCATTTTTTTAAATATTTCTAAGATAACTAAACATTCTAAATGTCTTTAAATTTTTTTTTAAATTTTTTAAAGATAAAAAAACTTGTCCTAAATACTTCCAGATTCTTTTTCGAAAATTTTTTCGAAATACTTCGAAATCTTTTAGAACATTATCCTAAAGTTAATTTTTAAAAATAAAAAATCATTTAACATTTTTGTGGGAATCTAAACGAACATTTTTCAATCTCTTGAAAACTTTCGAAATTTTAAGTCAGCTTCCTTTTTCAAAATTTTTAACAATCTACATTTAAAAAATGAAGTTTTTCACAAGTTAAAAATTAACTTTAAATTATTTGAATACGTTTAAATAGTTATTAAGCATAATAGAATTTTTGTTGTAATTTTGTATACCTGATTCAATTTTCTTTTAGAATCCCTTTTTCTAAATAAAGAAATCATTTGGAATTTAACCATGAATCTTGAAACAATTTTACTTCTACAAATAAAAAAAAAATTAATCCGAAAAAATTGTTTTAAAATCTTTCAGATACTTTTTCGACACATTTTAAAATCTTCGAAACTTAAAATTGACCTTTTAAATTAAAATCTGAATTACACCATTACACCATTAAGCCATTTCCCTTTCGGGGTAGGCGTGACTCACTCGGCAGGGGAAAGGAGTAGTGTGTGGAAGGGATAGAGATTTTTCAGAT
>NC_046666.1:88080850-88091704 GCF_010883055.1 Belonocnema kinseyi | reverse complement strand
GGGGGGGGGGGCCTTTTTTGTTTTATTGCCAATCGCTGATGCCATTCTTCGGCCCCTAGTTCTGAATGCTTGGATGGCACTTGGCCACGGGTCAAAGAAAGGCACCAGCGGTCGGCAGTAAAAAAAAACGAGCCCCCCCTGCTTTCTGTCACTTGTTTCCCAACAAAAAAAATATCTAAAAATATCGCGATTTCCACAAAAAATGAGACTAACACATCCTTACGGGCGATTGAAAATAAATACAGAGCCTATCAATTACAGTTTGCAGTTTCAATCGCTTTAATAAATAGAGTTTAATAAATATAGATAATATAGTTGCAAATTTTTGTACTTTTAAGCAACAATTTTTATTGTTTTTTAAATTTCTCAACTGTAACTGGTTCACAACAATTTTCCTCATACTCATGAATTTTTTCAAATTTTTTCCATCGCCCCTTGTATAAGAAATAATGCTCTAAACTTGACTTTCTTAAATGTACCCAAAAAAACCTTACTTTTTTTTACATTTTTCAGTCTGCTAAGCACAAAAACTTTTTTACATAGACGTCTTCAAGTTCAGTAACGTAGAACACTTTCAGCTTTTAGATGACTGTTTTTTTGTAGCGCTAGCATTTTTTTTGACTGAGTTGTTAAGCTTCAAAGGCAGATGCCTATATTTTCCTCGCCGATAGTAGTGCGAGCGAGTGGACAAATAGTCCAGTCAACTGGGAACAAATATCACAACAACAAAAAAAAATTCGTAAAAGTAGCTTTTTTCACAGATACGTTGGCAATGGCTTTATAAAGATATTGTAAAAAGTCCCCAAACATACGTGTACGGCAAAGTTCCGAAATTCTGGAAAGTGTTAAACAATAACATGTTTTTTAAAATTACTCGAGAACTGTTGATTTTAGGTCGAATATGGTGATGTGAAAAAAATGTTCATAATTTTATAGTGCACAAAAAAGGTTCTATCTATTGTGGACCTATTATCAACGGCTGCGCTATGAATTTGGATTAGCTGAAAAATTCTTTTATTTCTGAACAAATAAAATAAAATCTCAAATATCCTGGCAAAAACGTCAAAAATATATCAGGCGATTTGTACTGGAGCAAATGCAGGTCCCCGTTAACAAAAAAAAAACGACTAAGTCATTTGCATGACAAACTATCAGCATAAAATGAACTCAACTTCAGTGTACAATTTGATATGTTTAAGGGGATGCTTTTGAGATGAAACTTCTTGCAAGTGTTCCTCCATTTTCATACAATACATTTTCCAATTTGTAGGTCAGAATAATAATATTTAGGGCCTCTTTTAAAGCTTTACACAAGTGAATTTTGAAAATTTAAGCTATGGTATCGGAAGCAGCGGTGATTATGAGTACTAATGGCAGCAATGGGAGCGGGGGCGAGAACGGTTACCTCTTTCGATCATATTGAACCCTTCGAAATTTTTTTGCTCACTTTTCCCGACAATAGACTTGGCGTTCGGGTGGCCGTGACGTCACTGCAATGCAGGTTTTCAATGAGGAAAATTTCCAAAATAAAAATAAAATTAATGCAATGCACATTAAGCCGTCTTTTTATTCGATGAAAAATATATTCTGCTTGATAACTTGAATAAGAGTAATTACAAACATATCCTTAAGAAACTATAAAAAACCATAATGACAAAAATGAATTTTTTATTTTCAAACGCAGTGAATAAGAGAATTAACAATAAATATAAAATAATTTTGAAATGTCTATAACTCGGATTAATTTGTACTTTATTCCCTAAGCACTAGAAAACTGTGATGGAATTTACTTCACACGTGGAGACTGAGCTAATCCAAATTCATAGCGCAGCCTTGATAATAGGTCCACAATAGATAGAACCTTTTTTGTGCACTTAAAATTATGAACATTTTTTCACATCACCATATTCGACCTACAATCAACAGTTCTCGAGTAATTCAAAAAAACATATTATTGTTTAACACTTTCCAGAATTTCGGAACTTTGCCGTACACGTATGTTTGGGGACTTTTTACAATATCTTTATTAAGCCATTGCCAACGTATCTATGAAAAAAATGCTACTTTTACGAATTTTTTTCTCAAATCCTTAATTGACTGGACTAAAAACAAACGATGGTCAAGGAGGATGTTTCATGCTTGAGGCAGCGTCCCCTGCAAAAATCCTGTGGTGTCGCGTCGCGAGCTCGTAATAAACTCGCTGTAATTATGGAACTAAAAATCAAATTGAATTGAGATTTTCCAGAAAGTTGGCCAATACATTGGCGGAAAATTCTTTCGCTTGAAGTTTGTCGTAGCTCAAACTTCCTCGCTCACTTTTTTAATGTGAAAGTCTAAAAACGTGGTTTTTCATTCGGATTAAAAAAAAAACATTAGAAATTAACTTTTGACCCTTTTTGGACACTTTAGCCTCCGCTAGAGTGTCACGAATAAAACTCAAAAAGAAATTTGTCAATTAGTTGATAAATGAATTACTTACGGCAAGTTGAATGTGAAAAAACATGTTTTTTTCTTCAATTTAAAAAAAGTCAGTTTTTATTTACTTACTGGAAAATTTGCAGCCCGAGGGAAAAACTGTAAATGGAGACTCAGGTTTATTTTTCAAGAGCTATCTAACTATATTTTTGGTTATTTCAAATTTCGAATTTCACTTTTGATACCTGACGTCAGTCTGGACAATACTTTTACTCGTTCACGAGCGCCTGTCGCCTTCTTGTCCAGAACTCCTCAATTGATTCTACAAGACGATTTGGAATCAGTTCAAAGATTGAGAAGTTCCTTATTTTAATGTTAAAGATTAAATTGTTTTTAGTTTGACAAATGTGAACGGCTGATTGAAACTTTATTAACTATTTTCAATTTTTAACTAACTTCGAAATAATTATATTCTAAATGTAAGGCTTTTATTACATTTAAAATATTGAATAAGTTGGTGTTTCTTTACACGGGTTTTAGGGTCCAGTAATAAAAAACTTTGTTTTTTAATCAAACGTTTCGACTGATGTGGGAGTCCTCTTCAGTGATTTATTTCTAAACAAACCAAAATTTATATTTTAAGTAATATGCTTTCGATACAATGCCACTGACGAAAAAATTATTTTATCAATTAAATTCCAATTGTGTATCTTTTTGTTGTATATATATTTTTGTATGCAGTAAATTCTAATTATTTGTGAATAATTGAAAATAGTTCAAAATAAAACATAAAAGAATTAATTAAAGAATTATGTAATCCAAGAAAAGATCACGAATAGTTCAAATACTGGTTTATAAAATAGCTCTTGGTTATCCGTAATTTCTTTAATCTCCTCAGTTGTCACCCTTTTTTTATTAATATACAATAAAAATATATTATTATATAATTACTAACCTTATCAATTGCGTAAGAAAATCATCTCATCACTATTTTACTAATTATGTGTATTAGTTATCAATAAAAAAGGGGTGAAAAACTGATGAGATTAGAGAAATTACGGATTATCAAAACCTATTTTATAACCAGTATTCGAACTATTCGTGATCTTTTCTTGCGTTACATAATTCTTTAATTAATGCTTTTATGTTGAATTGTGAATTATGTGCTTTTATTTACAAATAATTAGAGTTTACTTTATATTTTTAATTTGATTTCTAACAAAAAAAAAGAAAAAAGAAATAAAAACAATTGTACAGCAAAAAGATATACAAGTCGAATTGAATCGATAAAATTATTTATTCGTCACTGGCATTGTTTAGAAAGCATATTACCTAAAATGTAAATTTAGGTTTGCTTATAAATAAATAACTGAAGAGCACTTCCACATGAGCCGAAACTTCTGATTAAAAAACAAGGTTTTTTTATTACTGGACCCTGAAGTCCATGTAAAGAAACACCAACTAAAATCAATAATTATAAATCAAATATTCAAAACTAACAAAAACTGAGATATAAGCGTTACGTTTTTAATTGTTCTATTAAAAAAAAATTTAATTTGCTAGTCAAATTGTTGAATTGTTATGTATAAATAACATTTTAACACCTATTATTTTCAGAGAAAATTCGAGTAAGTTGAAGAAATATTTAGAAGTTTTGAAAAAATTCAAAATTAATTCAAAGTTTGAAATGATTTCAAGTAATTTAAATGAAGTGTATATGTACACCAATAAAATCCTTATTTTGAAAAATTAATTTTAAGAGAAGATTTAAAAAGTTTTCAAAAATGGTCAAAAGTGAATCTGGACGGTTTTAAGGAAATATTTTTGATTTTTCAGGATTTAAAAAAATTTTTAGGAAGAATTCGAATAATTTTGGAAGATGTTTAGAAGTTCAAAAAAATGTCAAAAATAGATAAAAATTTGAATAAATGTAAAACAACGTGTAGATGTAAGGTTTTGAAATAAAATGTTGAAGCCTATTAACATTTTAAACTATGTAAAATGAAAATAATTCAACTTTTAATTTAAGAAGTGTTCAGTTAATTAGAAAATGTAATGGTTTAATTTTTAATATTTCTGCATTAAAATTGCTTAAAATTATTTGCAGCTCAGTTTTTATTACTTCAAATGAAACGTTTTTAGCTTTAGAGTTCAAATTTTTTCATTTCATTAATCGTGAAAAATGTTTGCGAACAGGGAAAAACCGGGTAATGAACTTAACACAAACTCAGAATTGAAAAATATTGAAAAGAGAGTATCTAATATTTTAATATATGACACTTTGCAAGAACAAAAATGGGCCTACTTCGTCGGTATGGAGTCACATATTATATAGGTTGCTTATAACTTAATGAAGTAACAGCATTTTAAACCCAAAACCTGACAAAGAACAACATATTCAGGTCAAAAACCGAGGTACGGGGATACTTTTGATGTTTAAACTTTTAAAAACTGCTTTTCGAGAAAGAATCATTCAAAATTGGCGATTTCCATAGGCTTTCGCCAGAAAATTAAGCTAGCATTTATTAGGATAGCTTTATCTTTTTAAATGATCTAAGAAGCAATATAGACAAAAATACTTTCACAAGAAATGAAAATTTTTAAATAACATATTTCTGGTAATTTATACTATTTTTTTATAGAATATGTATTTAATTTATTTTTATTGGGATCCATTAATTTCAATCTAACAGACATTTTTATAAGTTTATATGCTATTATTTATAATAAACAAGAAGAATAATATTGTGTAGCATTTTAAACTGCGCTCGAATAGCAACCAATTAGATGCTGACTTCGACGCATGCGCAGTTGAGTGAGGGGCTCTGATTGGGAGCAATGCTCAATTGATATTTTCATTCTATTATATCATTCCAAAATTTATGTTATTAAAAGTTGTCCTTAATGTATTTTTATAATGAATTTTTTAAAATAGAATAAAAGTTTCATTTTGACTGATGTAATTGTAAATCTACTAACTTTACCTGAAACTGCGTTGAGGAATGTTAAGCTGACGTAACCACATCTTCGAATCGAGTTAAAACCTATCTTATAATAAAGGGCTCATTTAATGCTAATTTAATGCCCTACTGCCAAATTTAATCCTCCACTATTTAAAAAAAACAGGGGTTACGCTAGCTTAACGATAATCTGGCGGAACCCATGTGAAATCAATGTTTAATCGACTTCTGTCATATCACATAATTAAGGGCTCATTTAATGCTTATTTAATGCCCCATTGCCAAATTTAATGCTTCTCTATTTAAAAAAAACCGGGGGTTACGCTAGCTTAATGTTGAGCTGACGAAACCCCATGTGAAATAAACGTTCAATCGAGTTTTATCCTATCACATAATTAAAGGCTCATTTAATGCTCTTCAAAACCACTAAAAAGTATTTTCCATAATCCACCCCTGATACTGAAAAACCACCCTGAATGTAAATTTTGCACAAATTGTGAATCTGACCATACTATAATTAAGGGCTCATTTAATGCTCATTTAATGCCCCATTGCCAAATTTAATGCCCTACTAAAATAAAAACCCCCGGGGGTTACGCTAGTTCAACGCTGAGCTGATAAAACGACACGTGAAATAATATTGAATCAAATTCTGACCTATGACATAATTAAGGGCTCATTTACTGCTTTCCAGAACCACCAAAGTAAATTTTTCAAAATCAACAAGTATCCCTCAAAAACGGTACTTCGAAAAATTATCCTGTATTCTAAGGCTACAAAAAGTACACATTATTTAATTAAACAAATTGAATGTTTTTAAAAACTCTTTTACATTTAAACTTTTAACGAGCACTTCCCCGCCTAGCCTCACAATTTAAATTGAATAATATTAAAAGAATTTTTACCTGCTGTACAAAACAGCCTATTGGCAAACGACTAGTGCTGTCCGTTGTGGACATGGTATCAGAGTTTCATTGCTGTAAAAGATATCATGGACATAGGAATGTGCCCATTAGAATATTTCTATGTCCAAGCAAAGATGTACCTTCGCTGCTGGGCTTATCTTGGTCCTCTCGTGTTAGATGTGTTGAATTTCGTTATGTACCCAGGGGCCAGGCACTGAAAAATCTCAGATTGTTGCTCTGGTAATCTTGGAGAACTCTTTGAGGAACTCTTAGAAAGAAATCTTTCGCTAAGCGCGGAGCACTCACACCACGAAGCATCCGCAGGTTCATGATACTCACGCTGGCTGGTGAGTCGAACTAACGGCCGACTCCATCCGAACGCCGCCGAGCTTAGCCGAGTGTGATTTCTCCTCGAGAGTCCCGATCTCGAGAAGTTTTGGAAATCTGGGCATTCCCAGCAATCTCAAAGAATTCTTAGCACTCTATGCGAATTATGCTATGTGCCATGAAATAGACCTTTTCATTTAAGGGCATGCTCTCCGGTGACCACATGAAATTTTAAGCAATTTTAAGTCAGAAATATTAATAATAATAATAAAAATAAAGCAAATAATAGTTGTAAGTCGCAACGAATAAATAATTCTTCAATTGTTATTTACATATTACATTCAATGAAATACATGGCTGGGCTTACAAATTTAAATTTGGGAAATTCAAACGATTCAAGGCTTTCTATTTCAAGCAATTTAGTTTCTAATTGTTTGGTTTCAAGTATTTTTATATTATTTATTGTGTTATATTTGATATAAACAGTCAAATATTTCTAAATGTTAAAAACTGATATTTTCTTTAATTACAAAATTACAAATTGAATGGGTTAAGCATGGAATCTTTTAAACTTAAATAACATTAGAATAAGATTTGTAGTTAAATAAAAGCGTTTAATCATGAATCTATTAAGTTGAAATTATTTTTATTATAAATAGTTTATGAAGTTTAAATTTTTTAATTTCTTTGAATTAATACTAATGTTTTCGCATTGAAGCAGTTCAAATTTAAATATTAAAATCTGTACATTGTTTAATTTTGAACATAAGTTTAGAATAGTCTTATTAAAAAATTATTGTTAAATTATTAATACTCGAACTAGTTTCATTTAAAAAATTCATTAAACCTAAAATGGAAACTTTTTAAACTAAAAGATTTCAGAATTGCGCTATACGGGTATATAGTGTCTCGAACCATGCGGTATCGGTGAGGTAATATTTTAACCGTAAATCTAAAGGCACCGAACCATTCAGCTAGTCTTTTTCCAAAAATGTTCTTGTATTTGTAATAATAAAATAATAAAATTTATGTTTGAAGCCTTCCAATTTTTAGTGAACTTTATTTTATTTTCATCTTCTCTTAAGAATATTAGCTAAGTATATTTAAATGTGGCAAATGAAGTAGATCTAACTTTTCTTCTATAATTTCTGAATAACAGTTTTATTTTTTTACATTCTCATCAGAGAAGGTATTAGATTTGTGTAAAATTTGACCCCCCCCCCAGTTTTTGTCAAATGTCCACGTTTTGAGACCCTCTGAATCCGGAAACAGGTTTTTACGAATGTTTCTGTATGTCTGTCCGTCTGTCTGTATGCATGTTTGTCTGTCTGTGAACACGATAACTTTTGAAAAAACTAATCTATAAGATTGGCCTTCGATACAATCTTTTAGTGTCCTAAGCTAAATGCCAAGTTCGTTGGTCAGCCATTTCTGGATAAAAATTCTAAGATTGAGCGTATTTTGAAAGTTTTTGAGACCACATTTTTTCATGATTCTAAAATTCTCTGTACACTTGTTCATAGTACTTGAAAAGTAAAATGTTAATTTTCGAAAGCCCTACAAGATTATCATAACAACATTTATTTAGAAAAATTGATAATTCAAATTTTGATCAAACAAACAGTAATAAAAAATTATGTTTTTTCGTCAAACTATGAAAGGTAGGAAACAAATTATAAGACAAACATTATGCACTCAAAAAATATATACAAATTTGTTATTATTCACTTTTTTATAGGACACCTAGTTTTTGTTTTATTTATTTAAAAAACAGTGAAAATACAAAACCTAAATTTTTGAACACATGGCACAAGCTAAGAAAAAATAAATAGATAACATTTTTTCACCGAAAGTAGAGAACAACAATTTTTATTAATGGGGTTTTTTATATGATTGGTAGTTTCCATTTTAATCGTGAATAACAACATTAAAAATAAAAAAATTACATTTTTGGTAAAATGACACAAGATATAAGAGAAAGGTTGTTTAACCCAAAAAAATCTAAACATTTTTTTGAAATAATTTCTTGATAAAACGCGTGGTTTTCGTTTTAATCGTAAAGAATAACATTATAAATAATGAAATTGACTGCTTGTGGAAACGGCACAAGACAAATAAAAATATTCATAAGGGCGTATGTTCCAAAACGTAGCTACAAAATTCCCTTCACCTATTTTTTTTTCATATGACAGGCCGTTTTTTTAACTTTTAGCATACCAAAATTTAACAGTTTATTTACTCTCTAAAAAGGCTTTTTTCTCATTTATATTTTCAAATTCAAAACATGAAAAATAAACAAAAATTATGACTCAAAGTATTAAAAGCGCACTTTCTGAATCAAGGAATTTGATGCGCAACCATTCATTAAAAAATTAGAAACGTAGAAGCTGAATAGTTTTAAGATAATATATTATAAAATAAATATAATATTTAAAAAAATTCTTAAATATACAATTTTCAATTAGTTACAGAAATGTTAATATAACATTTCCAAAAGAAACTTATTTAAACTAATACTTTCAAAATAAATCAGTTCTACATTTTGTAAAATCATAATTCAATAATCTTAAAACTGAGTTTGAAATTAATTAGTGAAAAATTAAAGAAACTTTAAAAGAATTTGATCAAATGCCTTTAAATTTAGGGTGAGTTTTAAAGACTTCAAAATGAATGAAATAAAAACTTTAAAGAATGAATAGAATTAAGTAAATTTAGAAGAATGTACAAAAATTTAGGATAAACTAATAATAATTTAGGGTGAATTCAAAATGAATTGCAAAAAATATTTTCAAGTTTCTTTAAACGGGACAGTGAAATTTCGTCTGTTTTTATACCAATGCAAGTTACGAATTATAATAATATACATTTATGGGAATGATATAAATTTCAGGGATAAATTCGATTGCGAAGCACGAGATACGTGATGAGAATGTGTTCGTTAAATTCGAAGGAGCTTTGACAAAAGAGAATTCACAATCCTTAAATTACTGTTGTCGATACTTTTACCTTTAGTTTTAAGTAGCCTGTGCATAAAAGTCGAGCGCGTAGCGCGAAGTAAATAAATTATCGAGCCCGAGAACCAATAGTCGCTCGTCGCCCTAGGCGAGCTCAAACTTGCGAGCAAAGCGAGCCGCGCGCGATGAGAATGTGCCCGCGACGCGGGCAGATTTTTCTTATTACATTCATGATTTTTTGCCTCGAGTCAAAACATTTATACAACTTTAAACTGTAAATATTAGAAATTAAAAATCTTCAAATTTTCGAACATTTGGAATAAAAAATTTTTTTACCTTCACGTTTCACAGTTCAAAACTTTTTTTGTTGCTAATACATTTCTTTTGGTAAATCGCCAATTGATAATGAATTTTGAGTAAATTTAGAAGACAGTCGAACCCCCCTCTTGCCACTCTCGCGCCTCGCCGATCGTTTACCCCCGTATACTGCGTATATCTAGCGCCGCTTTCAAGTGAGAAAATACACTCAATTTTCAATTACAAAAACAACAACAAAGAGAACATTTTCGGGAAAAGGCTAGCTGAACCGATCGATATAAATGCCTTTACCTTATGCGGTTAAAATATGGCATTCAACAACTCAATCATTTAGAAATAGTTTGTCTGTAGCGAATTTGACAGCCGTGTGAAGGGCCTTAAGCTCTCGTTGCTAAATGAAAAGGTCTACTTAAAAATAAAATTCGGATTTGTTATATTTCAATTTCTATAGAAATTATTTATGGTCCGTACATTGTAGCAGTCATGATGAAACAGCATATTTTCTATAATTATTTTGCTAGTACAGCTAAAAATTCTAACCTAAAATAATTGTAACATCAGTTTTATGCCTATAAATTGAAATGCATTTTCAAAATTAGCGCCTCGCAGTACGTACAACACTAACGCCCGACCTTTCCGTAAATACAAGAAGCTCGTTCTTCGTGTCGTGTGGCTTGTGAGAGTTAAAAAATGAATAATATAAACAGTAATGCAACACCAATAATGGAACCGATGACGAAAATAAGAAATGTTTTGATTAGCTGGAAATTCCAGAATTATATTGAAGCTTTCAAAGGAAAGTGAGTATTCCTTTATCAGTGCGCGTATAACCTCAAAAAGTGTTTGTTTACCATTTCTTTTCGATACGCCCTATTGTACATATTGATATGTACTGATTATAACTTATTATTTAAAATTGACAATTTTTAATTATTAAGTCATGTATGTATCTAATACATAAATCAAGATTCAAGT
>NC_046666.1:88061065-88080750 GCF_010883055.1 Belonocnema kinseyi | reverse complement strand
TATAATTGATGTCCCTATTTTTGCGTCATAATACTTAAAATATATCGGCCTATTAGCTAGAAAAATTTATAGGCACTACAGCCAGAAAACGCAGCTAGATAGGCTGCCAAGTTTAGCTATATTTTTCACCTAGAATGTCTAGCTGAATCTGGTTAGATATGGCACCTATACTTGTTTAGCAATGGAATTATAGACATGACAGCTAAATTTTCTAGGTACTGTACCTATATTTTGCCTGCAAGAAAATCTGTTCAATACAACTAACTATGTAGGAAGACGAAATCCAGCGATATTCAGTAAATTAAACTTGGGTTAAAAGAAATTATTAGTTTCATTAAATAATTATTCTCAAACTAAACAAATAAACGAATGTACGGGAATTTGATCACGCGTCTTCACTGGACACCATGAGTTATGGCAATATTAATTTATCCCAACTTCACATATAGACGAAAAGGATGAAGTATTTAAAATATATTACATTCTATACTCTCTAAATATGAATCAGTGAAAAAATTCACTGATTGACATAGTAGTTAGACATTTCACTGATTAATCTGTGCTTTCGGACTTATTCACTAATCAGTTCAGTAACACCAGCTAAATTATGTGAAGCATAACTAATAAATTTTTAAGTTAAGCGTTGTTATTACTCTTTTACTTAAGTAGCAAGAAGAATTCCACAATGAAATTAATTTTTTAATTTTTGGGCTGTAAGTCTGCTGAATGAACTGCGGAAAAAATATACTCTAACTCGTATAGAAAGTACTTACTTATAACGGGTAACTACTTAACGGTACTTATCTATACTTTTAACTTTTTTAATATTTGATCATATTTATGGATTTTAAGTGTTTACTATGATTCTTTAATGGAATGTACTAAAATATTATTTTATTATGATTACTAAATTGACATGGTGCAGTGGTACCAACCCTCAAAAGTAGTTATTTCACTCAATTTATAACTAACTTTTACTGGTTGTCATTGACCCATTTCTAGCTATTTGAATAAGTGAAATTTCACTGAGTTAGAGAGTAGTTACAAAAAAGATGTCGGAAAACATGAAGACAGTTTTTCTGTAAATAATAATCAATATTATATAAACGCTGTAATAAAAGGGGCTGAAAATACGGTATTCATCAGTGGACATAAACATACCTAGCGATTAACGTGGTAATTTTATCGATCGAACCTCTCTTTCTATCTTCACACGTTAGAAAATGAGGTCCGTTGTGGACACGGTATCAGAGTTCCTTTGCTGTAAAAGATATAAATGACATAGGAATATGCCCATTAGAATATTTCTATGTCCATGCAAAGATGTACCTTCGCTGCTGGGCTTATCTTGGTCCTCTCGTGTTAGATGTGTTGAATTTCGTTATGTGCCCAGGGGCCAGGCACTGAGAAATTTCAGATTGTTGCTCTGGAAATCTTGGAGAACTCTTTGAGGAACTCTTAAAAATAAATCTTTCGCCAAACGTGGAGCACTCGCACCACGAAGCATTCGCACTTCAGCCTGGGCAATTGGAGAGCAGAGAGTTATTGAGTCGTTTAGTTACTACATTACTAAAGTTAAGCCAAATTGAACTAATTGAATTAGTTACTTTTAACTAATCTGTGAAGCAAAAATCCAGCCATTAATTTCAATAATAAGTAGTTACAATTTATTAATTAAAAAAATAATATATACGTAAAACTGTTTGATTAAAAAAAGTCTATTGTAAAAATATATTCTGCTCTAGAAAATGATAATAATTCGTTAGTACTCTTATGTAATTTTCGCTAGGGGATTAGGTATGAAAGTGCATTCGACGTTACGCTACAATCGATTTTTAGTTGCCACGCAGCACGTGCTCTATGTGTCTACAAAATTTGTCCATAAGTTCAACCGATGGGAGACAACTTGCTCCACACGTTTCTTGGTTTCTTCTATCCAGAGTGACCAGTATTTTATTTATGAGATTGCGTTTGGATTAAGAATGAAGTTTGCCGTAAAAAAGTCCGAAGGGTAAGACAGGTAAAATCACCATATTTAAAAAAGCGGGTAAAATGAAATCTTTCAAATAGTTTTTCGACGAGTTTAATGGAGGTAAATATATAGGGTTACTCCTAAGCTAGTTTTTAGCGAGACTAGTTTTCCTTATATTGCAGCTTGAAACAAGCACAAATTCAGTTTTGAATCAAGAGTTTTTTTTTTTTTTTTTTATCATTTTAGACTTTTTATTACAATTCTATTAATTTACTATGCATTACATTTATTTACGGAAATTTGAGTAAAACTTTTGAGGCTGATTCTTTCTCACTTTTATGGCGTGCATTTGCTATTTTATCTGAACTTCAGGACGCCAACCCTTTGGGATTTCAGTGCGATTCGCAATGCCTGCCCTCCTTCAATTCAGGATCTGGGATTCGCGCAGCACTCGATTTTGGAAGAGGTTTATGCACGGCTTTTGCACAGAGAACTGAGAGGATGAGTGAGTAAGTGCGAGAGAAAGAGAGAGTGACAGTGCGAGTTGGATTGCGAGAGGGGGGGGGGGTAGGATTGGGGCGTTGCAGTATTCACTCCGTCCCGGCTGGTCCCTTCACCGAATTCAGTTTCAATGTCGACGTTATCATCCACCCTTGGTTTCTGTTAGAAACCTTCGCGTTCTTCTCCTACCTATGAAGCATCAACCTTATTCCTCTCTTCCACCCTTCTTTTCTCCTTCCACTAAACCACCCCCGTTGCCATTCCCCTCCGTTTTCATCAGTAAAATAATTGCGGGGTGGGAAAGGGTTTAAAGTTTTTAACAATGCGTTTCAAAGTTTTTTCGCGAAATTAGTAATGAAAATCTTCGTTTTTACCTCGAGGCTACTTTATGTAACTAAACTTCACTAATAGCTACATTGGATATCGCAAAAATGAAACTAACTCATTTCTCGATTTCAATTTAAAAAGGCGCCATGAAAAAATGAAAAAATTGAGGACAAACACCTTAGTAGTTAGAAAATGCATATTCCTTAAGTTAGATTTCCTTTAAAGCCATGTGACGAGTGGGTCACGTGACCAGATTCCTACCTAATCGCCACCTTTCCTATTTACAAACTTATTTTCACACGAAGCGCCACATCAAGTTGAAAATTTGGGACCTACTCGAGTTGAAAATTTGACCCACTCATTACATGGCCTTAAGTGCGTGTGATACTTCGTCGTGTGGTAAATCGGGTTCAGCTCCCTCGGCTTTTTTCCACAACAATGAAAATGTTTGAAAACTGAATTCGGAGATGCTATGAAATATTTTAATGGAGGTCCCCGCGGACTCTTTTTTAGAGATAATACAAAAAAATGTATTGTACTAAATAAAAATTGTATGCATGAATTAACCCATAAAAAAGAGTCCGGGGCGTCTGTTCGAATTTTCGCTGTCATTTTCCAGCTTTTGAAGACAAAATCTTTATTATTGTAGGGAAAAAGCCAAGGAAATCGAACGCTGATAAAATCGATACAATTTCCTAAGTATCAAACGCATTAATCAAATTTAGCAAAATTAAATTTGTTGAATTAACCCACACAAAAAAGAGTCCGTAGACGTCCGTTAGCATGTTTGCTATTATGCCCCAGATTTTTAAGACAAAATCTTTATTATTGTAGCAAAAAAGCCGAGGGAACCTAACAATGGTAAAATCGATAATTTTCTAAGTATGATATGCCCTTGAGGCCATGTGAGAATAAACTAAAAAAGTTTGACATTTTTTTCAAAAACAACTTACGTTCACAAGAAACACGATATCGGGTTGACAATTCGGGAAATAAATGACAAACACTAAAAAACGTTTGTCTAGTCCTCAATTTTTACAATTATAAAAAAAATTTAACTAATTTTGATGTGTTGCTCTTTTTCATAATTTAATTAATAACCAGACACGCTTGATACTTAGAAAATGAGAGATTTTACCAGTTTTAGGTTCTCCCGGCTTTTTCCCTAGAATAATAAATATTTTGTCTTCGAAATTTGGGAAGTGACAGTGAACATGCTAACGAACGTCCCCGCATACTTTTTTGTGGGTTAATTGAAAAAATTTAATTTAGCTAAATTTGATTAATTTGGGTGGCGCTTAGGAATTAGTATCGATTTTATCAGTGTAGATACCCCCGGCTTTTCTCCTAGAATAATAAATATTTTGTTTTCAAAATCTTTGAAATGATAGCGAACATGGTAACGGATGTCCCCGCACACCTTTTTTGTGACTGAATTAAAAAAATATATTTTTACTAAATTTTATTTGTGTGTATTTTGAGGTTATGTGTGTTACAATTTTCTCCCATAATTATTCCTGAGTGCTACCGCCAGCATCGGTACGACAGAGACCTACATTATCGGAATAACAGAGAGCTGAAAAATGATCCTAACCTCATAATGGTGCACATGCATAACATTTTTATTTAGCACATTGACATTTTCTGCCTTATTATTCCTCAAAAAAGAGACCGGGCACATCCGTTATGATATTTTATAGCATCTCCGAATTCAGTTTTCAAAATTTTTCATTTTTGTGGAAAAAAGTCGGGTATCGCGTTTCCAAGGAACATATAAGTTGGATTTGGAAAAAAAATGTGAAACATTTTTTAAGATTACGCTCACATGTCCTTGATAGAGTCAAGAAAAAATATATAATGAAATTTTTAATATTAGTGTTGTTAACTCATTAAGCCCTGACTTAACGCATTTTTCCATTCTTTTCAGCCTTCTCAAGTTCAATGAAAACTGTCAGAAAATTTATTTAATAAATCAATATCTACGTAGAATTTTACGATCTTTCCGAATCTGTGATTGGTTTTAGAGAAAAGCGTAATCTGAATAGGTTATGTTTTTTTTAGCGAAAATTCGTGTTAGAAAGAAATTTTTTTCTCTAAATCGATGCTTTCGGATCGAAATAAAAGACGAATGTGTTCGTAAAGTAAATATATCGCGTCCTCGAATCTTTTTCTTTCGTTTCTTAAGTGATACCACTTAGAAAATCAAATTGTAACTATTCAAAATGGCGTCTCAAAGTTAAAAATTTTAGACGATATAGCAGTTTTTGCACATAAAAATCAATTTCTCACGAATTCACGTGAAAAATTGTAAAAGGGGGTTTTGGAGGTCGCTGATTACGAGTCCGAGATCAAATTTGACAAATTCAAAATGTCGGATCCAAAATGGTGTCCAAAAAATTTAATTACGCTTATTGGTATGATAATGTATACTTAGGGGTTTTGGAGGTCGCTGATTATGAATCCGAAATCAAATTTGACATATTCAAAAGCGCGGGTCCAAAATGGCGGCGCAAACATTTTTTTATTACGCTTATTGGTATAATAATGTATACTGTATACAACCGACAACAAAAGTTTTTTGTTTTATCATTCTACTCTCTCTCCATATTAAAAATTTGTCGAATCTGACATCGGATTCGTAATCAGCGACCCAAGAGACCCCAAAGTACATATTATCATTCACATACATGAAATTGGATTTTTTCAACCGCCATTTTGGATCCGCCATTTAGAATTTGTCAAGTTTGATCTCGGATTCGTAATCAGCGACCTCCAAAACCCCCTTCTACCATTTTTCAAGTGAATTGGTGAGAAATTGATTTTTATGTGCAAGGACGACTAAATCGTCTAAAATTTAAAACTTTGAGACGCCCTTCTGAATAGTTACAATTTGATTTTCTAAGTGGAATCACTTAGACACGAAATAAAAATATTCGAGGACGCGATATATTTACTTTTCGAACACATTCGTCTTTGATTTCGATCCGAAAGCATCGATTTAGAAAAAAAAAAATTTTTTTAACACGAATTTTCGCTTTAAAAAACGAACACAACCTATTCAAATTACGTTTTTCTCTAAAATCAATGACAGATTCGGAAAGATCGTCAAATTCTACGTAGATATTGATCTATTAAAAGAATTTCTGACAGTTTTCTTTGAACAATAAAACTGAAACCATAAATAGTGTTAGGTGTTTTGGTGAGCACACGAACTCCGCTCGCGGTCAACGACCCCCCGAATACAAATCCTGAATTCCGCTCGGGTCAAATGTTGGTAGTTTTGGTGAGCACGAACTCCGCTTAAGAGGTTTAAAAATGCCCTTCCGATTAGAGTACACTTCAAATCACGTTTGGCAAATTTGTTAGATTTTAAAATATTTCTGTAACAACACATTAGGGATCATCCACAAATTACGTAAGACATTTTTCTTTTGTTTATATCGTTGTGTCCTTCTCAACTTCACAGCAATTTTATGCTCGTCTTTATTCAAACAAAAGAAAAACGTCTTACGTAATTCGTGGACGATCCCTTAGGTATTTTCACTTCAAATATCACCTAACTTCACTTCGGTGAAAGCTAAGGGGAAAACAATGGACCAAATGCATGGAAAAAAACTTTATTTCTGTAATATCTTTGTAATTACTAATAAGTATCATCAGTTTGCCATGTCATTAAATAGTTCATTAAATGTTCTATTTATAAATTCAAATGATAAAGTGCATATTTATTTATATGAGATATGTCTATATACAGTATAGTATATGAAGCGAGCGGTGACAACGATTGTCTCTACTTTCTCTCCATCTTCCCTCTTTTTACTTTGTTCTATGACTGTAATGAGCCGATCACACTGATTTTTGGAAACATATTTTTTGGTGTTTCGTTTTTAAAGTTTTCTTCTAAATTCAATAAATAAAGGCACTAAGCCATACAGTGCTGTCGTTCTTTAAAGTTCGGATCTCTTTCAAGTCTAATTTATAATAATATATGGTGCCGAGTAAAATTTAATTAATTCAGATTACAATTGTTTAAGACATTTCGGCATACGATGGTGTCCCTCTTCAGTTAATTATTCACACAATGTATTTAGACATTATATGGGTTAATAGTTCATAATATGGTTAACATGACAGTGATTAGTTTTTATAAACATATCTTTGGTCAACTGTTTTGGTATTCTAATTAATAAACAATTCTTTTAGACATAATTTTTAATTTCTTCGGCATTAGCATTAAATAATATTTAATTATTAAATAATTATTATTACACCATTAAGCCATTTCCCTTTCGGGGTAGGCGTGACTCACTCGGCAGGGGAAAGGAGTAGTGTGTGGAAGGGATAGAGATTTTTCAGATTCATCCAGAATTCTCGTGCTATTTAAATAAATAACACGTTCGTTCCGCAACACTGCTCCGACCCAGGTTGCTGATCAGTCTCTCTAGCAATCACCCCAAGCGAAGAACCTCACGAAGTCTTTATGTAAGGTTCCCTACTTGGGTCCATTAATAGCCAAGGTCTTTGTTTCAGGCGTCATTCACTCTACTGACACTCTTTTTATTAACTATTTGACGCCATACTTTCCTGTCCTGGCATACTTCTCTAGCTTCTTTTATGTCCATGCATTTTTTCAAGCAGACTCTCGTGTTTCTGTGACTTCTTATGTCTCTTCTAAGTAGGGTCTCATTCACACATTCTAACCATTCTTTCCGCGGTCTACCTTTGGGCACGTTGCCATTTGCTTTACCTTGATACACTTGTTTCGTTAGTCGTTCATTTGGCATTATGATTGCAAAAAAATATTTCAATCTCTTATTATTACAGTTAAGTTATAATTACATCTGCTTATGTCATAGTCAATTTAAAATTCATTTAGTATTAAAACAACTAATTTTTATGATGGTAATCTGTAATAAATCTTCAATAATTAATAAATAGAGAATTACCTAAAAAATATATCTCAATTTTAGGTGGAAAATGTTAAAAAATATCAATTTGTCTTAATTCTATGTATCCCTTCGACTTACTAAAATTGTTTCAAATATGTTGTAATGTTGTAAAAATGCAAAATTTTGCTTCGACATATTTTATATTATGTTTCGAAACTTTAGGAAATCATTTCAAATCATAAATTATTTCTGAAAAAAGATAGATTTTCAACAAAACAGTTCAATTTTCAACCAAAAATATTATCTTTCAACCAGTTGCATTTTTTGACCGAAAATACGACAGTTTCCAACACAAAGTTTTAGAACTTTATATTTTATACGCGTAAATCTTCGAGCGTTTCAATAAAGAATCTTAAGCTTTAATTTTAAATCTTTAAAATAAAAAATTATTCTACTTTGAGTGTTTTAATTTGCTGTTCAGTTTTTACTACTTCAAATGGCAAAATTTGTGTTTTCTAGAATCTATTAATTTTAGTATCCGTGGTAAAATGATTCGTAATTTTTATTTACAATCAAAAAGATTTTCTTTTTCGACCTAGGATTTCTGTAAATTCGTGTAGATTCTTGGAGTTGTACTTTTTTGTGAATTCTTATAGAAAATAGAAACTACAATAAAATACAATATACAGTAAAATAAAAAAAGTACAAAATTCGTCCTAATAATAGGAAAAAGTTGTACTTTCCTGTAATTTACTGTATTCATCTGTGAATTCCTGTAAAAATGGATTTAATTGTTATTGCATTTTTGTAAAAAAAATACATGAATACATCAATTTTATGCGATTTTTTCCCTGCAGAATCGAATTTATGTGGATAAAATTTTGCCTAAAAACCAATTTCCATTGGATTTTGATGTTTTTAATCGACCGTAAGGCTTTCAGGTATAAAGAGTCAGTGAACAAAAATTGTTTAAAGAATTAACTATCCTTATCTATTAGTAAAATATAAAAAAAGAGTAATTTAAAATGCATTTTTAGTTGGTTTTGCTAAGAAAATAGAGTCTGTGCTTGGAAAATTGGTCAAGATGTATAATTATTTATGAAAAGGTTTTTTTTTTATGTTACATACAAAATTGTTGGTTATTCAAAATGAATTGATAATTGAAAAAAATTCTCTACATAAAAGTAGATGTGCAAAGCTGAATCTAAGAAAATTCATATACGGACAGTAGGTCAGTATATCAAAGTAGAAGAGGACCACTCAAATCTAAAATTCTAAATGGAAGAAAATTCATATATGGACAGTAGGTCAGTGTATCAAAGTAGAAGAGGACCACTCAAATCTAAAATTCTAAATGGGCGGAGCTCTTGTACGCTCACCTAAATGGTACCGCAAGCGGAATTCTGAAAGAAAATAAAGAGGGCCCGAAAGCTTGCAGGTAAAATCCTAACCGTGAGCGGAATTCGTGTGCACCGGTGTTTTGCAAAGGGCGCAATATTCTCATGCTTATCATACGCACTATTTTTACCAGTACGCCTTTGATATTAGGTCGAGGATATTAGCAGTCAAGTCTAAACGTACGGACCTGCCAAGGGCAAGGAGGAGCTTGAAAAGGGAATGGGGTGTGGCTTTTGTCTACGCCCGGAAAAAAGTCACTATCCCTTCCCTTTTCGATCTCTCCGTTTCCAGGTCCGTACGTTTAGACTTGACCGTATTATAGGGCGATCGTCAATTCGCCGACGACTACCTACGAATCCTTCCCCCTCTATTGCACTTGTCGGCGGCGAATATCCTTAATGCACTGCTGACTGGAAGCATGGTCAGTGTATTCGCTGATGCAATGCTTCTTCTTCCTGCGCTTGTGTCGTTGACCGCGGGATTCTTTAAAATGAATAAATTAGTTTTTTCTCTTGTGACGTCAAATTACAGTTGAATGGTAGAATTATCAAAAGACTAACATTTTCCAAGTAAGTAACTTATAGTTAGTTACCGGAAAATATAAAATTTCAATTAAAAATAAAATTAATTTATCGCAATTTCAAAATTTTATCTGAATTACAAGACTACATCCATTATTAAGATTTTAAATAAAAAATTATTTCCCGGTTTTCCCTGATCAAATTTTTCAATTTTCCCGTTCAACGAAAAGTAACAAATTCATATTTTACGCAAAACACAAACATTTGTTTTAATTCATGACATTCATTCTTAACATCCTTTAACAAGACAGAGCAAAACTTTGCAAAATAAATTAATTTTTAAACCATTACTTAAATTTTCCAACAAAAAATATGATTACAGAAAGTATTTACGTGACATCCCTACCCCTTTTTAATGTCGCATGAGGGGAAGGTAACCCTGTGAGTGCTCACATAAATACTATAGGTCACATACCTTCCCCTTAACAGCGTCTCGGGGGAAGTGGAGTCACCCCGTTGATTGGTCACCAAAATATTGTAGGTCACATACCTTCCCATTTCGAACGCCTCGGGGGGGGGGGCACCCCCTTGATTGGTCACAGAAATAATGTAAGTCCCATACCTTCCCCTGTCCAACATCTCATGGGGGAAGCACCCCTGAGACTGGTCACTGAAATAATTCCAGTTGCAATCCTACCTCTTTCCAATGTCTCGTGGGGCGTGAAGGCACCCTGTGACTTCGGTTACATACCTTCCCTTTCCAACCTCAGGAAGCACCCCTGTGACTGGTCAATGAAATAATTTAAGTCACGCTGCTACCCCTTTCCAAAGTTGGGAGGGACGGGTTTAATAATATCTTTTATCCTTTTTATGCAAATCTATATTAGTCGTTAAGTGAAAATATATTAAACATATTATATTTTTAAAGGATCCACAACTTTTATTTTAAGGTCTTTTGTAAATGTTTATATTTACTAAAATAAACGAAATAAACGCCATTATATAATAAAGAAAAATAAGGAAGCTCATTTTTCCCTTGGCTTAAGATGGTTAAACCAATATGTGGAATGTATTTTGATTAGAGTTGGATTTTTGAATAGTTTGCACGAGGCTGTCGCGGTATATGTGATCATTTACGGACACATTTGTGTAATGCAAAGAAATGATCTGATAAGAGTAATGTGCCTTATTAGACATATTTGGCAAAGCCTGTTTTTTACCCAACCATCCACGGACTGGGTTGGAGTTAAGTTCATGATGGGGGAACTACTGCTTAATGTGGGTCCAATCAAACACAACCCATATAGGCCGTCGGCCCGCCTGCCAATTTTGCGTTTCGGTCATTAAAAATATGCTTATCAACGAACAAGCAAAATCAACCGGTCCCCGCGGAACACCTGGTGGCTAACTTAATTGTTTATTGCAAAAGAAAGGTGCGTTTTGTGATGATAGTACCACGTATGCCGAGTTTACCGATCGACGTTTCATAAAAAATAAATCCAGCGCAAAACAATCGGCATACGGTTTCCGCGAGGCATTCGGGTTGGCATACACCCTTAAAAGTGTTTCGAAATTCTTCATTTTGTGATCATGGTACCACGTATGCCCTTTTGAAATTTGATTACTTTTTACTTGAAATGAACAATTTCAGAATGGCATGCAGTTATCGCGGTTCTCGCTATTTTCATACCTGTACACACCTGCATTGATTGAAACGGTTTTGTGATGATAGTACCACGTATGCCTTCATAATATGTATTATGATGCAATCAGTTTCATCAGGAAATGTGATCGGCATACTATTTGCATGGTTCAAACTTACCGGCATACGTGAAAAAGGTCTGTAAATTTTTTGGTTATATTGCTACGATAGTACTACGTATGCCATCATGATTTTCGTTCATACGGTTTGGTTGGGGCAAAATTATTTCTATCTGTTAAGAGCGTTGCACGAATGATCCGGCTTATTTGCGACAACAGTACCACGTATGTCATCATGATTTTCGTTTATATTACATGTAATTATACATGTATCTTGAATGGCATACGGTTTGGTTGGGACAAAATTATTTCTATCCGTTAAGAGCGTTGCGCGAATGATCCGGCCAATTTGCGACAACAGTACCACGTATGCCATTATGATTTTTGTTTATTTTACATGTAATTACACGAGTATCTTGAATGGCATACGGTTTGGTTGGTGCAAAATTATTTAAAGGAGATGCCCATTTTGCCCGGTATGCACATTGGACCCCGCCGTCCCCTAAGTTGAGCCGCATACAGCTGCCGCGAGCATCTTCTCTTCCTAGTACCGCCATTACACTACTCGGCGTCGGTTCGTCTTTTCTTGCGATATCGAAAGTTATCAAATTTATTTGATGTCAAGGTGAAAAACCAAAATTGTATAATTCCGTCTCAGATGGTATCTGTGGTCATAAAATAAATTTGTATTTATTTTAATACATTTCTCTCCCTTTCCTATGCAAGTTCAACCCTACACAATTTCTTTCTATTCTACATTTCTTCTACCCTATTTAATTCATGCAGAATTGCCAAAATGGTGCGGTGGGCTGAATTAGTTCAATGTTTGCACCAACCAAACCGTATGCCATTCAAGAGACTCGTGTAATTACATGTAAAATAAACAAAAATCATAATGGCATACGTGGTACTGTTATCGCAAATTGGCCGGATCATTCACGCAACGCTCTTAACGGATAGAAATCATTTTGCCCCAACCGAACCGTATGCCATTCAAGATATATGTATAATTACATGTAATATGGACGAAAATCATGATGGCATGCGTGGTACTATCGTAGCATTATAACCAAAAAATTTACTCACTTTCAATCGATTTTCAAAGACTATGTTCCGCGATAACCGAATGCCATTTTAAAAACGAACACTTTGCAATATAATAATCATTTTGCACATTCGAATGAATGTGGTACTATCATCATAAAACCGTTTCAATCAATGCAGGTGGGTACAGGTATGAAAATAGCGAGAACCGCGATAACTGTATGCCATTCTGAAATTGTTCATTTCAAGTAAAAAGTAATCAAATTCCAAAAGGGCATACGTGGTACTATGATCACAAAATGAAGAATTTCGAAACACTTTTAAGGGTGTATGTCAACTGTTATGCCCCGCGGAAACCGTATGCCGATTGTTTTGCGCTGGATTTATTTTTTATGAAACGTCGATCGGTAACCTCGGCATACGTGGTACTATCATCACAAAACGCACCTTTCTTTTGCAATAAACAATTAAGTTAGCCACCAGGTGTTCCGCGGGGACCGGTTGATTTTGCTTGTTCGTTGATAAGCATATTTTTAATGACCGAAACGCAAAAGAGCATACGTGGTCAAATCATCGCACTTTTTGGCAGGCGGGCCGACGGCCTAATACAGAAATTTTAATATCGATCTGTTTCTAATTAGTCATAATTCACAGATCAAAAATATAAAAAATTCCAAGAAATATCGAAGACAAAGATCATTTCTGAGCAAATTTTTAAATTTTCACATTTAAAAAAAAAAATTTGTATTTACTATTAATAATTAAGAATTAATATATTGCCATACTTTTTAACGGTACGTGGATCATTTGTAAGATATTTTAAACAAGATATTGACAATAAAATTAATATTCAGTAAATCAAAAATTACATTTTATTAACCGTTATAGTTTTTTGTGTTGTAAAATTGTTGTTTATAGAACCGCTACCAGCAGTATCTGTGTCATCCTCATTCTGATCGACAATGGGATCTTCATTTGCTCTTGGAAGGTTAGGATTTATAATATTATCCTCATTTACAAAGGCATTTCAATTTCGGATTCATTTAGTATCTCTCCAGGTTCTTATTCTACCTCGTCGTCATTTCGTGCTTAATCGTTTTTAATTACATAAATAATAGTTTGCGCCTGCATAAATATAATATACTTGCAATATCATCATTTAGAGGATAGAATTACGCTACCGTAATGTCTGCATATATTTTAAAATTAATTTAATTATTTTCGAAATTCACTCATCAATATGTAATAGTGGTTCTTGCTCGATGTCTCCTGACTTCACGAGTGCTTTTTATTATTTTAGGCATTTTACGACTTTCTAAAATGACACTCTTATAAGCAATCACAGAGTTACATAGTGGATATTGGATAATGCACAGAATAATCCAACGCCATCTGCCATCAATTATAGGAACTTTGCCACTGCCTATCTAGCCGGGGTCGAGCCATTTAGAAATACAAGCTAGAGCCAGGCCTGGAACCGGGAAGATACCTGGCGATTTATGCCCGGGAAGTATTTGATGTTTGTTGTTATGAGTTATATCAATTTAGGTCGCATTCGCGCTCGATGATGCATTTATCTTGCACTTCGTGCTCGATTATGTATTTGCCTTGCACTTCGCGCTTGGTCTATGAATTTCTTCCAGATTCGTGCACATATCTTATAAAATTAAAGACCAACGGATCGACAACTGTATTCTTGTAATTGTGAAATCTCTTTAATTAAAGCTCTTTCGGCCTAAAAGAACACATTCTCACCTAGAATCTCGTGCTTCGCAATCGATTTTGTCCAAAATGTCAACTTTTCTACATTATGTTCAACACTTTTATGTAAATATAATACATTTTTTATGTACATCTGCATGGGATTGCTTGTTCAGATATTGCAAATTAAAGTAAAAATGGTATTTATCATGATCACTTTAATATTCGTTTCCTATTTTGTATTAAATTGTATTCTTAGCTGCGCTGAAACATGTATAATTTCAATACATTTATATCATCACAATTCATAATGTGCATGGAAATTGAAACATACTTATTCTTATTTCCTTGTTCTTATATATTTTTTATTTTTAATCTTGTTTTTTACGATCAAAATAAAAATTACCCTTCCTATCAAAAAAATATTCCTCAAATATTTGTAAATCTTTTTTGGTTGAATATATTTTTTCTCATTTATTCTCGCAGGTTGTGTCGTTTGTACGGAAATTTAATTTTTTCAATTTGAATGTCGTTTTTACGAATAAAACAAAATCTAGCTTATCCTATAAAAAAGTATGCATGAAAAATCTGAGATCTTTTTTAGGTGCACAATTTTTGTCAACATATCTATTTTCGTATCTTGCTTAAATTGACCACAGAATGGAGTTAATGCTTTTTAATTAGTTTTTTGTCGATCGAAATTGGATTTTTCGATTTATTTCCTAAATTCAAAAAATTATCGAGGCAATCTTGTAGGGCCTTTAAATAGTAACATTTCTCTTCTCTTGACTTTTTCCCATAGCACGCTTTGGTTAGCTTGAAATGCCCGTTTTCGTTTATTTATTTATTTATTTTTTATTTTGAACATGCTCTAACTTTTTTAATTTTTATAAAAAATGGCTAGTTAGAGAACTGGTTTTTCTTTTTGGTCCCTCAAACTGTGTGCAAAACCACAATCCAATGCGATTAGTCTTTCGAAAGTTATCCAGTATACATGCGACGACAACAGCGGCGACGACGACAGACAGACACCGACGCAAAAACTTTTTTTTCGGAGTCAGGAGGCCTCGAAGCGTCGACATTTGATGAAATCCGCGAAAGTAGATTTTCCCATAAAACTAATACCTTCTCATTATGGATGAGAATGTAAAAAAGAAGAATTCTTTAAAATGTATTATCAGGAAACGTACTAAATGTTATAAATTCGTAACGTTAGTTTCAATCTGGGCACACGAAATCCGCTCACGGTTAGGATTTTACCTGCAAGCTTTCGGGCCCTCTTTATTTTCTTCCTGAATTCCGCTTGCGGTACCATTTAGGTGGGCGCACAAGAACTCCGCCTGTTTAGAATTTTAGATTTGAGTGGTCCTCTTCTATTTTGATATACTGACCTACTGTCCATATATGAATTTTCCTAGATTCAGCTTTGCACATCTGTTTTTATGTAGAGAATTTTTTTTCAATTATCAATTCATTTTGAATAACCAACAATTTTGTATGTAACATAAAAAAAACCTTTTCATAAATGATTATACATCTTGACCATTTTTCTAAGCACAGACTCTATTTTCTTAGCAAAACCAACTAAAAATGCATTTTAAATTACTCTTTTTTTATATTTTACTAATAGATAAGGATAGTTAATTCTTTAAACAATTTTTATTCACTGACTTTTTATACCTGGAAGCCTTACGGTCGATAAAAAACATCAAAATCCATTGGAAATTGGTTTGTAGGCAAAATTTTATCCACATAAATTCGATTCTGCGGGGAAAAAATGGCATAAGATTCATGTATTGCACAGTGGATTTTTTTTTACAAAAATGCACTAACAATTAAATCCATTTTTACAGGAATTCACAGATGAATACAGTAAATTACAATCAAAATTACAGGAAAGTACAACTTTTTCTATTATTAGGACGAATTTTGTACTTTTTAAAAATATTTTACTGTATATTGTATTTTATTGTAGTTTCCATTTTCTATAAGAATTCACCAAAAAAAAGTATAACTGCAAGAATCTGCACGAATTTATAGACTTTGTGGTGGAAACTATCTTATTTTCGGTCAAAAATGCAACTGGTTTTGAGAGATAATTTTTTTGGTTGTAAATTGAACTGTTTTGTTGAAAATCTGTCTTTTTTCAAAAATAATTTGTGATTTGAAATTATTTCTTAAAGTTTCGAAACATAATATAAAATATTTCAAAGCAAAATTTTGCATTTTTACAACATTACAACATATTTGAAACAATTGGATACATAGAATTAAGCCAAATTGATATTTTTTAACATTTTGAACCTAAAATTGAGATGTATTTTTTAGTTAATTCTCTATTTATTAATTATTGAAGAATTATTACAGATAACCACCATAAATATTAGTTGTTTCAATACTAAATGAATTTTACATTGACTATGACATAAGCACCCAAGTGCGAAGTCACATACGGCCCAACATTGGCCTATAGTCGGCAAAAATATTGCCGAAGCTCGGCTGCCATTATCGCGCCAATGACGGAATGATAACTATGGCCTGCACTTGGCAGCCAAGGTTTGGCTGCCATTGTCGGCCCAACACTGGGTACCAGTATTGGATCAAACCTGGCTGCCATAGTCGCGCCATTGCCGGATTGATAACTATGGCCTTGACTTGGCAGCCAGGGCTTGGCTGCCATTGTGGGCCCAACACTGGCTACGGTCTTCATATTCTGAATTGTCTACTTAATTAAGTATAGTCAAAGATTAAGTTTCTCAAAGCTTTGTAGGCTTTGAGGTACACATTCTCATCGTGACACTCGCGCTGCGCGCTCGATTTCCGACAGACATTTGTAAACAGGTTTTGTTGGATTTTTTTTCTCGTAACTTTCGTCGTTTTTCCACACATTTTTTTTTATTTCATTTTTTTCAACGTTATTTTTCACGAATACAACAAAAAGTACGCGTCCTATCAAGAAGTGATTCTTAACGAAATTGTAGATCTTTTTTGGGATAACCATTTTTGTTAATTCATCTTTTTTTGTAACCTGCATAGTTTGTCCACAAAATGGAATTTTTTATTTTCCATTATTTTTTGTGCAATCAAAATTAGAATTTTCGATTTTTGAAAAAAATCCAAAAATTGGTTATAATAATCTTGTCGGGATTTCAAAAAGAAATGTTTTTCTTCTCTCGACTTTTTTTCATATCGTGCGTTTTTCGGCTTCAAATTTTGATTTTCGGTTGATTAAAAAAATTTTGAAAACGCTATAACTCTGAGAATTTTCTTTTTATCGAAAAAAGTCATAAGGATAAATTGTTTGTTCTTCTCAATACTATAAATATCCGTACATAGAATTTTCAAATTCAGAAAAAAGTGGTCTCAAACATTTTCAAAATGCGCTCCCTTTTTTAATTTTAATAAAAAATGGCTGGTTAACGAACTCGTCCTTTCTTTTAGGACCTAGAAAAAGTGTGCCAAAGATGGATTTAATTCGTTCATTTTTTCGAGAGTTATCGCGTTTACGGACGGACAGACAGACAGACGCCATCGTGAAAACCTGATTTTCGGATTCAGATGGTCTCGAAACGTGAAGATCCGTTGAAAAAGTGTGATGTCAAATTTTCGACAATTCTAATACTTTCTCAATCATAAATGGTGAGAATGTAATAAATATTAATTGATTGCGAGTAGTTTGAATATAAATATTAACGGTCCTGTTTAGATTGAATACATACATTTCATTTTGAACATTATATTACAAATAAAATTTCTAACACTACGGGGTATCGAACCTACATGTATATACCTAAATCTATTGCCTAGCAGTCGGGAGTGCTAACCACTCCGCTAAACCGACAATTTGGAACTCTGAAAAAGTCATCCTCATAAGCTGCAGTTCAGAAAAGTTAAAGAAATAAATTTTAAGCTCTCTTTTTCTAATTATTTATTATTATGCGACGAAATGTTAACAGGAATATCAATACAATAATTTTTAAATAAATAATTTAAATCGATTACAATTTTTCTTCGCGTAATATTTCATTTTTTTCCGTTGTAGCCTGCTTCACAACTTTTTGCAATGACAGATGTAATTTTTCATAAACATTTAAAAATTTTAATGACAGAACTTAACAAATTTCATCGTGAACTTTGACAATTTTTCAATAAGTTTTTTTTTATCTTTCGTGTAAGATTTATTTATTAGGTGCTAGAACTGAGACTTGGCGAAACAAAGTGCCGATTATGGGTCAAGCATCGGTAGAGAATCGGCAAATATAAATAGCCAATATAGGCTGCCAGCACTGGCTCAACATTGGGCCGATTTAAAGAAAACATGGTTCGCCGTGGTAAAAGTGACACTTGGCCCAGTGATGTGCCGTCACTGGGCCAGACTTTGGCTGTTCCTCGTGAAACATGGTTCCCCGTACTAAAAGTGATACTTGGCGCAATAAAGTGCCGATACTGGGCCAAGCATCGGTGGAGGATCGGCAAATATAAATAGCCCATATAGGCTGCCAGCGCTGGCTCAAAATATTTTTTTGTAATCATTATTTAATAATTAAATATGTCATGTTAACCATATTATGAACTATTAACCCATATAATGTCTGAATATATTGTCTGAATAATTAACTGAAGAGGGACACCATTGTATGCCGAAATGTCTTAAACAATTGTAATCTAAATTAATTAATTTTTACTCGGCACCATAAATTATTATAAATTAGACTTGAAAGAGAACCGAACTTTAAAGAGCGACAACAATGTATGGCTTAGTGCCTTTATTTATTGAATTTAGAAGAAAACTTTAAAAACGAAACACCAAAAAATATTTTTCCATAAATCAATGTGATCGGCTCATTACAGTTAGAGAACAAAGTAAAAAGAGGGAAGATGGAGAGAAAGTAGAGACAATCGTTGTCACCGCTCGCTTCATACACTATACTGTATATAGACATGCCTTATATAAATAAATATGCACTTTATCATTTGAATTTATAAATAAAATATTTAATGAACTATTTAATGACTTGGCAAACTGATGATACTTATTAGTAATTACAAAGATATTACAGAAATAAAGTTTTTTTTCATTGCATTTGGTCCATTGTTTTCCCCTCAGATTTCACCTAAGTGAAGTTAGCAGATGGTTGAAGTGAAACGTGCTCACCAAAACTACCTACTTTTGACCCGAGCGGAATTCAGGATTTGTATTCGGAGGGTGGTTGACCACGAGTGGAGTTCGTGTGCGCCCAGTTTCACTAGCCTTCACACCCCACCCCCTGTTACCAACTGTAGTTTTTAGAGAGACCCCCCACCCCTCGAATTGGTAATGTAGTTTATGTACCGTTTCTATGCTAGTGTGGATCGAAAAAAATGGTTTTAGAAATCACATAAAACACCATGCCTAAATGTACACAAGAGCTCCAATAAAAAAGCAGCTTCGGGGGCTGCATCACACTGTCCTTGCTACTAAATCATACCCTCGAAACGTAAACAGCCAGGGCCGCTTGAATCGTTTTCAATTGGTTGCCTAATGTACTCATGTACTCGCGCACGGCGGCCCTTCCGAGATGACAGTCGCAA
>NC_046666.1:88057556-88060965 GCF_010883055.1 Belonocnema kinseyi | reverse complement strand
TTCATTATAAATCAAATTTATACTTTATTTTGTAATAACTGAATAAGCAATCCCGGGCCGAGACATAAAAATAAATGTAATATGCATTTGATGTAATAGTGTTGAATATAATGTAGAAAAATTCGCATTTTGGAAAAAAAATCGAGGGCGAAGCACAAGATACGTGATGAGAATGTGTTCGTTAAAGCCGAAGGAGATCAAAAAAAGTAAATTCGCAATCACCAAATCGCAGTTTTGTCGATGCTTTGGCCTTTAATTTTAAAAAGTTTGTGCACAAATGTTGGAAAGTACAAAGACTGAGCATGCAGTGTGAAGTAAATACGTTATTGAGCGCAAAGCGCAAAAACCAACGGTGGCGCACCCTAGACGCGCTGCAACTTGGAAGCGATAAGAATGTGCCCGCGCAGCGGACGGATTGTTTTTCGTCTAGGAGTTAATTTCTTTTCATGTTTCTTATTATTTTTCAAGAATGAAAAATTTGTCACACCATATAGACTGCAAGTTTTCAAGTATTTTTGCCGCGATGATCTAAGCCTTGATTTAAATAAGTAATTCATAATAACAACATTAAAAATTACAAAAAATGCTAAAATTATAATAAAATAACAATTATTATAGCAAATTATAGCAAAACATTGTAATATTTTACAATTTCCAAAATAATGCAATATATCCTTTGATCCAAACTTTTGAAGTGTAAGCTAATAATTTGTTTTAGAGAAAATTTCGACTAATAAGTAGTAATTTTAATATAAAAATTAAATTTAAACTTAACAATTACTAAAATAATAAAATACAGTCGATAATTAGTCGAGATTTTGTAAAAAATTTAATGAGTTGCCCCCTTTCATATTTGTAAGCGAAAATGGAGTCATACTTTTTCATAAATAAGTTGATCTGGAAAATCCCTCAAGGTACGTATAGGCGTTATCAAAAGATAACATATGTAAAAAATCAATATATTAGCGGGCGGTCATAAAAATGGATTTAGGCGTCCTATACATTTTTAATGAATAAATATATTATAGATTGCATCGGAAACAAATGAATTAAAAATTCCGTAATGAAGTTGATGACAAGAATATTCCTTTCCCTTTTACTGTTTGAATATGAATAATTTATTATTCATTTAAAAAATATTTTCCATAATAGAATCCAAAACATGCATTAGGGAATTTCATAAGAATAATATGGGTGAAAAGAAATTAGAGGACACTTTTTGCATTCCTAGTATTACTTATAGGGTTACAAGTGTAAATCGTGGATATTCTTTTCACTCTTCCCATTGCAATCTAACATATATTTATTTGTTTAAACAATATAATCTTTTTGAGGCGCCTTGGCATGGCTTATGGGGCACCAACTAAGGGGCCGCAGCCGGGAAACCCCACGCCAGTCCGCCTCTGGTAGCAGCTTATCAAAAAACAATAATTGAAAGCTTGTTTTTTTAAATTCATTGATAATATTTCCAATTTTTTACCTTTAATACTTATATAAAGTTTTATCAAATTTCGTGAAACGATCCTATTCTATCAATAATCATAATAAAGCTCGTAATTAAGTTTCTAATCGAAATCTTCACAAAAGCTCCAAATTAAGGAAGCTTCTGCTTCCTCCCTATTACCCGGACATGCCGCGTTACAGCATCGATTGTACGAATCTTTCTCGTGGAAATGAACACCCACACACCCTCAGCCTGGAGCGGTTGCGAAGTACTAAATTTATCGTGGAGATGAACAAAAAAAATGTTCCTCTAGTGTGCTAATGCTGTACTGCATATAACGTGCAGCGATCGTCTGTGAGTGAGTGAGCGAGTGTTACGCCATAATGTGTGTATGATATTACGACATAGCGAGTTTCTATATAAGTATAGCGTAATTGTGTTGCTGTGTTGACAGTGCAATACGTAGCACGCACACATGCCTCAGACAGGATAAAAGAATGTGTGCGTATACTAAAAGCGCGCGTGCGGCTCCATGGCGACCTTGAGCCTCCCCTCTCCCTCTCTGCACGTCCACCGCCAACACTCCTCACCCCCTTTAGCAGCTATCACCCCCTTGTTTTGCCAAACTTCACTCACGCTACGGCTGTGCGCCTGTGTATCGCCGAAATTGTCTCCCACTCATAGCACGTTTACTATATCCCCTGCGCCGCTCGAACGAACGCCCCACCATTATTTTTGCGACCACCAATGCCCCTATACTCCCCTCTAACCCTGACCCGGCACTGCTGCTGCTGCTTGCACGCAACTCTGGCGTACCCAATGCACGGTGAATTCGGCGCATCAGGTCTAGCAGGGGCGGCTGGAGCACTATTCGAAAAGAAATAGGGATTTTATAGCTTCCTTTACTATTGATTACTTTTATACGCAAAATAAGAATTATAGTGTTCTAAGGATTTCATCGAATTGGAGACACTCGTGAAATACTTAAACCAAGATTTTTTTTTGCGCAGCGTATTTGCATAGACTATAAACCAAATTATTAGCATAATACCTTAGGTCTTTTCTCCGTGCGTACAACCGTCTACAGTACACGAAAAAAGGTATAGTGAAAGTTATGGAGCTATGTAAATGGAATTACAAACTATGGTTGTTGAATTCCCTTTCTGGACCCTGCTGCTAATATATTTTTATTTTCATTTTTCGGGCGAAGCATGACAGCGATGCACCGGTACCACACTGAAACATCGTTTCTCGTTCAATCCGATATTCAATCACTAAAATTAAGCAGCATTGCGCGCGATGAGTGTGTACTTGCTTGGGTACTTGTGACACTTCTAATAAATACCCACACGATCGGTACAAAATATGAAGATTGGACAACATGATTTCTTAGCAGGTTTTGCTAGAAATGCGGTTATATCTACTGTTTTTATGTACACAACCCTACTGAAAATTCTTATATAGGTTCCTATTTAGGATCCTATATGTTTCACCTATAGGAAAGGACAGAGGATCCTATATAGGTGATTATATAAGATTCTCCCTAATAAGGTACGTAATGGTACCTAACTGATGGTACCTAACTAATGATACATCATGGTACCTAATGGTGCGTATGTCTCTAGGTCAGTGGTCGGCAAACTTTTTGCTTCATTTTCAGGTATGGTCAGGCTCCACCCGACTTAATTTTTTCTACTACTTTCGGTCTATTTATGTACCTTAGTATGAGTGAGCTAACCCCAGCAAGTGTCTTTTCTCCACAGGCATGTCAAAGTAAGGAAATTTTTAAACTTTTAATTTTTTAATTATCGATTTGAAAATAGCATTATCAGCATCTACAAATTTTTCCGATTCCCATGATACATTACTTGCCTAGAAAAGTTAAAAATTTGAAGGAGTTTATAATCAAGAAACATCAGATTGACAGTCAATTTAATACTAAATACTTCTCAAATTTTCAACCTT
>NC_046666.1:88048234-88057456 GCF_010883055.1 Belonocnema kinseyi | reverse complement strand
GATCTGGCCAAGCACGCAGGTACTGCCCTGAGAGTAGGTCACAGGGCAGCCAGGGCAGGCTACCCTGCCCAGGGCAAGAGCGTGCCGACCACTGCTCTAGGTGCTCCTGGAGGACCAAAAAAACTTCTGCGCAGCCGTAGGTGCCATAGAATAGTACTGCGCTTCTGGATATGGTCCCATGCAGAAACATATACAGGATCCTATACAGACTGGCGCACTGATTTAATAAGCGACTTAGTAAAAATTGGCGTAGTCAGATTAGCAGACGAAAAAAAAAAAACTCAACATGCGCCGTGTCGCGTTCAAGGTTATGAGACACGTATCCTTTACACGAGTATACGACGTAAATGCATACTTACTTATTGTGTGATGTTGAATTCTTTCGCACTATTACATTTATTTCAATTGCAATTGAACCGTATGCATTATTATATATAGTTTATACATTATTATTTACATGCAGGAATATTATAAGCTGAAACAGAAAAATGTGATTAAAATAAAGTTGGTGGAAATCTAACACGTGTCTCCCAACGCGGCAGCACGGCGATTTTCCATTCTGCTAAACTAGATAATGAGATACAGAAATTTATCGCCCTTATTAAGTAAATGCTAGCACTCAAATTGATTTCCATTAAATTATTCATTAATTGTTCACAGTGATGGCATTTTTAAAACTCTAAAAACTATATCTTAACGTAATCAAATATCCTAATATCGAGGTTTAAAACTTAATTTTTTGCTCTCTGTGGAAAATTTCTTTTTCAATTTTAACGTTTCGTATTATACTAATTTATTGTAATAAAGATCTTTGCATCAAACCAAATTGAGTTATTGATATATTTAAGGAATTTCAGTATAGCGTTGGTCGGCTGACATCGTTTACGCTCGGCTGTACTCGGTCCAACGCTAGGCTCGCTTTCTGAGTCACTTACTAATATTCTAGAGCCATCTTCCGAATTTGTCTTACTCCATAATACAAAAAATAGAAAGTGTCATAGTATAATTCATAATCCTACAGACAATAGGAATTCCTCTTACAAATTTAGTCTTTTATGTTATTTTGGGTACTTATTACTTCTACTCTTTTTATATAATTTAATTATGTCTCTGCTCATTTATTCTATCTAGGATTTTACTATAAAAAATTCGTAACCTAATTTAGTACTTTCTCCAGTACAAAGTTTCTCAGTGTATGAAACACTTAAGACTTTGAGCATTTTCAAGTATCTTTCAACGTTTTCCGGAATTCTCAAAATGTATTAATCACCGTTATCGTAAAATTTCACATTTTTTTTTTCCTTTTCAAAATCTCTTTATTGGCTTAGTTAATTCGGGTTGCCCGAGGACCATTCCGGTTTGGAATACTCTACAAATTTGGTCAGTTTTCGTGCATCTCTAACAAGGGAACCTTCAGGTATGCTTTTTACATTCTCGTTCATGAGAGTGTAATGTAATCGTCCATGCTTATATACTTTCCGCATTCTTATATACTTTGATGCGCTGATTACAAATGTAATTGTGAATATTGGCTACTAGGCAATCTTCATGGTGAAACCATGAAAAAACCATGAAAGTCATAGTTGCGTTTATCTAAGCCAATATGCAAAATTTCGCAAAATGTTCTTAACAAAATTTGTAGCTCCCATTCAGGTATATTTTTTTCTGCGATTGATACTTTCCGTTAAAATGAATGATATATCGATTTTCATGTGAAGAAAATCCATAAACATCATGGATTTTTGAGTTTATCTCAGCCAATACGCAAAATTCTACAAAAAAATTCATTCAAAAGTAGATCACATTGAGATATAAATTTTCTTTTTAAAGCGTTTTTCCACGAGTGATAGTTTCCGAGACAATTAGTGATACATCTAACGATCAACTATTTAGGTACGGTGCATTACCGTGGCAACAGGCCCAAAGTGGCGACAAGAGTAATTAGGCACCTCTGTGACTAATTACAGAAATAATGCTGGTCAAATCCCTACCATTTCCCCCTACCCATTTCCAGCTTCTCGTGGGGAGGGGAAAGGAACCCTTGTGACTGGCTACAGAAATGATGTTGGCCAACCCCCCTACCCCTTTCCCAGGTCCCTTGGGGGCGGGAAAGCACCCCTGTGACTGGTCACAGAAATAATGTTGGTCAAACCTCTACCCCTTTCCCAAGTCCCGTGAGGGGCGGGATGGCATCCCTCTGATTGGTCACAGAAATAATGTTGATCACACCTGTACCCCCCTTTCTAGGCCTCGTGGGGAGCGGGAAGGCACCCCTCTGAATGGTCACAGAAATAGTGTTAGTCAAACCCCTACCCCTTTTCCAGGTCCTGCGAGGACGGAAAGGCACCCCTGTGACTGGTCACAGAAATAATGTTGTTCAAACCCCTACCCTTCTGCCAGGTCCCGTTGGGGCGGAAAGGTACTCCTGTGACTGGCTACAGAAATAATTGTGGCCAAACGCCTTACCCCTTTTCCAGGTCCCGTCGGGGGCGGGAAAGCATCCCTGGGACTGGTCACACAAATAATGTTGGTCAAATTCCTACCCCTTTCCCATATCTCGCGGGGGCGGGAAGGCACTCGTGTGACTGGCTACAGAAATAATGTTGGTCAAATCCCTACCCCTTTTCCAAGTCTTGTGGGGGCGGGAAGGAACCCCTGTGACTGCCCAAGTGCGAAGTCATATACAGCCCAACATTGGCCTATAGTCGGCAAAAATATTGCCGAAGCTCGGTTGCCATTATCGCACCAATAACGGCATGATAACTACGGCCTGCGCTTGGCAGTCAAGGATTGGCTGCCACTGTCGGCCCAACACTGGGTACCAGTATTTGATCAAACCTAACTGCCATAGTCGCGCCATTGTCGGATTGATAACTATGGCCTTGACTTGGCAACCAAGGTTTGGCTGCCATTGTCGGCCCAATACTGGGTACTAAGGATATAACAAAAAATGTATTTAAAAAATAATAATTAATTGATTGCGAAAACTTTAAATATAAATATTAATGATCCTCTTTAGATTGAAATAAAACATAGTTTTCCGTGGTAAAAGTGACACTTGGCCAGACTTTGGCTGGTCCTCGTGAAACATGGTTCCCCGTACTAAAAGTGAGATTTGGCGCAACAAAGTGTCAATACTGGGCCAAGCATCGGCGTAGGAACCGTTTAGTCCGCGGAAATAGGTTCCTGGAATTTTGTTGATGGATATTATGCAGAATGGTCTCCTGAATCCAACGGTATGAGGTGATTTCGCGAACTGACGGTCGTTCTCGAGATGTTGTTAATTAAAAATTTTTACAGAAACTATGCTATATCTCGGAAAATTATCGAAATATTAGGAAATTATTTCTTGAAACTGTTAGGCCTTATTGAAATTAACAATTTTTTTCATGTGCAATTTTTTGTCTGCATCATAGTTTTTGCAAAAAACGCATAAAAAAGTATAATATAATCGATTTTTATGCATTGTTTATGGGTATTTTGAAGATTCTTCTTTAGAATTAGATTGATTATGTTAAGACACATGAAATTTCTTTGGCACATTTTTGCATCTGATTGATAGTTTATATAAAAAAAAAACCCGCAAACAAGTTTTGCAACAAAGTTTTTTTGAACCCGATTGTAGCTGACATTTATTAAAATTTGCGCACTTTGTTGTCTCATTCTGCTACAGAAACCATAGAGGGAAAAAGATTGTCTAAGACTGTTTTTCCGTATCTCAAATAGTTTATTTAAAAATAAAAAAATAAAGTTAAAGAAAAACATCGTGAAATATCAACAGGGGGATTAAATATTAACAGATTTTTGTCAATCTTTTTTTGATTTTCTCGAAATAATATAACGAGGGCAATTCAGTCTATTGAAATTAGAATAATTATGCCAAATGAACGACTAACGAAACAAGTGTATCAAGGTAAAGTAAATGGCAGCATGTCCAGAGGTAGACCGCGGAAAGAATGGTTAGAATGTGTGAATGAGACCCTACTTAGAAGAGACATAAAAAGTCACAGAAACACGAGAGCCTGCATGAAAAAATCCATGGACATAAAAGAAGCTAGAGAAGTATGCCAGGACAGGAAAGTATGGCGGCAAATAGTTAATAAAAAGAGTGTCAGTAGAGTGAACGACGCCTGAAACAAAGACCTTGGCTATTAATGGACCCAAGTGGGGAACCTTACATAACGACTTCGTGGGGTTCTTCGCTTGGGGTGATTGCTAGAGAGACTGATCATCAACCTGGGTCGGAGCAGTGTTGCGGAACGAACGTGTTATTTACTTAAATAGCCGAGTGAGTCACGTCTACCCCGAAAGGGAAATGGCTTAATGGTGTAATAATAATAATAATATTGTACAAAATTTTGATTTTCTCCGCTGCCTCCAATTTCAAACAATGGGAAGGGCGGGCCAGGCAAGAAAGCGTACACTCGAGCGGCATGAATCAGCTAGCCATGGATAGCCGCACTAAGAAAGCAAAAGGTCCAAATATTTTACCGTTGTTACAAGAGTGTCGATTGAGAAAAATCAAAATTGTGTACAATATTAATTAATCTAATTTCAATAGGCTGAATTACCCTCGTTATATTATTTAGAGAAAATAAAAAAAAGATAGAAAAAAATCGGTTAATATTTACTTACCCCTGTTGATATTTGACGATATATGTTCCTTTAACTTAATTTTTTTATTTTTAAATAAACTATTCGAGATACGGAAAAAAGTCTTAAACAAACTTTTTCCCTCTATGGTTTCTTTAGCAGAATGAGAAAACAAAATGTGAAAATTGTAATAAATGCCGGCTACAATCGGGTTCAAAGAAACCTTGTTGCAAAACTTTTTTGCTGTTTTTTTATATAAACTATCAATCAGATGCAAAAATGTGCCCAAGAAATTTCATGTACCTTAACATAATCAATCTAATTCTAAAGAAGAATCTTCAAAAGACCCATAAACAATGCATAAAAATCGATTATTATATTATACTTTTTTTTTGAGCTTTTTGCAAAAACTATGAGGCAGACAAAAAATTGTTCACAACAAAAATTGTTTATTTCAATAATACCTAACAGTTTCGAAAAAAAATTTCTTAATATGTCGATAATTTTAGAAGATATAGCATAAGTTATGTAAAAATGTTTAATTAAAAATATCTCGAGAACGACCGTCAGTTCGCGAAAACACCACATACCGTTGGATTCAGGTGACCATTCTGCACAATATCCATTTTAAAAATTCCGGGGACCTTTTAGGTCATACCACCTCTTCTATGTGGCTCCCGGACTATTGTCGTGGCAGCCCTCACCTGCTTGAAGTGGCGAGCCCTGCTCTACTCTACGCTATAGCTTACTTCTAAGAACTACCTGATCGGTTTCGTTGATGCAAAACAATACAGAATAAGCGACATAGTATAGAAAATATCACTTTTAACATTCATTTCCTGCGTCATTAATTCAAGAAAATAATAACTTCTAGCGACTAGCAGGGGAAAAATGGCGTTAATAATTGCCAAATATCCTTAAAAATGATTACTCTTAACACTCAATAAATATTTCATTCATTACAGAAAATATTAACTTTTCAAGATTTTTTGTTTAAAGTTATGCAAATAGAAATTGTTAAACAATTTCCAAATATGCTAAACAAAAATATTATTTTTACCTATATCATTTATTCCGAAAAATAGTAACTTTTCGCGATTTAATGGCAAAAAATACTGTTCAACAAATAATAATTGTTTAGCAAATTGAAAATTTGTTAAAAATACAGGGAAACCTTTTGTTCACAAATAAAAATAATTTTGAAAAAATACCATTTTTAGCTTGAATTTTGCAGAAAAATGCTATTTTACATTTTTTGGGGCGTGTTTCTGGTACAAGATTAATGGTTTGGGGATGTCAAAATTCAAGGTTATTAATGGGAATCATTTCTTGAATAATTCTTAATGAACACTGAGAAAACTATATCGCACAAATTACAATATATATCGTAATTCCTGCGCTATATATCGTAATTTGCATTATAATAACGCAAAATCGTGATATCGTACATTGCAAATTTTTACATTATATACCGCATAATTGTGCAATCTATAACGTAAGAAATGGGGATTCCCATCTGTCAGTTACATTTTGCGCTTTTGCTAAATTGTATTAAGTAAGTTCTAATTCGTCTACAATAATGTGATTTATTTCGGAGGAAATATATCAGTAAGTTCATATTTTTTTGTGTTTTCTGTCGTAGATTCTACATGTTTTACTGAAATTTGCTCACTGCAGCACGACACAGTCGACGAGTTCAGAATTATTTTCCTAACCTCAATAAAACTTTCGCCGAAATATGTTTAATCATTAACAGTTGCAGGTCTTACCTGCAGCAAATTTTTAATTTTCTCTGTGATTGTTTTAAATCTAGAGCCCCGATTTATAGCTTGAACTGACTCATAACTCTGCCTTTTTCCCATTGCTGCTAAGGACGCCGTAGCAGACGACAGCAACAAAATTTAACTTCATTTTTGTCTGCGATATTAGTGCATTATAATATCGTACAAAGCTCCGGGACCTGATTGTACGTTATCATATTGCAGTTTCTTGCAATATAGAGGTTTTGCGATATCATTGTGCGATATCTTTTTCTCCGTGAATGATTAAAATTCAATTTACAAGGAGATAGTAACAAGTACTTACCTCTTCCATTTTTTGCAAATCGATTTTTCCAATTTTAACACGTATGACAATTTTAAAAGCCCAGAATCACGGTCTCTTCAAATAAAGCAGTAAAATGTCACTGATTTTCAGTAAAATCCCGTTGGTTGAAACAGTCAGAAGTGTGTCACTGATAATTAGTGAGATTGCACTAATTCACTCAGTGAAATTCCATCACTGGTTTAATCATTGAGGTTGACTGGTTTTTCAGTACCAGTCGTCATTTGCACAGAAAAAAGTGTTTAAAATAATATCGAAATCAATATCATTTTGATATGCAACAAAAATGATACCGAATTTAAGAGCATTTCGATCGGCTGGACTGAATGATCGACTTCTGAGATCATAGTGATCTGATTCGGGATCATGTATGAAGTTAAACCAAGATGGCTGACGTTCTTAGAGTACTTTAGTTCATATACAAGCTTTTTATGGTATCTGATTGTGAAGTGTACTTGAAAGTTAAAAAAATAGCGAAATCTGATATTAGAAAATATCACCTGTTAAGTTCAGTTGTCACTTGCATGCGGTTAGATACAATTTTTAGGTTATGTCGTTATGGCACCGGCGCTAAGAATTGGCGGCCATTTTGTTCAGTCTGACAAATGAACCAAAATATAAGATCAAATTGATCTGAATGGATAAATAATTATGATCTCGAAAGTCAGATGATTGTAAAATGCTTTTCAACATAACTGATCCTTTTTTACTGTGTGGTCGTACATGTTGTCGTTCGTCAGCTGGTTAGGTATGGCACTTATTATTCATCAATATTGTGCTAACAGTTTCAAACTTATCTTAATAAAACCGCACTTTATTTTCAGAACAATAAAAGAGGGCCGGTTTGCTATGCAATAGGATAAAATAGTGTTGCGCATAATTGTAGGAAAGCCCGTCGTTACGACAAAGTTTCGCGTCGCTCATAGTCGAATCCAAATGGTCGAGGTCGTCCCCACTTTAAAGCGAAAGATATTATACCCCCGTATATAAGAAATTATATCCCCGTAAACTAACTTATTGAGGGAATCGATTACCAAAAATCGATAGTCGAATTCATGGACCAACTTATTGTAGACCCCCAATTACTTACGATATGTATGCAAATATATTGATGAATTATAAATGAAATAAAGTGCCAAATAGTCATTAGACACTCGGTAGACGCGCATCCTGGGCGCGGACAAACTTTCAAGAAGAATGCACCGCCGAACATTTCCTAGTCGGAAAGATGTTCAATCGCCAATAAAGAATTTTATGCATGACACGCCTCCTCACATTAAAAAGAAGGATCTGTTTTTTTTTTGCAGAACTTTTGCTCCAATAATCATTTGAATTTCGAGATCATGATGATCTGCCCATTCGGATCAACTTGATCTTATTGTTTGTTTCATTTGTCAGACTGAACAAAATGGCCTTAAATTATTGGCGCTGGTGTCATAACGCCATAACCTAAAAATGGTATCTAACCGCAGGCAAGTGACAACTACACTGATAGAAATAGTATAATTGATTTAACCATACGATCGTAGGTTAGAAAATTATGAGTACATGCATAATATACACGTGTACTACAATCATAAAGAGTACGAAATGCAATTACTGAAATATTGTAAATACAATGTATTTATATTTGTGGTACAAAAATGCAATATACGTATTGCATTTATATGAAATGTGTATTCTTATTAAAAAATTGCCTAAGCGAGCTAGCTCTAAAATGTTGTCGTTTAGCAATACACTCTGTATGAGTGATTTACCCGACTTACTTTGTTTAGTTCACCCCAGGAGTATCTAGCTCGCGCCTACGCGTCCGTCTTCGTCCGAGATCCCACTGCATTTTTTCGAAGGTGAGAACTAATCGTGATAAAAGTTAGTGTAAATGAAAGCTGACACGTAGGCGATTAAGAAACTGCCCGCCTGCCAGTTCCAAGTCGGTCATAGGTGCGATAAAATTAAACTTTTATCGGCAAATTTAATCAATAATCACCTGGTATGTCTGAACGCAATGAAATCTGTACCACATTGTAGGGGGCGATTAGTGCTTTCAGAAAATGTGTGATTGCCACCCTCCACCTGCTCAAGAACCCCTGGCCGACAGGCCTAAAGGGCGTGATTGCAGGTAACTTTCAGGGTATGCTAAGGAACGCGATAAGACAAGACCTAAATAAAAGGTGAAAGCCTTCTGTACACGAAAAACTCTGCCTGCCAAGGCTGAAGGTAACAGAAATGTGCCGCAGACACATTTCTTTGCCGAATTTATTTGCTTTCGCTGTAATATTGTAGACGGGAGTCTAACGTTAGAAGAGGCTTCATCTTCGTTGGGGGCTAGGGCTGCTGCGTGGGTGCGGTGCAGCGGGGAAGGCATCTAAGGGTTTCGGTTTACGGTGTTTAGTTACAGTATTTAGTTACGCTGTTTAGTCTAGCCTTGTCTAGTTCGGTGTCCACTTGGCGTAAACGTTAAAATGAAGTGTTATGTTTGTGAGAACAGTGACGGAAAGTTAGTGCAATTCAGTGATGGATCCTTTC
>NC_046666.1:88042111-88048134 GCF_010883055.1 Belonocnema kinseyi | reverse complement strand
TTTAATTTATATTATAATATTATTAAACATAATGACTTCACAATATAACTATTCATTCAATAATCTTTTATATTATTTGGGAAGATTAGATTTTAAGATAAAGTTTTAAAAATTATTCTTGTAATAATGAATAAACCAATTTAAAATTTATTTAAATTATATATAATTTTAAATTTGCAAATAATTTAAAAATATGAAATATGAATATAATATTAGTATAAAAAATTATAAGCATGTATAACATAATATTATTAACCTTTATATTTTGCTAATATAGAACTCATGAGAATATTATTATTATTATTATTATTATTATTATTATTATTATTATTATAACTAAAACGTTAACCAAAAAAAATTTTTTATGACTCAATGATGTAAAATTTAGAATAGATATAACTCCAATATTAAATAGTTAATCAATTTAGATTAGATAACGTTAAGATAAAAATTCGATATTATTTAATTTTAATCTAAAAATAATAAGTTTTTCAACATTCAATCTCTAACATAATTAAAACATTATTATAATAAATTTATTTAATTGTTATTTTGCTTATAATAACTTTACGTTTTAACCCCAATGCTTAATTATATTTTATATAATAATATTATTAAACTTGATGATTTCGCAATATATCTTAATTAAATTTTAAGATAAATTTTAGCTAATTATTACTTTAACAAATATAGCTCTAATATTAAATAGTTAATACATTTTGATTAGATAAAGTTAAAATAAAAATACGATATTATTTAATTTTAAACTAAAATTAATGAGTTTTTCAACATTAAATTATTAACACAATTAAAACATTAATATAATAAATTTATATAATTTTAATTTAGCTCATAATAACTTTAAGTTTTGATTAAAAATTTAATTATAATTTATATGATATTATTAAACTTGGTGATTAATTTTCTTCAATGTCAGCAATTATCATCACACTCTAACTGAATAGTTAAAAATAAGCATTCCGAGGCCAAATGTCGACTTTTCTTTCAGAATGAAATTTACAAACGTAACGTGCCTCGAGTCCCATTGAATAACATTGCTACTGTATGCCGCACCACACCAACCCGGCAGACCTCACCCGCAACGAAGAATATTACAGCGAAAGCAAATAAATTCGGCAAAGAAATGTGTCTGCGGCACATTTCTGTTACCTTCAGCCTTGGCAGGCAGAGTTTTTCGTGTACAGAAGGCTTTCACCTTTTATTTAGTTTTTGTCTTATCGCGTTCCTTAGCATACCCTGAAAGTTACCTGCAATCACGCCCTTTAGGCCTGTCGGCCAGGGGTTCTTGAGCAGGTGGAGGGTGGCAATCACAAATTTTCTGAAAGCACAAAACGCCCCCTACAATGTGGTACAGATTTCATTACGTTCAGACATACCAGGTGATTATTGATTACATTTGCCGATAAAAGTCCAATTTTATCGCACCTATGACCGAGTTGGAACTGGCAGGCGGGCCGTTTCTTAATCGCCTACGTGTCAGCTTTCATTTACACTAACTTTTATCACGATCAGTTCTCACCTTCGAAAAAATGCAGTGGGATCTCGGACTATAAGCAACAAGAATGGGGTGGCCAAAACAAACATCATGTATGTCTGTTTCTATACCAGCACTAAAATATAATTAATCTAGTCATAAATACTGTTGTACTGCCAATTCATTTCTATCAGTGTACACTTAATAGGTGATATTTTTTAATATCAGATTTCATTATTTTCTTAACTTTTCAAGTGCACTGCACAATCAGAAACCATAAAAAGCTTTCACATGTGCTAAAGTACTCTAATAATGTCGGCCATCTTGGTTTAAATTCATATATGATTGCAAATGAGATCATTATGATCTTAAAAGTCGATCATTCACTCCGGCCGATCAAAATGCTTTGAAATTGTGTAGCATTTTTGTTGCGTATCAAAATTATATTGATTTCGTATCATTTTGAACACTTTTTTTACTGTCCTGAGGTAGAATCCTTCAATCTGCATGTTCCAAATTGGAACTTTGTGATTTGGACACACGGATATGTATTTATACAATCATCTATGAAGACATCTGGGATCATTCTTTAAAAATTGTAGGGTTCTGTTAGAAATTTAAATTCTATACTATTCGGCAGAGGATGCTTTCTCCATGTAAGGCTGGAGGCGGAAAATTATAGTCTCGTTCCTTTCTTGACCTCGAGACGTCCTTCGCGTTATTTGCAGAATTACGTTATTTCGATCGAGTGAAGGGAGCTTCGCGGCGATGTTTTCGATCTTGGGGAGGTGGAGTGCTAAGTTTCCAAAAGAAAATACGATACTGTCTTTCACGGCTTTCTTCAAGAACCTGCTTGATTCTGTATTTTTACTCTCTTAAACTTTACAGACTCTCGAATCAGGTTAAATTTCCAAGATATTAATTGGTTTAACCCTCCTGCTTCAAATTATAATGAGAGAAAAGAAAAAGGGTTCAATAAATATAGACTTTCAAACCATTCATTGAGTGTTTATTTCTGTAACTCATTTCTTATAATTTTTTTTAATTTTGTGAATTTTGATCAAAGTACAATTTTTTGGTAATATTCACACTATCATCGTTTTCAATCCAGTATCACAGGTTTGTATGATGAACTATTTTTTTGTCTACTTTCCTTGTTTAATATTTCTGATTTTTTGGCCAAGATTAAGGTGACATAAATGTTGGGAAGGATTATAAGATATATATAGGAGAAGAGATCTGTCTTTAGATTCAGGAAATATCAAAACAGCTGCAGTTTCAACTATGTTTGATTTCATAAGGCAACAAGCTGTTATGTTTATTCTGAAGGAAGTGAAATATTTGTTTATTTGGGGCCATTAATGTTCTATAAATCTATATGAATTCCATAATAAGTTTCGAGAATGTTAATTAGAATAACTTTTATGGTAGGTATTTTAAATGTGATTAAGGAATCACCGTCATTGTTAAAAATTGTAAAGATAATGTATATTTTAATTTGAAACAAAATTAGAAAGATATTTTTATTTTAAATGTGCTTGCTTTTATTTCAACATATAATCACGGGATTTTTTTTAACTTCGCGGAAGTAAAGCTCTTTGAATTCGAATCACTTGTTCCCCGAAACTGTCATGAACCGAATGACTCAATGGGATTGAGGAATTTCCGGCCTAACCGGCACGTCGTTCTCAATTCTTCGTAGCTCATCTGCTTCATTTTTAGCTCGCCTTTTTATTGTTGCTGCAAGGTCACTTGAAATTTATACTTCTAAATCGAAAACTTTAATTTCGCGATTTAATTTCGCTAATTTCGATTTAATTTATGCTAGCAGACTACAGATACTTTCATCACGAAATGTTCTAAAGCGCTATTTAATTTGGCGCATTCATATAGAAATTGTTCTCTGTTAAACTGAACCAGGGAAATTGTCACGGGTTGAGTCGTTATTTCGAATTATAACTAGGGAAACAGTGATTTCCTTGCTTTGACTGGTTGAATCAGTAAATGACCCAAGTAAAATATTAATACTGAACATACAAGTGACTCCAAATGATAGATTCAACAAGTAATATAGCGCTTCATGCGGCCAAGACATGAATTTCCAGTCGTCTGATGCGCGCGTGTTTTTGGTCGGGTTTTTGCATTTCTCGAGAGAGAAAAAACTTTATAGTATACGAGTGTTTGTTTCATAAATATTTTGGGCCTGGCTGCAATAAGCAGGGGAAAAATATTTTTTGCTTAAAGTGGGGAGGCCCCTGGCCACTTGGGTTTGACTTTAAGCGACACGACATGTTCACAAAATGACGGGCCTTCCTACAATTAGGCGCAACATATCATATTCTTTTATATATCAACCCGGTCCTCATTTATTTTTGTGAGAGTAAAGTGCGGTTTTTAAAAGACAATTGTATCAATGTTAGCAGAATAGTGATGAATGGTGTCACCTAATCAGCTGACTTTCCGTCACGGTACTGTGACACCAGTGAATCGCACTGATTAAACTAGTGACGGAATTCCACTGAGTCAAGCAGTGATATCTCACTGTTTGCCAGTGACACATTTCTGTTCCACATATTTGCAGACTCTCCTGATAGTTAGGTAAAATCCTATCGAAAACATCGGCCCGCTGCACGCGCACATTCTCATCACTAGCGGCTCGCAATTTTGAACACGACCTAAGCGCGTGTCTGCTGGATCTGTCGCTTCGCGCTGGATAGTGGGTTACCTCGCGCTTCACGCCCGGATATTTATTCTCTACACTTGGAATGCTTGAATTAAACTTTATCAAAAAGATCTCTTTTTAAATCCCAATATTTATATGCTTCTCAATATTCTGATTTTTCTACATTGTTAAGTATAGATGAAAATTAAGTTGCTCGAAGCTCTGTAGGCTTTGAGATATACATTCTCATCGTGACTCTTGCACTGCGTGCTCGATTTTTGACACATATTTGTAAATGCATATTTATATTCTTAATTATCTTAAAATAAATAAATAAAACTACAATCCTTTCTTCAATCATTCTTTCCTATCTAGCGTTGCATATGCTTAAAATATGATTTTTGTTTCCATATAATGTTTCATGTATAAAGCGAAAAAAAACCCTACAAGTTGTCTTTTATATTTTTCACGAATTCACGTCTTGTGGTTAATATTCGATTTTTCGGTTTTTTCATATCAATTTCGATAAATAAATTAAATACTAGAAGTTCTGTCTGAAGCTGGTACACATAAATCTTGTAGGATTTTGTAAGCACTTGATTTTCGGCTTTGAGGGGTCTCCAAGCGTGGAGATCCGTTGAAAAACTAAAGTGTGATATTTCTGACAATTCTAATACTTTCTAAATCATAAATGATGAGAATGTAAAAAGTAACAGAAACGTAACTTAAGTTATTTTATAGGGGTGAAGTACCGAATATGCTGAAATCTAAACTTTCTATTTAGCTGATAAGCGTATTGAGCTCATCGATTGCCTATAACGCGTGTGAAAGTTTCAAATGCAAAGTCTCTCTGCGCCAACTCGTATTTCTTCGGGCTACAAAATCGATTAAGTTACACGTGCGAAATTATTTGGCAAGCATTTCTGGTACTTATGACTATTTAAGTCTGTGAAAATTCACTCCAGTAGTTTCTCACTGACTTTTCAGTAAGAAGCGTGACTGAAACTCTAGTAACTTTTCCTACTGATAATGCATTGGGACATGATTGAGATTTGATTCAATATAGTCACTGATTCTAAGTTAACCCATATACTGATTGCCAGCGCAAAAAACTGATTTAGATCAGTATTTTTTAAATTATACATACATGGAGAAAATTGATTGAGGCAAGATTCCGAAAACTGTACATAAACCTGGGACAACTGGGCATTTAGGGAAACTTAAAAATACACTTGAGTAAAACGAATTCTATTGAAAAAAATAAAACTTTTCTTTCGGTACTAGGAATCGAACGCTTGACCTTTAGGATAAAAATGTAACACTCTAGTCATTCCATTACGAAACGTGATAATTACTTCTTTTTCGCGAGAGGCTACACAGCAGGATCTCTTGATGGTTATAAGTGTGGGCAAAGGTGAGGTGATGTGGAGCATTCCGATCTTAGCTTCTATGCATGGAACGAACAGCTGGATGAATCCGAATGTCGCCGACTTCAGCCGAGTCTGTAGAATCCCACGTTAGTTCTGATCGCGACCTAGCAATCATGGTTACAGAATATATCTTTAACTGTTCTAGAACACAAAAGAACGTGTTCTAGAATAGGTTAGTAACAGGTTACGAGCATGTGAGTAACTATGTCATCCCCCAAACGCTATAACATTTCTGTAACAATTCTAGAACGCTGCACTCAGAGAAATGATTGGATAGGCTGACCCATAAGTTGGTTGCTATGGTCAACTTTGTTGGACGCTGGGGCGCCATCCACTTATAGACCGTGGGCTGACAACGTAAATGGGAGCGTGATACGGATAAGGCCAATTTTCACATGAGATGTTCGTCTGATGATGAGGAACGTAAAAATGGGTG
>NC_046666.1:88023931-88042011 GCF_010883055.1 Belonocnema kinseyi | reverse complement strand
AACTGCCAAAAATTCGCACCTTTGACAGGTCGCCACAGGTGAACGCATCCACTCACACCTGCCAGGCACCCATTTTTACGTTCCTCATCATCAGAAGAACATATCATGTGAAAATTGGCCTTATCCGTATCACGCTCCCATTTACGTTGTCAGCCCACGGTATATTAGTTGGCTGAGGCACCCACTTTAAATGGACACGGTCATGATCCAACAAAGCATGGTCCTGCCAGGCGCAAGTGAAAAAAAGTCAACCAATCAGATTCGGCACCCTAGGGCACCCGACCTTTCTGACATCTTGGATCGAGTGCGGCAGTTGGATTCCCCTTCCATTCGCGCCAATGCAGTGAGTATGGTGGGGGGTGTCGCACAGTGGGGTATTTTGGATTTGTTCGTGCAAAAAATCGACGACTCGTAAATTTTCAACCGAATTGTATTTTTTTTTTAAATACTTGTGAATAAATTTACTGTCGGAGAGATACGCCACTATTACGGTTTGAATCGTCAGTACGTCAAAAAAACGTCGACCAACGTCGGCAGTCGTCGGCCGATTTTTAGGCTATTCAGATTTTTAATAAAATAATTTAATTTTCAAACGATTCAACCGAGAAACGTTTATTCTGAAGAGATCAACGAAAGAGTATTTTATACAAGTTTAAATATTTCTTCTTACAGTTTTTATGTTTATTTTAATAAAAACTGTAAGCAAACAAGATTTAAAATTCTATAAAATACTCTTTCGTTGATTTCTTCAGAATAAGCGTTTCTCGGTTGAATAATTTGAAAATTAAAGTATTAATGTTATGAACGTTTATTAACTATTATTAAAAACTTTTATTGCAAAAATAGAATGAGAATAGAAAGGATTGCACTTGTAACGGTTGAAAACATAAATACCAATGAGCATGAAGCATTGTTGGTACGAATTACCAAATATTACTCACATCTGAATAGCCTAAAAATCGGCCGACGACTGTCGACGTTGGTTGACGTTTTTTTTACGTACTGACGATTCAAACCGTAATAGTGGCGTATCTCTCCGACAGTAAATTTATTCACGAGTATTTAAAAAAAAATTCATTTCGGTTGAAAATTGACGAGTCGTCGATTTTTTGCACGAACAAATCCAAAATACCCCACTGTGCGTCGGTTCACTTCAAATCACTTCAAGTCGAACGTATTTGAGCATCGAATTGGCGGGACCATGGTTTGTTGGATCATGGGACACGGTAGTGTTCGTTGTGCCAGCCAACTGAGTTGGTGTGGCGAAGAGGCGGTATGGCTGCCTCATTCAACTACCTCGGTTATAATAACTGCTTAAATGGTCACCGTGCCACTGTGCTGTTTTACTCACCTATTTCAGATGGAACCTTTTAATTTTTGATAAATATGTAATGAAAATGTAATAATTTTTTAGCTCTATTTTCTGCAAATTAATATGCTATTTTACTATTAAGAGAATAAAATAAGAAATTCACCTGTATGTAACCCGAGAAAACATAACCCTAACGTTGCATCAATGTACACACTCACGACATAGGTCTTTATATAAAAATTAAAACCATCAACACATCCATCGCTGATAACCTCAAAAAGCACAATTTCCACTTTAAAAACTTCACTCGCCTATTCCAAATCTAAGACGAAACGCACTAAATGATTGCATTAGGCATCATGAGACATGTGCCTGTCAACCCAGCGGACCCAAAGAGACTCTGGCGCATCCGCAATGGACCAGAAAGACAAATCTGGACCCACCGGCCAATTAGTTGGCTGTGCTAACTTTTCGGTAGTTGGAGAGCCCAATGCATTGCTGGAGCGGCCAATTAACACTCAACAATTATAACTGGTCACTGTAGCCAATGGACTTGGCTGCCCTGACAGTTTGAACAGACGTTCTAACCAACTATTCCTTATCCAACAAAAAATAGGTGTGTCAACCAACCATTTTTCTGAGTGTGTGGCAACCGATCTGTAACATTTCTAGAACAATTCTAGAACTTAATTACAAATTTTGTATAACAAATCTTTAACAGATCTAGAACGCTCTCACAACCGTTCTGTAACAATTCTAGAACTTCGGTACTTTTCATTGTAAAAAATCAAGGAAAATTCTATAAAATTTCTATAACAATTCTATAACAGTTCTAGAACATTTATTTATCAAATATGGAACACTGTTATGTATCCCTCACCGCAATAGGATATCCCGGGATATTCGATTTGAGTCCATTTATGTCCCAAGTTCTTCTAGGGATAACCCGTCGGAATATCCTGCGAGGCGGAAATTTTGATATCCCCATGGATATATTATGAGCCGGGATAGCTCGTACGTAGTCCTGACTAAAAAAAATTATGCGCCCGAGATATCCACATTAGGGATATTCGCAAGGGTCAGCTCGACCATAGTGTTAGCGAAGTAATCTTTGTTCCCAATTTGTTCTAGAACACACTTGTAACAGGATTCTAGAGCTTCGATATAACACTGTTGCGGCACAGTTCTAAAATAAACTCGAAACAAATATTTTAAAGCGTCTGTGATCAGTTTGTTCTAGAACAATTCCATAGCAACTGTTACAGAACAGTGCTGTCACATAGTTCGAGAACAGTTCTGTCACAATTTTGTCTCAATGTTCTAGAATACTGTTACCTTTTTGTTCTAGAACAGTTCAATCATAATTTTGTCACAGTGTTCTAGAACACTGTTACCTTTATGTTCTAGAACAGTTCTGTCGCCATTTCGTAACAACTGTTATAGAACGAAGTTCCTTTTTTGATCTAGAACAGTTACAGAACGTGTTTACTGGGTAGCAGCGTCGGAAATTTCGTAACTCCCAGCAGTCTCATCGAAATCTTGGAAATCTATAAGAATTTAATACTGATTGCCACATTCACATGTTTAAGATTTTTAGATTTCGTAGTGAGTGCCCCTCGCTTCTTCGAATATTTGACTTCAAAGGAATCATCCCGTTCACGCTCATTTCTTTCAAAGGTAATATTGTTAAATCAGCCGAAACTTAGTAAAATGAACCAAATTTTTTGTTTTCATTTTAAATGAAACATGTTTTTATCTAAATTAATTTTGACTGCAAGGTTATAGTTTTAATTTGTTTTCGACTTAATAAAATGGAATTTCAGTGAACTGAATGAGAATCAATTTCTCTGCCTTAAAGTAAGTGCAAGGAGGATTAGGGAATTCGAACAGAGTCAACCCTATACTGAACTCTAGAGAATTCAAAGAGAATCTAAAGGTTATTCGTGATAAATCACCCAGTATTCTGAGTTCAATTGAATTTAGCGTAATTACTGTGAATGAGACTGAATTCATAATAAGATTTAATTATCTTCCATAGAATGAGTGAATTCAAACCTTTCACTTCATTTCAGAGAATTCAAAGAGCATTCAAGTCAATATAATTTACATTACCTTTTATTCTTAGCTACCTAAAAAAATGTATGTCATTTGAATAAATTTAGATTATTACAACTCATAACATCCATTGGTATTGAAACAAAAGTATTTTTATTCCTTTATTTTAACGATTTAAAAAAGTATATTAAAAAGAATTGGTATTGAACATTTTTTTGAAACTTATGCCGTTTTCACAACAATTTAAGTTATTTATTTTCAATGTTATTCTGTACTAGTTAAATTAAAAATACGCATTCTAGCGTACAGTGGATCTAATCAATTTTGTAGATATAATTTATGCGTAAAACTTTGTTAAATAAAATCTTGTTGTAGATTGTGTCGTTTTACCAAAAATTTATTTTTTATTTTTTACGATTAAAAGAGAATCTAATCCTCATATATAAAAATGATTAATAACAAATTTGAAGATACTTTTTGATTGGACATTTTTTGTGTATTAATTTTTTTTCGTGCCTGGTGTGGTTTTTCAAAAAATTTATTTTGTTTTGTTTTTAATGATAGTTTTTAATATTCAAATAAAAACTGCGCGTCTTAACAAAAAATGATTTATAACCAATTTGTAGATCTTTTTAAAGTACACAATTTGTGTTTCTTTATTTTTTGTTTGTATCTTGCATAATTTGAACACAAAATGCAATTTTCTATTTTTTCTTATTTTTTGTGCGATTAAACTTTGAATTTTCGATTTTTCAAAAAAATTCGAAAAGCAGTTATGATAATCTTGCAGGTCTTTAAAAAGGCAACGTTGTTCTTCGCTTGTGTTTTTTTCGTATCGTGCGTTGTTCGTCTTCAAATGTTAATTTTTTTTTTTTAATGCTAAAACTCTGACCATTTTTTTAAAAATCGAAAAACGTCGTAAGCATAAACTGTTCGAATTTTCGATTAATACAAACAGTCGTACATAGAGTTTCCAAATTTTTGTTCCAAAAATTTTGAAATTGCTCTAACCTTTGGAATTTTCATCAAAAATAGCCGGCTGACGAACTTGTTCTTTTCTTTTACGGCTTAAAAAAATCTGCTTAATCTCAATCTAATCTGATCATTTTTTCAAAAGGCATCGTGTTTACAGACTACATACTACAGACATAATTCAAACAGACACACCTTGGTAAAAATAGTTTTTTTCTGGTTCAGGGGGTTTCAAAACTTGGAGATTTCATTAAAACCGATTAATTCAAATTTTACATAAAACCCATACTTTCTTATTAGGATGAGAATGCAAAAATCTGTCTGATGTGCAGACACATTCGGATCGCGCACAGCTCGCTACGCTTGCAAGTATGGGCACATGTGTTTGGCGGATCTTGCGCTTCGCGATCGATAATTTATTTACCTTGCGCTACACTCGGTTTTTTTAATCTTCCACGTTTGTAACTTTAAAAATTTAATGTATTACCATTGACTTCTGTAATTTGATAATTGTAAATCCTCTTTTGTTGAAACCCTTTCGGCCTTAACAAAAACATTTGCATCGCGTGTCACGCGTTTCGGACTCGAGTAACGAATTTTAAAAACGCAAAATTGTCTATATTGTGTTGAACTTTATCATATTAAATGTATATTTTAATCATTTCTGTACTCGGTTCGGTACTTCAGTTTTAGGTGAAATTTTTTTCCGTCAAGCAGTTTCAAGGGCGGACCCAGAAACTGAATTTGGTGGGGGCGATTTGAAAACTTATGGAGGAGCTACTTTGTATTAGATGCATGCATGGATTATATTTGCTGATAGTATATGCAATTTGAGAACTTTTGGTGGTGGCGATTGCCCCTATGCCCCCACCGTGTGTTTTTGACGAAAAAATGCTTATCGAAAAATATTGTTAACAAAATTTATAAAACTTCTAAAATAATTAATTTTTCTTATAAACATTTTTTCTTAAATTGCATAGTATAACTAAAAAATGGAATTTTGTGGTTTTAATAACATTTTTGACGGTTTAAAAGAACTGCGTTTTATCAAGAAAATTTTTGTAAGAAAATTTTTAGATCTTTTTGAGATAAACAATTTTGCAATTCAACGTTTTTTCTGTATCTCGCTTAGTTTTGCTGGAAAATTGAATTTCTGATTTTTTAAAAAGCATTTTCGATGGATAAAATCCAGAGCCATTAGTCAAAAATGGCTGCTTAACGAACTCGTGCTTTATTTTAAGGCCTTGAAATATTGTGCCAAAGGAAAATATCCTATCCGATAATTTCTTCGAAAGTTATCGTGTTCACAGGCAACGACGTCGGCGAAGGCGGACACGGAAGTAAAGACCAATTTTTTCTCAATCAGTGAGTCTGAAAACGTTGAGATTTATTAAATCCGCGCAATCAATTTTCAGATAAAACCAATACATTCTCATTGAGATGAAAATGCAAAAAGAGTTCGAGTTCACAGAGAATCCAAGGGAATTGAATTAAATTCAACATAATTTTGTAATGATTGCCTGTCGTTTAATTTTTTGCTATTTCTGCAACACGCACTTTTGGTCTTCGTCAAATCAAATTAATTCCAGGAAGCCGCTGCATCTGCGGACCAAGCCAAGACCATCAAGACGTAATAAGAAAGGAATCGAGAACAAAGAAGACCTTGTTCTGCCGATTTTTGGTATGTGGTCTCTGACTTGCGTTCGTCGGCCCTGGCACGTGTTATATTAGAAAAGTGGCAGGGATTGGTGATCTAAAGAGCATTAGAGGGGGTCGAGGGAGGAGGGGCAAGAGCGTGAGAGTGAAGTTAGGAGAGTCGAGGGACATAGCTTAACACAGTTGCACAGCGTGCGTACCGAGTTTCGGCAATCGTAGCCTTAGGCAATCTATTCCCCTCCTCTCTCACACCCCCTCCCCATACAAATTCACCGAGAGAACTGAAACCTCCTCCCTGGCCCTCTTGCCCCCACCACCCCGCGCACTCGTACTATTTCGACCAACCGCATTTGCATCGGCACCGATGACCCATATACGCATTCTTCCTCGGTACGATTCATCCGACTTTTTCAGCTTTTAGATTTCAACTTTCCATTTCTGCGGTTGACACGTGTCGTGCAATCAGTCCTTGACGAGAAATCGCGATTAGTGGCTTAAAGCGTATTGTTGCAATTTTTCGCGAAGGGAAGGGGCCTAAAAGTGATACCGGTTTTTGAAGTTTCGAGGAACTGGATTAGATGACACAACTTCTCGTTTTGTTGCCAGTGTTTGAAGAAGTAGCGCTGAAGAGTTTTTTTTAATTTGGCGCGCTTATGACTGGCATAGTGAATATTTTACGGATCGACGATCTATCCGCGATCGAAGCAGGCGTACCACTAAGCACTAAATAATTGACAGGATAAATGTGTGGAGTTAACAGAAATATTTCTTTAACTCGGTGAACTTTAAATGTTCTCTGGTAGGAGGTGGCATTGATTTCGACGCTCAAGAAGACGGATAACGGAAGTGTTGCTTTCCAACTGTGTTCAGTCAGTAGTGTTAGCCGCAATTGAATCAGTGAGAAACTTTTAAGTGTTTAAAATCAATTTAAATTTGAAACTCTCGGGATGTTGTATTGGTGTTTCACAGTGGCATTGTACCGCGAATTCTATTGGAAAGGTAGTGATATGTTGTAGAGGTGATTAGAAAGTGCGGCTGATATGCATGCAATGACATTTTCGAAATCGATGTGCAAAATTCGATTGCATCACGAATCAAGAGCTTGATCGACCTTGTGCGAAAGACATCCACGCGCGGCAAGCAGCGGTGTTGACAATGACTCATGAATGAGGAGCACGAGTAAATAACCAAAACCGCTTTCGAGACCTTCGTACTTGTCACTTCTCACCTAATTGATGAACGCCGGTACGTTGCATTTTTTAAAGAACAAATACTGAGCAAATATTAGACGATTATGAGTTTCTAAAGTAAAGTTGCAACGAGAGTGTTGTGATCGAGGTTATGACAAGGTCTTCCGTTTTTTCTATCCTTCGATTTTACAGAACAAAAAACCGAAAAAAATTTTAAATATTAAATTGTATTGGGAAAAAGTAAACGCTATACATTCAGTAAAATTAGGGCTATGGAATTAATTTCTTTATAAACTTGAATTTAAAATGCGTAGGAAAATAAGGGAATCACTTGTCATTTAAAACATAAATATAAACTTTTTGAATTTTAGTTCATCGTTTATGGGGAAAAAATTGTAAACTGTCGTTTCTAATTTTGAGTGACGTTAGGGTATAATGAAATTTAATTGCCAAAGTTAGTTTTTATTAGTGTTTTTCGCGGATATGATGTGATTAGAGTTTTCTCATTATCTTTTTATGTTAATCACAGTATTGCACTCTACTACAATCTAACAACAGTCCAACAAATTTGACAACATATTTAACAAAGGTTATACTTTGTCTAGCTCAAGTCTCAACAGAATCTCAATTGTTAGCACCTAATATTTGCCTTTATCAAAGTTAACTTAAGAATTAGTTGGGCTGTAGTATTACTTATGTATATGTTATAAATCTTATTTTTAATCATCACATTTTGTAAACTCAGTATAAACATATTTTTTCTATCTGTGTTCCTTAAAATTACTTAGTGAATAATTAATGGTAAAAAGTTTCCCCCCCAAAAATAAACAAGTCTCAACGTATAGCTTAAATGAATAATTAAGGCTAAAATTCCTCATTAAAAATGTTGTCCCAAATGTATCAATAAAACTCGAATAAAGTATTATTCTTTTTCACAGTAAAAAATTTAATAATTTCAAATTCAAGAAATCAAATTTAAGAATTTTTATAGTTTCAGATTTAAAACGATTAAACTTGAAGCTTCTAAATATTAATGATAATACATTTCAAGGTTCAGCGTAAAAAATTTTTGAGACTAAATTATTAAAAAAAAGCTTCGAGATTGAGTAATTTTAAACTAAACCCCTTTCAAAAATTTGAAGAATCGAACATTTTTAATATTTAAAAGTGAATAATTTCAGAGTTTAAATCAATTTTGTCAGTTTTAAGCATTTCGAGCTTAAATCAATTTTCAGTGAAATGTGAGCCACAATTCATTCTAGTACAAATTTCTACAAATTATTAGTTTTATTTTACTTTTTCATTTCTAATCATCAACTTTCACTTTGCACTATAATTAAGACTCAAGAGATTAATTTATAACTCAAGTCATTCAAAAATTAAAGGGACAGAAAAACTCTCTTAACTGAATTAATAAAGATTTAAATGGTTAAAATAACTAGAAGAGTGTCACCGGTATCACTTTAGTAAAAATTGCATTGGTCTCATGTAAAATATAACTGATTATCAGTGAAATTCTCATTGATTGCCAGTGATAATCTTTACATTAATGAATTTTCACTGTTTCAAATTTGAAGATAAATGTTAAGAGATATTGTCTACATTTAGATAAATAACTGGTTTCATTGAGTAATCAGCCAATTTGACTGATGCTTTATACTCTTTAAATTCAATTTAATTCAATCAGTGAAAATTGGCTGATTTTAGTCATATTTCAATGGTTCTTCTGTAGTTAAATATATTAAAAATTCAGTGAGACTTCTTACTAAAAAAATTTGCCGAAAATATGTGTTTGATATTTTTTGAGAACACATATTAAATGCAGTTTTCAAACTCATTTCAATTTCGCTCGATCTTCTTCAGTGTTTATAGATAAACAGGAAAAACACCTTCGACCTGAAAGCGTTATGATATTGGTAATTTCTAATTTCAAGTGCCTATTAAATAAAAAATTTTTGAATTCGAAAAGTTAAAAAGGAAAGAATATCGCTATTTTGGAATAAAAGTTGGAATTAGAATTCTAGAGGAATTTGTAAATCACGAAAGTTTTGCAATGGAAACTTTAGGATTTATAAACGTAGAAATTGGGAAGAACCATTGTACGATTTGAAATTGTGAACCTAATGTTTCTTGGAATTATATGTAATTTGATCGTTCACGTTGAAATAACAGGTAAAAGGTTTTTTCTATAATTAGGGGGCGCTTACCCGTTACTTCCACCTAAATTTTGCACTTCCAACATTTTCGAGGTCAGTAGACCCACCTTACTTCCTTAGAAAGGCGCTTCTTGAATTCTAACGCAAGTATGGAGCGCTAAATCTAAATACCGTTGGATACACAATTTGCTCAAGAACGCTAGATTTTTATGTCCTTGAAGTTACGAACGTTCATTTGAACGAAATTAAAGATTTTTTCCCCGAATTTTGCTTTGCCTAAATCATTTAGGATGACAAAAAATGATATTCCATTGGAAGAAGTTTTCGAAATTTTTATTTTTTGAGGGATTAAATACCCTTACAAATCACCCATTATTCAAACATGCCAAACACAATTTCGATTGTCGATATTTGAAAATATAAAAACGTCAAAAAATCTCTTTTTTTACCTCACTAATTATAAAGTGAGTGAGAAAGTTCAACAAGGCCCCTAAAAACCACCCCTATTATTCCCACACCTAAAAGGTTAAAAATGACAAGTTTTATGGTCGTAATTTAAAAATATAAATACATCAAAATTTCTCTTTTTCTTACCTCACTAATTATAGAGGGAGTGAGAAAATTCGGCAAGAACTAAAAAAAGAGAATTTTTGACCTTTTTGTATTTTCAATTATCGACAATCAAACTTGTCATTTTTAAAATTTTAGGTGCAGATATATTAAGGGTAGTTTTTAGAGGTCTTGTCGAATTTTCTTACCCACTCTATAATTAGTAAGGTAAAAAAATTTTTTTGACGTTTTTATATTTTCAAATAGCGAAAATCAAACTAGCCATTTTTAACATTTTAGGTGGGGATATATTAAGGGTGGTTTTTATGGGGCTTGCCGAACTTTCTCACTCACTCTATAATTATTAAGATTAAAAAAGAGGATTTTTGACGTTTTTGTATTTTCAAATATCGAAATCAAACTTATCATTTTTAACAGTTTAGGTGAGGACGTATTAAGGGTGGCTTTTAGGGGCCTTGCCGAACTCTCTCAACCACTCTATTATTATTGAGATAAAGAAAGAGAATTTTGGACTTTTTTGTATTTCCAAATATCGTCAATTAAACTTTTTAATTTTAACATTTTAGGTGAGGACATATTAAGGATTGTTTTTAGGGGTCTTACCGAACATTCTCACCAACTCTTTGAGTAGTGAGATAAAAAAAGATAATTTTTGACATCTTTATATTTTTAAATATCGACAATCAAACTTGCATTAGGCAGGTCTAAATAATGAGTGATGTTTAAGGGTAGGTAACCTCTTAACAAAATTTTTATTTGACAATTCTTTCCGACAGAATATTTTCTTCGTCGTTCTAATTGATGTAAGCAAAAAAGAAATTGAAAAAATATTTCTTTTATTTTCGTTTAAATGAACGTTCCTAACTTAAAGTACATTAGATTTTTGCATCACCCATCTTTCGAGCATACACGTGCATAATTTACTAAAGCTGGATTGTGAAAATCTACAAAAAACCTTTAGTTACTATTTCGCACGGCCTCTCTAATGATACATACATCATTTAAATTTTACTATCGATATTAGAACCTAGAGTAGTATGAAACCTTAAGCAAAAGTCGCAATGCGAGTTTTTTCACAACTTTGTGTCTAAATTTCACGTAAGCGTGAAAAGGGTAGATTATTTCTTTAGACGTATTTTTATAGATTATTTCTTTGACTGTATTTTTTAAATCTCACGTTAGCGACTTCCTGTATTTCGCATTCAAAATTTTGGTTATTTAATAAAATTCTCTTTAAATTCTGATGTTTTAAAATTCACTGAATCAGTGAAATTTTACCGGGAATCAGCGTTGTACTTCTGCATATTTTAACTGTGAAATTGACTAAGAATGATTAACAGTTAACTGAAAATCTAGTCTCTCTTTGAATCTGACATACAGTGAAACTCTTCTATAACGCCGATTTTCGGGATGACGGTGGGTGGGAACTAACTCATTCCAGCTCGCTCTGCTTCTGTTTGTTGACGCCTGAGGGCTCGCCTGAGTGACAACCGCAGATCCCGTGCACCTCCTGTTACACGTGCATGTGGCGCGACGTCAATTCTCAGAAGGGCTATAGAAGGGAAGGCTATTAAATGTTTTCACTGCAGTTAAAAACCTACTAATTGAAATAGTGCAACTTCGTTTAGCAAACGCTTTAGTACGTATTTCCATGACTAATTAGATGTTTTCTAATCATTTATAGTCCAATTATACTAATTAAATTAGTAGAAGTTAAACTTCTTTTAATTCATTTGGTAACCAAATGGTAGCTTCACTGGTTTTTTTATAAGAAAAAGTTTACTGAAATTTTAGTGAGCAAGACATCAGTGAAGAACTACTGGAATTTCAGTAAATTTTCATTGTACCTTAGCGAATTTATACTGATTGAAATAGCCACACGCGTACGTTCCTGATTCATAGTGAAGTTACACTGACTCAAATTAAGACAATATTGTCGTTCACATTTCAATATACTTTAATTTTTGTCAACTGTTCTAACTGTTCAGAGTATCAATAGATTTAACTGAACTTCTTATAAAATCTAGTAATGAGTCATGTTGTCCAAACTCCATATAAGTATTACACTTTCAGTAAACTTTATGGATCTTTCTTTTGCGTGTATAGTCCGTGCAGAAATTTTGGTGGAGCGCCGGTCGAGCCCCGATCGGGAAAAATGTTTGCATTTCGAAGAAAACTATTATACTTTGAAAAACAATGTTCAAAGTTATAGCTATCACACATGCACATAAATGAATTTTAAGACTAAATATTTTTGAATCTTCGTAATATTCCTTCGGAATTATTTTTGTTTGACTAACGCACATGGTGCACACGGAATGAGATTTAAAAAGTGAGCTTATGTTCGAGAAAATATAAAAAACATTTAATCTAGAATGTTACTACTCCGGAAATTTATACATTTTGTATAAAGTAATCTCTATTTTCATAATATAAGCAACAAATATAAAATTCTAGAAAGCTGGAAAAAATTGTCTTTTTTCGCATAAATAGTCAAATGCGCTCAAAATGACGGCGCTTTCTCCAGTACATTGCTGACAATCTTCAGAAGCTTAAGATTAATTGTAAACTTTCTTGAAAATATTGCTGCCATTTTAACGCTTTATTTTATAATACATTTTTTGAAAGAACTTACCTGTATCTTTGTAAGCTGAAAATATTTCCTTGTCGATTAAACGAAATATTTAGAGATAAGCGCGCTAAATTCAAATTAAACATTTACTTCAGGATAATACATTATTTAAAGTCCTTTCTTTTCTAACAATTTTTCGTTTTTATTCATTTATTTGTTAGAAAATACGCATGTTTCTGCATTAAAAGCATGGTGTCTTATATGAATTCTCAATGTTTTTAGTTACTGTGAATGCATAAGAAGTTGATGTACAAATTTAGGAACGGAAATTATTTTCGTGCAGTTTGAGAGAAAAAACATCAAGTTGGACGTCCCTAACCTCACAAGTCAATAAGTTCGCAATGTATGACATTCGACCTTGACGATATAAATATCACTAATAAAAATTTTTCAGACTTCGATAAATGATGAACAGGTTAACTTCATTTTTACTCTCTCCCGTGCAGAAATTGCCGAACTTATTTCCAAATTCCGATCTGGGTCCGGTCGAACTTTCCACATGTGATCGCAAGGGGGCAGATGGTGTGTCTCGCGTCAGAACCACGTCGGGTCGGGTAAGGTTAGAAAATATTATGTCAAGTTTTCTGTTATCGTCGTGATATTGCCAAAAATTTTACAGAACCCGATCTGTACAGCGTTTTTCGTGCATAGTACGCTCAATACAAGCCATTTTGTATCAAGCCCGAAATCAGGGGCCCGGTAAAACTATTTTTGTACCCAGTTCGCTCTGTACAATGTATTTTTTACAGAGCTGTTTATTCACTCTTATTTGTGACTGCGCGAATCGAATACGTATTTATGTAAACATTAGCCGGGCAAAATTATTATTAGTATCTTCTTGACGTATTTTTTACTGTTTACCAGTAGTATACTTGTACTAATGGCATTGAACGCTTGTACTGAAAGACAAATATGGATAACATGGATAATTTTGAGATACAGATAGTATTTTAAGCCAAATTGACAGAAATTCCTGTGAAAGATAACTGTATGTCAATAAACAGTGAAGATGCCATAGTTCATTAACTTTTAACCATAAATAGATCCGTAATGATAGCATAACTTAAAGTGAATGATGTCTTAACTTTTTAACAGTAATTGACGAGTAATTTTAAATGAAAATAAATTTTTTTTGAACATGTTTCATTTTACTTTTGCGTAATAAAGAATCAAATTATAAGTAAACTTTACAGTGAATATCATATCACGTCTTATGTATAAACAGCTCTATACAAAATACAGTGTACATAGCGGGCTGGGTACAAAATAGTATAATTTCGGACTTGTTGCGTAACATATAAATAAATATATATATTGTCTCAATAATTATGGTACTTTCGAAGTCTAAATTAGTGAAAAGTGACCAATTGAAAAGAAAAAAACGGTACTGCTTCATTAAGATGTAAACCAACTAATTTTAGTAAATTCTTCTGTTGTGAATTAATTAAATTTGACGAAAATATCAATATTTTTCACTTTTAATAAGTTAATTTGGATCAATTGTCCCTTGGTTGCAATATTAGTCAAATTTTACTGATTTTCACTCAACTAATTTAAGAATTTTAGATTTATGGAGAGTACCAAATCAGCCTAGGTGTTTTTTCACCCTGTAGAATTTGAGCTACTATGAATTGAATTAGCAAATTTTAATTAGGAATGACAAGTAAAAGTTTTTTATTACTAATTCAGATTTAAAGGGTGGCAGCTTAATTATGTATTCATGAATCAATCTTAGTAACGCAATTCAAATGATAATACATTATTTTTAGCTGGAGGAACAGTTGGGAACGGGTGCGAAAGAGGAGGGAAGTCTATACTAGAAGGAGGCAGTGACAGGGGCGGTGAAGGTCACGGGGTTGGGCCCAGGGGTGGCATCATGGACTCTCAACAACAACAATTTTGCCTTAAATGGAACAGTTTCGGCAACAACTTGGCTACAGCTTTCTCAAACCTCTTCAAAAGTGAGAGTCTGACGGATGTCACCCTTTTCTGCGAGGGTAAGTGAACTTTATTTTTAGCTATTTCACTGTATATTATCGGGTATTTGTTTTTTTCTTAATGTTGATTTGAGGCAATATAATTAGTTAATTTTTCTGAAGCTATAAACAATAAGCATACCGTTTAGATAGATTTATATGAAAGTTGGAAAAAGTTAGTACTTTTTGAGAAAAATATCGTTAAAAATTGGCCTCTGTCCACAATGTAAGTGTCATGAACAATTTTGGTGTGAAAAAAACGAATTAATATAAAATTTATAAATGATATACAAAGAAAACGTTACGAATCAAATAAAAAGCTCAAAAGCGAAAATTATAATTATCTCAATTTTTACAAACTTTCATACGAATTATTTAGTCAGAAGGTCATAAAAAATTAATATTTTAAAAATAGATATACATGAATAGATAGGTGAATTTCAAGAAATTTTTTTTTAATTTAAAAAATATTCTTCAAATAATTTGGTAAAAATGCAAGGTGTAAAAAACGAATTGGGCCATTTGATTCAGCTGTAAAAAATGGCTAAAGTATGTGTGTTCTACGATTTTATTATGCTCTTAAACCAGTAAGTGACTAAAATAACGAGCGCTGCTGACGATACCAGTGGCGCCAAATGGTAGATCCAACCAGTGATATAGCGCTCCACGCGGCCAAGACATGAAATTCCAGTTGTCTGTTACATACGTGTCGTTAGTCGCGTCTTTGAAATTCTCAAGTGAAAACGAACTTTATTGTGTACTAGTGTTTGTTTTTAAAATATTTGGGACCTGACTGCAATAATCAGGGAATATGTATAATATATTTCGCTTGAAAATGGACGCAATACATTATGTCGAACCCTCATTTATTACTGTCAGAGTAAAGTACGATTAATTAGCACTATAGCAGAGATGAGGCCATCTTATCTCTGAAAAAAGTGATGAATGATGTCATACCTAACCAGCTGATGAAAGACAACGCGTACGATCAGATGACTACTGCGTTACTGAGTAACCAGTGAACCTAACTAATTAAACCAGTGACAGAATTCCACTAAGTGGACCAGTGAAATCTCTCTGACGGTCAATGACACACTTCTGGCTGTTTCGACCAGTGAGATTTCACTGGTACACGGAAAACAAATTCTTGAGGCGAACGAGTGAATCGAGAATATATTAAACTCAGAGAAAATGTACGCTTGGATTAGGTCAAACGTTTAGTTAGAAGAGTTAAACATTTAGTTACTTTATGTAAATTGTTCTCGTAAATCAGTAATTTGGACAAAATTGCTAAGTTCGAAAGTTTATTATTTTCGATGGATTATGTATAATTGTATTATCTTAAGATTAGAAAAAAAATTTAGTTGTTATAGAAATATATTAACTTACAGTAGCCAATTTTCGTTTGGTTTCGCGAAAATGAATTTCCCTGAAATCCGTGTAATGCATTTGGAAGTCAAGTTTGTTGTTTTTCTCGCGTTTCTTAATATTTCAATATAGTCACCGCTTGCAATAGAAAAACTTGTAAATTATTATTAACGCAACACAAACTCTATTTAATATTAACATTCGCGCACATTTTAAGTAGTAAACAGCGTTTAATTGTCCAAAGTAAATCTCAACTGTCACTGCTCCCGATTAGACCGTCGCCATTTTATTTCGCTGCTCCCATAATGCACCGGCGCTCTTCCGATGATTGCTTCTGACACCTATTCTTAATATCCCTATTATAGCTATACTTATTAGGGGTTTGACTATACGATATCCCGGGTATATGGAAAATGGTCAAGGATATTCATTTTTGCTGATCCAGGGATCTTTCTAAATTCCTTCGTTCGTTTTCAGCTAAATGTTTAGCTATAACAAGGAATAATATCCCTGCCACAGCTCAATTTTTTTTACCGTGTATAGAACTCATATCACATGACACTCATACTACATGAAAAATTGGGCGAAGAAAAAAATTGTCCAATGCAAGGATGTTATGCAATTTATTCCACAGAATCGAATAGCGCTGTATATTAGTTTTTTCGTATTTCGCATATTAAAACAAATTGTTTAAATAAAAAGGGTTTAAATTATTTAAAAATAAGATTTTGTTAATCACAATGTGCGGTGGAATTGTAGAGAATTTGCAAGCCAATAAAACATGTTTTGAGAAAAGTGGCACTTTAATTATTACACGGTAAAAAAATTGAGCTGTGACAGGGATATTATTCCTTATTATAGCTAACCATTTCGCTGAAAACGAACGAAGAAATTAAGTGAGATCCCTGGATCACTGAAAATGAATATCCTTGACCATTTTCCATATACCAGGGATATCGTATAGTCAAACTCCTAATAAGTATGGCTATAATAGGGATATTAAGAATATGTGTCTTAAGGAATTATCGGAAGAGCGCCGGTGCATTGTTGGTAAGTTAAAAGATTTCTAAAACAACTAAATTTTTTTCTAAACTAAAGATAATAAAATTATACATAATCTGTCGAAAATAATAAACTCTCCAACTTAGTAGTTTTGTCCAAATTACTGATTTACGAGAACAATTGACGTAAAGTAACTAAATGTTTAACTCTTCTAACTAAATGTTCTACCTGTTCTAAGCGGACACTTTCTTTGAGTTCAATATTTTCTCGATTCACTCGTTCGCCTCAAGAATGTTTTTCCCGTGTATGCTTCGACACCCTTTATTTATGAAAGCTTTAGCATTGTTGTTTTTATTTCTTTTTTTTTCTTTTTTACCGAAATAATTACCCGATTTTGCACTCTATTAAGTGATGTGCGAATTCGTATGCGAAAGGCTGACTTCACGAGATTCGCACCACTTCGCGCTTCTATTCTGCCTGGCTGAAACTTCAGTTTCTACTCTCGTATGACTATGCGTGTACTCGGTCACTTGCATTAATCTTGTATTGAAGTGCACTGAGAATTTTTTATTTGAACGTATAATATTGAGCTTGCAAACTTTCTATTTGGTTAGGGTTCTTAACAAAATTATTTGATTTGTTATCAGAAATAATGATAAACAATTTAGTAGAAAATGAAATACATTTTTTTCTGAATATCGATGTACACATCTGTCTAACTTTAAGTATTTCTTTTTAGAAAAATAACAAAATTATCATAAAAAAAGTCAATTCATAGTGATGTGGAAAATGACTTTAATTCTGTTGAGGTTGTCATCAGACCGGAACTGGTTTCGGGTTCACGGACCGTCCTAAAATTCCAAACAGACCAGAAACTTTGATTAGAACATTTTTAAAATTTTCCGGAAATTTTTGGTAGCTTATGGTAAGTTACGGCGAGTTACCCTCAAAGTTACCGAAAATTACCAAAACATTGTTTAATGAACTTTTGGGCTGGTTCGGGTTTTTGAGTTTTATGATCGCGTTGAAGAGGTTGCGCTAACAAAATTTATGCTTTTGTGTAGAAATTCGTATTTTCTTCATACAATTTATATATATATATATATAATTAAAAATTTGTCATAAGGACAACCGCAGGATTTCGCCGGGAGCGGGTGCTAATCTGAATAATTGCACCCGCTTCCAGCGAAA
>NC_046666.1:87987427-88023831 GCF_010883055.1 Belonocnema kinseyi | reverse complement strand
GGTAGAGTAGGCGTTCCGCTTATATAGCCCCTTTTACGGAGTAGTTCAGCATGGTTTCGCAGACGTTGCTGCGAAAAGTGCGATAGCTCCGGGTGTTTCTCGTTTTGAATGTCAAAATCGACTAGCACTTACGGCTGGAGCCATCTATTGACAAACAGCGGGAATTTAGTTGCGCACCTAATAAATGCATATTTACAAAGTTATACATTTTCAAAGTTACACATTTTCAAAGTTCAAAATTAGACGTTTTTTGCAAACTTTGAGTATCTATTATTCTTAACTTATTGAATATTTTTTTTAATTTAAAGAAGCAATTTGTTCTTTGGGAAATCCTCTGCCAATTCATTGTACGCAACCTAGGATTAACCAGTCGGAGGCCTACACAGTAATACAAGAATCTGAATTTCAGTAGAGAAAGGCGGTTGACTTTCAGATGTAACCAAAAGGATCATTCGCCAATTGAAAGTCAACTGATGATTCTAAAATGACTTGAAGTAACGCGCTTGGTTGAAAGTCAACTGTTTTATGTACTTAAAATGTACTTTATAGGTTAATTTAAGACAGAAAAATAGTTGACTTTCCATAAACGCGTGCATGTGAAATGAAACTTGTAGGTTAATTTAGTCAGCTCATTATTAAAATTTATAAAATTTATGCGCTATCGTTCACTTATTAGGTACAGAACGTGAATCTTCAATCCTTTTCTAAATCTTTTTTTATCACATATGTACGATTATTCTATTTATAATCAAAATCCGTTATAGATCTGAGGACATATATCAAAATAGGAAACGTTGACGAAACGACTACCATCAGCTCAGTTTTGATCGATACTATCCAGCGCTATCGACGCCATATTGGCTACTATCAGCTGATCTCTTGGGTACACTTCTAAAATCGCCGAAATACATCATCAGATATGAGACACTGCACTTGAGTTCCATTTCTGGTTGAAATTAAGTGACTTACTTAATTTAATGCAAAAATGAAATTCATCCCCATTTAAAATTCATCATCTTGTATTACTGTGTAGTTATCGCAATTTACAATTAGCGCCTTTTGTGCGCGCGATAGTGCGTTTCGTGCTTATGGCTGGCGAGGTACTCGCGGCCTTAATGAAGTATTAAGTTTGTTCCGAATCTTTGCAGTCAATCAATCAGTTCGTACTAAATAATTATTTTATTATATATAAACATTGCTTTATTATCAACTAAATATCATACACTGTTCATACATATCAGAATATATAAAATATAAATATTTTTCTGCTCAGTTTTGTTCATCACGCTATTAAATTTATTTTTTCATGTTTCGTTTTTTTGACACAATCAAAATGAACAACACTTTATTTTGGCTTCTAAAGAACAACATGATGTTGTTCGAGTGCAAGTTGTACACCGACAATTTGGATCAAATTCGATCAAAGGCGGTAATAATGTGTCAACTTTCTTTGGCACCAACAAATTGTCCTGCATATCATATCCATATAACAAAGGATCTAATTTGACAGCATTTTTTTTTCAAACAATTAACTTGCCGATACGTTACGTGAAATGTTCAATTTATATTGCACAATGAAACATTCGGAAATAGTAGATCCAATTTAATTATCCAGTAAATGCATTAATATTTTTAAAATATTCAAATGTTTATCAAATTTAATATATTATTAGTATATAGAAAGGACGTAGAAATTTGTGCATACATAATGTTCTGATAAATATTTCAAATAATCATTTGGTAAGAACTGATTCATTGACTGCAAAGAATCGGGACAAACTTCATACTTACTTCAGTAAGGCCGCGCGTACCTCGCCAGCCATAAGCGCCAAACGCACTGTCGCGCCGGGGGCACACAAACCATGCATGAAAAGTAGCGGTTGCTACCCCAAATGAGGGTGGGGTGGGTACTCAAGAGGTTGGGTGGGTGGGGTGTGGGTGTGAGTGAGATGGACTGGAAAATGTAGATTTTACTCAAAATAATACTAAACAATTCATAATTTTAATTAAAAATTAAGAAAAAGCTTTTTTTTTTAAATAAGAAAATAGCTCGTCGCTATCCTGGTGGCGGAGTGAGTGTGCGCCCCTGTATCGCGCGAACAAAAGGCGCTACTTGTAAATTGCTATAACTAGGCTTCCGGCTGGCTAATCCAATGTTATGTACAATGAATAGTTAGAGGAACTCTCAAAGAACAAATTGCTTCTTTAATTTAAAAAAATTCAATAGGTCAAGAATAATCGATACTCAAAGTTTTCAAAAAAACGACAAATTTTGAACTTTGAAAATTTATAACTTTGTAAATATGCAGTTAAAAAATTACAAGAGAACTTTTATGCTTAGAATTGTTCATATTTTCTTTAAAAAATTTGACTCGTTGTGAAAAACAATTTTTTCATATTTACTTCTGGGACACAAATAATTCTCAAGAAATGTTTGTAATTACAAATTTAATGCTGTAATGCATATTTTATTATTGAAGATAATTTACTTCTGGGTCACGAATAATTAAAGTTTTTTGACAAAAATGATTGACAAAAATTGACAAAAATTCTTTGTTCAAAAATAGTATTTGGCGAATTTTTGTGATCTCACAACATTCTATTGTCAAATTCGTAAGACTCCTTACTCACACTTATATATGTATATGTTTATAGTATAATTTTGTATGGAATGTTAGTAAGAATTTATCATTTGGTGGCGTTTTTTACTGTCGTTTTTTTCGTGGGTTCGTTTCGACAGTTTTCACCCTTTTTTATTTTTTAATGACATGAAAATAACAGTGCGAAGAGTTTTTGTGTATAATTCAAATTTAAAAGTCGTAGTGAATTAAAATGAAGACAAATTCTCAGTGAGGATTGAGGAATATACATTTTCATTCAAATTTATCAATTTTCGTAGAAAATTCATGTACTCACTATCATCAAACATCTTATTTTTGTACAGAAAATTCATTAATTTGTTTGAAAGTATAACAACTATGCGATTGAAAATTTATATTTTTTATTCAAAATTCGTTTTATTTTATTTTTTTTTCACAAAAAATAATCTGTTTGGATTGAAAATTAATTTTATCTAAGAAAATTGTAGCACTTTATAAAAAAATATAAATAATTTTGCTTTATTATTCGTACAAATTCGCACAATACAAGCTCGTATATATATATATATTTTTTGTTTCAAAATTCGTATTTCTGTGTAGACAATGCATTCGTTTGGTTGAAAATGTAACTATTATACTAAAAATGTTTATGTTTCTTTGAAATTCGTCTTTTTTTTGGTCAAGATAAATTAATTTCTTTAGATTATAAATGAAGTTTTTTGTTGAAACTTTAACTGCTTAGTATAAAATTCTTATCTTTTTATAGAAAATTTAAGTATCTCATAAAAAATGCAATTCATTCATGGCCAAAAGCTAAATTACTTTTTTGAAAATTATATTATTTTGTTTAAAATTTAAGTACTATTTTGAAAGTTTATTCCTTTTTTGAATGAAAATTAATGTATTTAAATTAAAATTTAACAATATAATTTTTCGCTTAAGGCCATGTGTATTGTGCCAAATAAAAATTATATGCATGCACATTATTTTGCGGTTACGTCGTTTTTCAGGTCTGTCATTCCGATAATTTGGAAATTATTTATGAAATAAACTTTTTTGATTGCCTAAAAACAAGGTTAGTTCCGGGACATTAGTTAATATGTTTATTTGCAAGTCTTAAGTTTTCGGCCAAAAATATTGTGTAGTTTGGAACTAACGCTCGAGAGAATCGTAACACACATAACCTCGACATATACACACACGTTTTCAGCAAAATTAATTATTTTTAATTAACCCACAAAAAAGTGTGCACGGACATCCGTTAGCATGTTCACTATCATTCTCCAGATTTTGAAGATAATATTTATCAATCTAGAAAAAAGCCGGGGGCATCTAACACTGATAAAATCGATACTAATTCCTAAGCGCCATTCAAATTAATCAAATTTAGCAAAATTGAATTTTTTGAATCAACCGACAAAAAAGTATACAGGGACGTCCGTTAGCATATTCGCTATCATTTCCCAAATTTTTAAGACAAAATATTTATTATTCTAGAAAAAAGCCGGGGGAACCTGAAACTGATAAAGTCGATAATTTTTTAAGTATCACATGCCCTTAAAAATGTATCACTTGTAGTACAAAATTAATTCCTCTGGTTGCAAATGTAACTATATTATTGAAAATTAATTTATTTTATTGAAAATTCGTTTACTTTTATTCATACAATTGAATCTGTTTCCATTGAAAATCTTATTTTTTGCTAAAAATTCAACTGTTTTAAATAAAATTCTTATCTGTTGTTGGGATATTGAAATATCTAACAAAAAATGAAAGTATTTGTTTTAAATTTGAAGTACTTTCTGGTAAATTACTTTCTTTTATTTAAAATGGAAGTACTCCGCTGAAAATTTGTTTCCATTTTGGTTGATAATAATTGTCTGTATCTTATAAAAAAATTGTACTTTTTAATCTGAAGTTAAACTTTCTCATACAAAAGACAATTAATTAGTCGAAAGTTGAAGTACTTTGTTAAAAAAATTTATTTTGTTTAAAATTCAACTACTTTGAAAATTCTTCCTCAATTTACTTAAAAATTCATTTATTCAATCAAAAATGTAATCCTTTAATTTGCGATTTACAAATTTAACCCTTAACTGGCACTGTTGGTAAAAGTTACCGTAAAAAAACCTAAAAAAACAACAAGATTGGCATTTAACTTGCTGCAATTTGGATTCTACGTTAAAATATCCATTAGAAAGTCACGGAGCAGTTTTTTCAGGGTTAAAAACTTAAAAAGTTAGAATACCCATCATTTACATGGGCAAAAGGCGGCTTCAAGTATATCTTCTTTTAGTAGCAGTTAATAGGTGTTATCCGTCGGTAACTAAGAATTTTGGCTGGGTGCTAGCGCCGTATAGTGGAAACCTGAGAAAACAAGGCTGCGCTGCAAGTTGAAACATACTACTGAAGCGATTATGCATGCGCTTGAAGTCACCTTCAGCAGAAGTTAATTACATTTTTTAAAATTTTGACACTTCAAAAATATTATTGCAATTGCTCCATGCCATTCCAATTGAAAATTTAATGTGGAATCCGAGTTGCAACAAGTTAAACGCTCATCTTGCTGTTTTTTTAGTTTTTGTTGCATGATACGGAATGGATACTATAAGGATACGCTGTAGAGTATCCTTTCCGTTCACTTTGTCCGCTAGGGAGGATAATGATTCTCGTCGGAATGAGATATTCTGAAACAGAAAAATTAAATTTTTTGAAGAACTTATAAATCCGAACCATTTTGGGTTATAAATAATTTGATGTTGATTTTTTGTCTATTGGTCTAATATTAATATGTTTTAAATAATGATTTTATTCCCAAGTTGTGAAAAGTGAGTCACTAACACCGCTGCGATTCGAAGCCAGGCTGGAATTGGGTGCTTATAATCGGAACGACTTAAAAACAAAACAATATAATAACAGTAATGTATGAATTTTGTAAATTTTATGAAAGATTTAAACCCTTCGGATGCTGTAAGTACAAAATTCCGGCTTGGCTTCATATCCCAGCAGAGCTAGTGAGTCATTTTTTTCACAACTTTAGAAATAAAATCAATATTCGAAAAATATTTATATTAAAACAGAATAAACAAAAGATTATTATCCTCAAATTACTTATAATCTGCAATTGTTCGAAGTTGTAAGTTTTTTAAAAGACTACTTTTTCTTTTGTAAAATATCTCATTCCTACGCAAAATCGCTAAGACAAACTAAAATTGTTCAAACTGTTAAGTTTTCGGAATGACCTAACTGTTTGAACTGCGTGAATGACCTAAATGGCAAAAATTCCATAACATAATCTAAAATTGTTCTAATCGATACATTTTTTAAAACACTGAACTGTCTCTCTTGAAAAATATCCAATTACAGCGAGAATTTTCTACCTTAAATTAAGGGCATGCAATACTTACAGTTTCCCCAGGTTTTTTTCCACAAAAATGAAAATGTTTAAAAACTGAATTCGGAGATGCTATAAAATATCATAACGGACGTCCCGGACTCTTTTTTGAGGGATAATAACAAAAAAATGTATTGTGCTAAATAAAAATTTTTTGCATATGCATTATTTTGAGGTTACGTCGTTTTTCATCTCTACCTTTCCGATAATCTGGAAATTATTTATGAAATAAACTTTTTTGATTGTCTGCAAATAAGGTTAGTTTCGAGAGATTAGTTACTATGTTTAATTGCAAGTCCAAAGTTTTCGTCCAAAAATATTGTGTAGTTTGGAAGTAACGCTCGGGTGAATTGTAACACACATAACCTCGAAATATACACGCACGCTGTTAGCAATATCAAAAATTTTTTGATAAAAAACAAAAAAAGTGTGCGGGGACGTCCGTTAGCATGTTCGCTATCATTTCCCAGATTTTGAAGGCAAAATATTTCTTATCCTAGGAAAAAGCCAGGAGAATCTAACATTGATAAAATCGATACTATTTCCTAAGCGCTATGCAAATTAATCATATTTTGCTAAATTAAAACTTTTTAAAATTAATCCACAAAAAAGTGCGTGGGGACGTCCGTTAGCATGTTCACTATCATTTCCCAAATTTTCAAGACAAAATATTTATTATTCTAGAAAAAAAGCCGGGGGAACCTAAAACTGGCAAAATCGACAATTTTCTAAGTATCACATGCCCTTAAAGGAATTTCTAAGTTTCCTAGAAGATTTGTTCCTGTTAAGAAATAGCTATATACCGGCTTGAATTCTCTAATATGATTTTGTATTGTGCGAATTTGTACATTTTCAATAGTGCCCAACTGCTTCTGTTGTAAAATATCTAATTCCATCGCGAATTCCCTAATCTAACCAGAACTTGCGTAACCTTAAGTTCTTTGTCAAAATCTGTTTGAAGAAATATATTCTGTAGGGTAAACAACACTTCAGAAGCAAAACCATTTAGAACTTCACATTTTTATTAATATCCGAGTTAATGTAATTCAAGAAACACATTTGCGGTGACATCTTCTGGATATTTATTTATTTACACTGGAACCGCAGTTATATTCGACGTCCCAGAACGTAAACATTCACATTATATCCTCCCGGAAGGGGATCCCACCAATGCTGCTCAGCGAAGGGGAAATGCCGCGCTGCGCTCTGATTGGCTTGTTTGTCCCGTAGTACTGCGAGGTAGTAAATGACAAGCGGATATAAATGAGTGTTATGAAGGGATATAAGCGCTAGAGGTTTTTTAATGCAAGAGGATATAACCGCGGTTCCAGTGTAGTTTCATCATTATCGACATTCCTGATTTTATATACTATGCGGATTTCAAACTTATGAACTCCTACTTCTATGTTTGAGTTTTTGGGGAAAATAAATGTTGAAAGAAATAAAATTTGGGTTAACTGAGACATTGCCAGAAGGTCGAGCGAGGCTGGAAGGTTTTCAGAAAAGATAATTAATTACACTCGAGTCGCGGTACTGCGAACATTTGGCGCAGGTCCGCCCTCAATAGTGAGAACACATGAGGTGACCCCACTCCTCCGACTATTTACTATGTTCAAATATCAACTGTTTACACCCTGACAGTTTGTAGTGACGATTTGAATTGTTATTATTAAAAGTATTAAAATGAATAAAGTGGAGGAAACGTTGAAAGACATCACAAATATAAAATCGTCCACCGTCATTATCCAATGTATTTGATTATGAATTAAAATTAAAATTACAGTGAATTGTACATTTGATGAAATCATCAAATGTAGAAATGAGTAGTGGGGGTGAAGGGGTTACAGCGTCGTTCTCACTATCGGGAGAAAAACGTAGTCACTAGCGTTAGTTCCCAGTACTGAATTCAGCAGTACCGCGACTCGAGTGTTCCACTTCAAATCATGTTAGTTATTTTGCTCAATGCATATTCGAAGAAAAAACATTATTGCTTTGCCTGGAAATATTAAAATCATATCAAATTCCCTTTCGACTGTTAATTACTGTGATTGAAGAGTGAATATAAATAAAATCCTTGAAACTTTTAACTGCTGTGATTGTTACTAAAAATACGTATATTTTTTCTGCTTCTAATATTTTCCCGGCAAAGTAAATACTTTTTCTCTTAGGAAATGTATTGCTTTATAATACTAAGATTTTTTTATAGTAATAAATAGACAATAATGGTGTTTTCCATCGACTGTTGGACTATTGATCCAACTATGGCCTGAAGTTTTGGTGACCTATTGGGCCAACTCTGGGTATAAAAGCTGGCAATTGTTAAACCAACCTTGATAGACTGTTCTGGGCCTAAAGTCAGTATAGCAGTTGACCAAAAGTTATTTTATTAGTTAGGCCGTACTGTTAAGTAACGCGCCAATTGCTTGTAAGTTTCTGTTTCCTGACTATTTGTATATCACTCTTCTTGTTGCAAATTCTGTCTGATCGGCGATGTGTTTAAACTACTTTGCAAACTAGTGGTATAAGCCAGCCTGCTGCAGACTAAATGTACATATGCAAGTGATACAACAGGTGCCTCCCCCCTCCAACTTTACTGGTCACGTGGGGCTTTTACTACTTGCGCACAATCAGTTTGCACGCGAAAGTTGGCAAGCTGCAGTTTGAAGAGTGCAGCGCGTCTTCAGTTTGTTTTAGTACTAAACTGCAGACTGCAGAAATCCTATAAGTACTTTTGCACCGATTCCCCACGTCAGTTCGGGTCGAGCCGCGTGAAACCGCGTTGCGATGCACTTAGTCCCTTCTTTCGCACCTTCACATTGTTAAAAATTTGTCGTGTGAATTGAAACTGTGTCAGTAGTGCATTTTTTTAGCTTTTTAGTATCAAAGTTTTTGATTAAAAAAGATAGTGTCTACGTGTAATGAAAAAATTCAGCTATACGTACTTATATTATATTTTTATATATTTATTATATTATTATTTTTACCTGCAAAATCTGGTTACTTTTACCGCAATTTCGGTACACGTAGCCACGGCCTTAAAAAAATGAAGAGTTTCATGTTTCTGGCACATGATAACTTCTGAAAGCTACTGTCAGATATAATTTTATAAACTGTCAAAATTGAAGTGCGCGTTCATCATAAGAGTTAAAAATTAGTTTATTATAATATGACTTTCCTAAAAATAACAAATGTATCAATCGAAGCTAGTATTTAGAAGAGGCAACTGATATTTACGTGTAGGACGTTTTTAACAGATAAATACTACTGTAAACGTTACTTTTATTTACTTCAATAAACGTGTGGTTTATAGTGAATTTAAATTTCGTGATTTGTCAAGATTTATAATAATTATTTCGTTACTTTTATATTGGTTTTAAAATTAGTTCAGTTATTAGTTATTCATCTGATAATCTTTGAAGTTTCAAATTACAGATATTGTTAACATGCATCATTTTTTTATACGAAACCAAAAATGTCTTAATTTTTATTATATTGCTTCCTTACGTTCAAATTAGTCTAATATATTCATTTATTTATAAACAAATTTGTGCCGTGTTTAAATAGGTATATACATCGCTAGAGACCGCATTTTCTGCAACATGCATGCATAATCACTCAGTGTATCTTAATATCAAATATAAACTTCACTCTTTGTGATTCATGAATTTCACGTATACTAAATACTGTCCAAACAAGAAATGTACGATTGGTAAAATATGGAGGGCAGTGCTTCTACGTTTGGTTCATAATTGGCAAGAGTATTGATCAGTGTTGGTAAAATCTTGAGGTATCTATGCTCGTTACCAGACTCGGGTTGTAAATATTGGCCCAATATTGGCCCCGTACTTGGCCAAATACATCCATAATTACCCTTTTTCGTTGGACAAAACAAGATACTTTTCTGATGAATTGTTACATGGCTGAAAAATATGAGGATGTAAAGCACTTGACTTTTAAATTCTCATTTCAGTGAGAAGGTATTGGTTTTATGTGAAGAATGACTTTCGCGGATTACATTAAATGTCGACGTTTTAAGTTCCTCGAGTCAGAAAAAATAGTTTTACCTCGGTTTCTGTCTGTCTGCCTATGTCACAGTAAAAACAAAGTCTGATTTCAAGCTCAAGAATGGTCTTGATTTATGTACCTGAAGTTCTGAACGTTCAAATGAACGAAATATTTTTCGTCATTTCCGTTTTACCCATCAATATTGTTCCAACTGCATTTTAAATTACGCATTATAATTCTTTTTCAATAGTAAATTATTTCAAATATAAATTAACAAACATTTTAGAACTTTTCCTGATTTGCAAAGTCATCAGTAAAAAATTTCGGTCATTTGAGCGTTCAGAACTTCAACCACATTCTTGATTTAAGATGTAAACGAAAGCAGACCATGTCCGATTAAACTCGACGTATATAATAGTCTAGAAATAAGACGATTATAGGGCTGAAATTCAGCCGTTAAAAATACTGAAAATAAACTATAAGTCAGAGATTGGGTTGAAATTCAGTCCTTTGATGATGGACTATTTTTTGATCGCAAAGCAGAATATGGACTTACATTAAGACCTAATCTGAATTAAAAAATCAGCTGTGAAGATTTATATTTAAAGAATTTTTACTAAAGTATACTTAATTTAAACAAAGAATTGTTTTTGTATTTCCGTATTAATAAACAAACTTGTTTTGCCGTGTTCGTGTGTTTTTGCAAAAGCTGGAAGCTCAACGGACGAACAAACATAAGTACACACTGTATTTTTTAGTTGAAAAAATATTATCTGGTATTATTAACTGCAGATATTACACAAGTCGCACCAGTCGACTCTTGTAGCATCACAAACTTTATGAAAATTATGCAATTATAAAATTATGCGAATTATGAATTGAAATGTGATATTTGGCCATTGTTTGAAGTAGTTAATATTTTTAAAAACATTATGTAATTATTTAACCAATTAACTATTGTTTATTTACAAAGTTTCTAAAAAATGAGCCAGAGATGTCCAATTTTGTCTCAAATTGGTGTCCTATGCTACTTTTTATTGAATAATTTCATAACTTTGATCCATCTCTTCTAATTTTTAACAAATCTCTATCTGTGTAAACCATTTATATTTCCAAGCAGTTTTTTTTCAATAGCTTAAAAAAATGAGATAAAATAGAATACATAAATTAATTTTCTTACTTTATAGTGTATAGAAAGAATATATTAACAATTTTTTTATTTTTGAAACAATTTATTATTCACGGAGAAAAAGATATCGCACAATGATATCGCAAAACTTCTATATTGCAAGAAAGCGCAATATGATAACGTGCAATCAGGTCCTGGTGCTTTGTACGATATTAAAATGCACTAATATCATTTTAAAAAACGAAGTTAAATTGTATTGCTGTCGTCTGCTAAGTCGGCGTTCTTAGCAGCAATGGGAAAAAGGCAGAGTATGAATGAGTTCGAGCTATAAATCGGGACACCAGATTTAAAACAATCACAGAAAAAAGTAAAAATTTGCTGCAGCTAAGACCTGCAACGGTTAATGATTACACATATTTCGGTGAAAGTTTCACTGAGGTTAGGAAAATAATTTTGAACTCGTCGACTGTGTTGTCGCGCTGAAGTGAGCAAATTTCGGTAAAACATGTAGAATCAACAACAGAAAAGACACACCAAATTTTTTCTTACTGATATATTTCCTCCGCAATAAAGCACATTATTGTAGACAAATTAGAACTTATTTAATACCATTTAACAAAAGCGCAAAATGTAACTGACAGATGGGAATCCCCATTTCTCTCAAATTTAATGAAGTTACACGACGCTGGATGGCACTGGCGTCGCAATTGTCGCTATACCTCGAATAAAAATGGGGCGATTAGAAGATGAAAGATTATCCAGGCAAGGTTAAAAATCGGAAATTATCTTCGATTCATGTAAAGTTTATCTGGCAAGGTTAATTTTTGTTTCGGTGAATCTTTCTCTTTGAATCGATGTAAACTTTATGTTTAATTTTTTCTGTGATCGTTTGCTGACTACTCGAACCCTCGCGAGATCGCAAAAGAAGAAATACTATGTGATAGCGTAATAAACATAAATTCTTACGTTGTCGATTGCACAATTATGCGGTATATAATGTAAAAACTTGCAATGTAAGATATCACGATTTTGCGCTATCATAATGCGATAATTACGACATATAGCGCAGGAATTACGATATATATTGTAATTCATACGATATAGTTTTCTCAGCGTTGTTTTTTTTAATTTCCTTCAAATGAGTATGGGCGGGTTACATCTTCTTTGGCGCACTATTAAATGAATCAAAAAAGCCATAACAAAATTTAAATGATGAAAGTGCACTGATAGAAATGAATTTTCAGTACAACAATATTTATGACAAGATTCATTATATTATATTGCTGGTATAGATACAGCCATACATGATGCTTGTTTTGTTTTTGTCGGGTAAATTACTCATACAGAGTGTATTGCCAAACGACAACATTTAAAAGCTAGCTCGCTTATGCAAATTTTTAATAGGATTACACATTTCATATAATTGCAATACAAATACTGCGTTTGTGTACTACAAATATGAATAAGTTTTATTTACAATATTTCAGTAATTTTTTTTCGTATTCTTCATGATTGCAGTACACGTGTTATATTATGAATGTACTCATAGTTTTCTAACCTACAATCGTATGGTTAAATCAATGATATTATTTCTGTCAGTGTGTAATTATTATTAGATTCTTTATTAATTATTATTATAAAAAAATTACATTCACTAATGCAAATTATGATTCAAATTTCAAAATTTGCTCTTAACAATATTCATGTGGACGAAGTGCTATAGTTTAGGTAATTTATAATATTAAAAATAATAAAAATATTACTTTAGTTAACTTTGTACAATAAGTAAAATTTATTTATAATCACTTGAATTATAAAAAGTATAAGACAAGCCAACTTTAAAGTTGACGAAAAAATTGAAAGTGATGAAAATATAAAACGTTTGGAATCACAGAGCATGAAAAAATTATTGAACAAGGAAATTTAGCACTTCATCACGGCGAATTCACTTAAATTTTTTCGCGATTTCGAATCTCGACATCTTTTCGTCAAGAAAACGCATCAGAACTAATCAAGAACGAAGATTACCTGCTAGGCTTAACAATTTTTAAACATTTAACAGTATTGAATGATCCTGCTGAAAGTGTTAGTAAATTAATATCTAACTTTAACTGCTTGATAACGAAAAATGACGATCAAAGACAGTACTTACTACAAACAGTAAAGAATATAGATAACAGTTTCCAGATATCAGAAGGAAAACATTGTCTTTGGCCAAAAAATAATGTTGTTTGATCAGCGTTGCATATAAAATGGATTTATATTGTATTTTATTATAGCATTTGAAATTCTTTTATGAATATCAAGCTGACATACTGGAAGACAAACAATATATTATATTGATATATATTTAAGAATACTATTCTATGTGTTATGTTTTATATTATTGATCCACATATTTAATAGAAAACTGCTTTGCCGAATAAAAATTGTTTCAAACATAACATAAAGGTTTTAGCAGAATTTACGGGAGATTGACTTTTCGCTTCCGACCTTCACAGGCAGCCACCGGCTGAGGGGAGCAAACATCCCCTTCCACTGCACGGACTACGTCAGTAAGTCCACCAATGTTCAGCCCTTTTCTCCGCCGCCCTTTTCTTTAGAGATACACTGTCGTGTGTTTTCGAAATGTTGAAATTTTCTAAATGTTTTCCATTTCACTGAAGTTTTGAAAGAAATTCAACTTCAAACCCAGATTAAATGTAACAGTTTTCATTTGCCTGATAAATTTCAGAACTCTGAATCGAAACGCAAGCATTCATTTGTTTTAAAACAAATTAAAATGTATCAGTCCAAATAACTTTCTAGATTGACTTTTGTTGAAGTGGTATCACGTTATTATGGCGGACTCAAAAAGTAAAAGTATAATTAAAAATTCGAAAGGACATACATATACCAATATACAAATATATTTTCAATACTATTTCAGATATCACTGAACTAGGATTATATTTGTTTAAACAATTGAAAAATGTTTACTATATTCTTTCTATACGTCCTAAAACGTTTCTTGGACGTACAAGTCAAAAGACGTTATTTGAACATTTAAAAAACTGTCCTAAGCCAGACAAAATAATGTTCTGAATACGATTCGTGTTCGAAATAATCTTTTAAGCGTCTCTGGAACATTATATGTGTATGTAACGTTATTTGGACTGACTTCGGACGTTTTTGAGCCGTTCTAATGGTTTTCTTTAACGTTTGTGCCCACTGGGCAGTCAGAAAAATCATTGTTGTGTTCTATTTTATTTCATTTTTTTAAAGTTATCGAAAAAAACTGCTTGAGCAAATAAAAATCGCTTTAGCAAATAGAGATTTGTTAAACAAAAGAAGAAATGTATCAAAATGGTGTAATTATTCAACAAAATATAGCATAGAATACCAATTTTACAAAACATTGGGCATCTCTGGCTCAATTTTTAGACATTTTGTGAATAAACAATTAATTTTTTTCAATGATTAGATAATGTTTAAAAAAAATCGACTACAGACAATGACCAACTATTACATTTCGATCAGAAAATTTGATTATTTTTACCATTTTTTGCGAATAAATAATTCTTTAATTAAGTTACATTTATTTAAACAATTAAACAATGTTTAAAAAGACATGAGAAATATTGAAATTGTCCATTAGTAATTATTTGTATGAAAAAGACGACAGAAATTGTTAAAAATTAACAGTAATACGTAAAATGTAGTTTTTTATTTTTGGGTCATATTTGACGCACTGGGAGGGAGGGAGGGGGGGAGGGTAAAAGTTATTAATACGGTTTTATTTACTTACACACTCATCTTCAATCCCTAAAAAATTTGGTACGTTTCGATGCTTTTAAATGACAAACAACCTCACATATTACTTTATAGTCCGAAATCACTGATTAACCAGTGAAATGTCTAACTACTATTTCAATCAGTGAATTGTTCACTGATTCACATTTAGAGAGTAGGGTATAATAGTTGTGAATCGGTTCTCGTTTCGTATCGTGGCTACTTTGAGAAACCGTCAGAAATTTGTAAATAGGCCTGAGTTACAGTTAGATCTAACAGTTTACTTCAGATAGAGGCTCGAAAATAATTGTCGATGCACAACGCATTGGCTTAAGAAATGGCCGCACTCTCTAATACTGAATTAGTGAACATTTTACTAACTGAATTAGTAATTGAGTGTTTAAATAATGAAATAACAATATTTTATTAAATATTTCACTAAATTAATAGTTATTGTGTTTTATCGAATTTGGTGATGTTTCTGTGAAGGCATACATAAAAGGGTTTATTATTCATGTGAATCTTACTTTCATCATTTATTATTGAACCATTAAGGTCATGTGATACAGCCAAATACCTATATTACCGACCTCACTTTATCAGTTCACTGAATATTTTTTTGAACCTAAGAACTTTTTTTGTAAATAAAATATCGAGCTGAAACTTTGGAAAATGTATTAGAGTGCAATAAAGTACGTTTAGGTACTGCATTTTGGTAGGAACTTCACTGAAAATTATTTCATCTTTTTTCTGAACCTCGACATTTTTTGAATGTTCGAACTTTTTAATACATAAAATATCGGTCTCAAACTTTGAAAAATGCAAGAGCCGAAAGAAAACAACGTTTAAGTACAAACCTTAATAATAAAAGATGTAAAAAAATTTCAACTATCAATTCCATCGGCATCAGCCGCTAACGTTGTACACGAAAATGCGAAACCTGGCGGCCACTAGACGAGGCTCTAGAGGGTTCGTATTTTCGTGTACAACGTTACCGGCTGATGTCGATGGAATTGATTGTTGAAATTTTTTAAATATCTTTTTATTATTAAGTTTTGTACTTAAACGTAGTTTTCTTTCGGCTCTTGCATTTTCAAAGTTTGAAACCGATACTTTATGTATAAAAAAAGTTCGAACGTTTATAAAATGTCGAGGTTCAGAAAAAAGATGAAATAATTTTCAGTGAAGTTCCTACCGAAATGCAGTACCTAAGCGTACTTTATTGTACTCTAATACCTTTTCCAAAGTTTCAGCTCGATATTTTATTTACAAAAAAAAGTTCTGAGGTTCAAAAAAACATTCAGTGAACTGATAAAGTGAGGTCGGTAATATAGGTATTTAACTGTGTCACATGCCCTTAAACCAAATACCTTGCGGGCTAAACTCGTTCGGTTCTTACCTCATTACAGTGAAATAAATTAATGTGACATGTGTCTATTTTAAAGCAATAACTTTTTGATGCGTTATATTACACTCCGAAAAATGTTCGTTTGAATCAAACAATACACTTTGTTTGGACCAGGCCACAGCTTCCAAACCGAACTTACTGTTGTTGATCTTGGCTAGCTGATCAGTGTCAAGCCTGGACCAGACCAGATTTTCTAGGTGATAAGAAAATAAAGTCTCGTTTTAATATTGTGAATTTCTTATTTTCTATCATTTTAAACACCCTGTAACTTATTTAAAATGCAGTGAAACTCTTCTATAGTGTCGATTCTAGGCCTGTCGGTGGGTGAGAACTAACTCATTAGAGCCCGCTCCGCTTTTGTTTGTTCACGTCTGAGTGCTCGCCTGAGTGACGCTAGCATTTTTTTGGCTGAGTTTTTTTAGCTTCAAAGGCAGATACCTATCTTTTTCACGCTGATAGTAGGATGGCCGTTTTAAAACTATAGCAACCATAGAGCTTAAGACTAGCCGTCATAGTATTTAAATGAAGCCTATAGTTTCATCTAAATTAATCTTGTCCCAAAATTAGCTTAAAAATTAATTTAATTTCTCTAAGATATATTAGTCTTCTCTGTTAAACTGTGTTTGATGATAAATTTACATTTATTTTTATTTATTTTGGACAATGTCTTAAAGCCTAAGATGTAATTGTTCCTAATAAAAAAAGTATTTTCAGTTTTTAATATTACAACAACACTGAGAAAACTGTTTTGTTTGACCAACAAGATTTGTTTGTAGGGTTTTTTTTCCTACAAAATGTTTTGTTGCCTTAAAAAAATGCATTGGTTAACCTTACTAAATCGTTTTGTACGCTTAAACAAATTATTATTATTAATGGTTAATTGAGAAAATAGATATTAAAGCATACGAAATCTCAATGTTATCTAAAAATATAACAATGATACACTCTAATATCTTAAGATATCGATCATAGTTCACCTTCCAGATATTTAGAATTCGTCTGCTTTAATTAATATTGTCTTTTCTCACGGTTCTTTGTCATAATAGAGTTTTGTTGTTTATCCTTTGGCCTAAATCGGAAACGGATTTGGCATTTTGGATATTGGATTTTGTTATTTAATTCCTAATTATATTTATTTTGAATATAAAGTGTAAAAGGTTAGTATTTGCACTTAAAAGTGTTGATCATTGATCAGCATCAGCTCAAGTAAATGTCACTCATATAAAAATTTTCAAAGTGCACCTGCGTAATCGTGTTTCTCGTTTCTCCAACCAAATAGCTTTGTTGACTCATAACAAAACAAGACTCAACAAGTGATTTTGTTGTGATTACGAATTTTGTTTCTCAGTGTACCGGCGGTTAAAATAATCAAAGAAATTAGAGCTCGGATGATTGGCTATGCGACCTACTTGTGACGTAAAGTAGGTCATGGGGTCTGATGTGCATCATCAACAAGAATTTTAGTGATGCGTTATCTATGCCGTACTATGATGGTTGTATTTTCAAGGGAAAACTAGGCCATTTCAGCTATTTTTCACAATCATTTATTTATTATTGATAATATATTCGTTTATTTCTGAATTGACCATAATTTTGAGCTTATACATTTCATACGATTAAATTTTGTTTATTTATTAAACAGCTAAAAGTTTCGATATATAAATAAATATATTGTTCATATTAAAATCTAGAATTATACACGTACTTTAATATTGAAGACCTTGCGAGCAACATGTTGAGGTTTTTAATTTTTGTGAGAAACGTCAAAGATGTAGACAATTTTCTAACACGACAACAAAAAAGCAACTGCTCAAACGGCTGCTTCTACAATGATTGGAGAGTGGAGTGGGTCGAAGGGTGTGTGAGGAGGGGTATATTAGAAGAATTTCTAAATTTGAGGTGTAGAATTCCACACCTGGTCTAGCTCCAGATGTTATTTGGTTAATTGTCGAAATCTTATACACGTGTTCGACAAAGGTGCGCGCTTCATTGCAATGATTCTTATCTTTGGCGGTTGAGACGCACTAAAAATGATAAGCGATAGACTAATCTTATTGCAGTTGATATGATATTGTGCATTCGTATGACGAACAATTTTTGGAAATTTTGGAAAGAACTATTTAATCGGAAATTCCGCATTATTAGAATATACTTTTTAAATTGTAATCATTGAGAAACGGGCGATTGAATCGAATAAGTAAAGATATCCACTGATTAACAGCCAAATTACTGATTTGAATCAGTGATCTATTTATATAGCTATTTAAAGCTCTAAAATTTCACTTATTCAAATTTAGAGATTATAAATTTCTTTGTACCCATTAACTGAAACTGCCAATTTCCGTGAAGAGAAACGAAAATAGTCACTATCAACTTCTCGTATTAAAAATATTCATCCTATATTCTATTCTGAGGCAAGCGATACATGCAGAGCGCGTTTTTGCAAATGTTTGGCGCACGTGTCAGCTTACTCAGCCTGTGCACACTTTCCTGTTTCATAAGCCATTTTACGCGTATTAAATTTCACTGAGGCACAGTAACATATTTCTAGCTCTTTGAATCAGCTAAAATTCACTGAGAATCAGTGAATATTCACTAAATTTTCACTATAGTTTTTTACTGTTTTCTAAGTCATTTTTTTATTTATTTTGAACAAATTTAAATTTTTTTAACATTTTGAAGAGCTTATCGAATCAAGCTTTTTCTTATAAAAACATTAACTTGCATTTTTTTTAGAAGATTATCTATTTTCAAAGCTTATACACTAACTTCCCAAGAAATGGATAGCGCCGATAGACGAGGTATCTGTAAAAAATTTTGTAACGAAAAAAAGAACCATTTTTCATAAAACTATAAGTGGGTTTGGTGATTGAAATATCAGTGTTATATTAAAAAAAAAAAAACGTCAAACACATTAGTTGAAGTTTTATACGGCCACCGGAGCTGAATGTACTTTCAACTGAAAGAAGTTAAATTTTCAACCAAAACTTGCAGCAATACGAAATTGAATAAGATTGTGCCCTGGTCACTATTAGGGTCGGTGGCGTTGGGGACAGCAACGTCTTGGTGCAGAAACACCACCGGTCTGGGTTTGAATCATGGCCCGGTGTTGTTTTTTTTTTTGCACTATAAATTATTTTTAACTCTTTGGCAGTATCTAGTGATTAGATTGTCAAATTAAGGACAAGTGAAATAAAAATCACAGTAAATGCAACATGGTTGTATTTTCAGGTCAAACAGTGTTAAGTTGTAGAATAATAAACATTTTGCGCTCAAACATTTAAACAGTTTAGGATATAGTAAAGTTCGCTATGATATTGTTTCTTTCTATCATTAAGAAAATTACAAATATTAAACAAATTAAATAGAAGTATATCAGATGAGCTATATACGACACCAATCTCCCATAACGTCGCATTCAATGGAACGGTCAAATTAATAAGTTAAAAAGTACTGGAGTAATTATTATCAAAATTGCTCAATTCATATGTCTCGAATTTTATTTTCTATAGATTGTTAAACTGCTTTTAATACAAGCAATTCAGAAATTTGCATTTGAGACAGGAGGGAGATATGTTGGTAAAGATTTTTGTTTGTAAGGGGTTTGTATTTCTATGGATTTTTATTCGAAGAAGAAAATCTTTAGATATGTTGATGGCTATTTTTGTTCACGTGGAGTGAACCTACTGCCGAGTGAAGCTTCGTGCCACTTCGCACACATCGCATCGTTCTTTTTAGGCTACTCTATCGATGGTTCTTTCGGCACGACCTATAGATAGGCACGTGCGTATACGATGACAGAGTGCAAGGCACTTGATGCTTGAGGAGACCTTGGAAGCTGTTCGCTGGTTGGACGTGCAGAAAAGAGGGAGACAGAAGTTAGATGTGGTTGCGGAGAGGGAAAGCCTAGAGTTAGGGGAGAGAGAAACGGAGTGAATGTACTTGGAACGCAAATACAACGACTGCTGGCCAAACTATACTTCCTGGAGTCAAGGTTAGCTCTGATGCAACAGGATGCCGGCCATTGACACCCCTTCGTTGAGGTTTCGTTCCTTCGCTTGTATTCGGGATAGTACCCTCCTGTTCCTATTTTGGAAATCTTCTAATCTTGTGATTTCTGTCTGGCATTCCTCTTCGTTATCATTATTTCTTCTTTGTCTTCTTAATTATGCAAATCCCAACACATTTTATTGTAAAATTGTCATCTTTATTTTATTTTCAAAGTACAGTTTGAAATTGTAGATTCTAGGATGGTGTAATTTTAAACTTCAATAAATTACATATACATACATTTATAGCCTCGATGGACTAGTGTCCTCTAAAAAGTCTTTTATCGGAAATAAGGAAAAAAATATCCTTTTTTCATAGAGGTATAATTGGGGCAGGTGTGAAACAGTGTTTTATTCGTAAAAAAATTGGTCTGATGGTGCTTTCATAGAAACTTTGACGTGCGGTGGAAACTTAAATAACAATCTACAGACTTGGTCCCTAGCATAGAAAATTGAATTCTTCAAAATTGAAACTTACAAAAATATATTGAAATTAACCGAATGTTTCTGTAAAGTAACCAGAAAATCATATGTGGTGCTGGGAAGCTTTCTTGTTGACCAAGTCGATGATCATCCATCACAACCTGAACCTACTCAGTAGCACATGATATTAAATTACTGTTGATGAGTGTTTATCAACAGTTATGAGCTATGCTTTCAAGATTTGAAAGTATTTTATTTAGATTTTTTTTCATGTTTTGAATCTAGAAAATATTTCAAAAACTTTAAAAATGATCTTTTAGTATGAAAAATATTACACATGTGATAAAACACACAAAAATTTGTACCATTATTTGAGAATCCGCTTTTTCAGTTTTTTAAATTCAAATACTCATAACTTTATCAAAAATTATAATAAACATTTCCGTAGCGTAGATTATCTGCGCGGTCTGAAATAAATGAGGTTCAATTTACTACTTGGGAAAATCCCACAAACATGATTCGATGTAGTCACGAAATTCCGAATCATAATACGATATACGATCCATTGCGATAAATATATTTTTATAATGTATCAAGTACATAGAGTGGATTTCATAAAGTCTTCAAATTAAATATTTAATCATTTTTAACCATTTAAAGAAAATGTTTAACAACCCTAACCTAAATGTCAGAAAAAAATATTTGTGGCTTTTTAAAATCCTTAAAATCTTTGAAATCATATACAATCTCTTGAAATCTGTTGAAGTAGTTGAAATCTGGTTTTTTCGCTCAAAATTCTATCCTGCTCTCTAAATCACAATCAGTGAATGGCTTCATTCTCAGCTATAAATATACCACTGATTCAATTAGTGTGTATATGCTGATGAATCAGTGGGATTTGTCCGTTAAAGGGCGTTAATCTACTGATTCATCCGCGTATATACACTGTTAAATCACTGGTATACTGATAGCTAAGAATCCGCGAAATTTCGGTAATTCAGATTTAGAGAGTGAGGGAGGGGTTAAGCAAGTTTTAAATCTGGTAGACAAGCCCTCATGAAATCAAGGGAAATGCCTTGGAACCTGATGGCATTCAGGAATTTTAAGTTTTCAAGTAAGCGCTGTAAAATTGTCCCCGCGAGTTTACAATTTTTTAATTTTGTAGAATGATTATTCTTCTAGGTTGGGTGGCTACCCGACCTATTCGGAGGCGAAGGGGGTCTGAGAAATAAGAGTAAATGGTACAAAAAGTCCTGAAAAAGAGAAAAAATAGTGAAAATAGGTATAGGAATAAGATTGGAAAGGGGGCAGGGGTTGGGACGGGCAGCTTTTGCCTGAAATTTTTTAGAAACTGTTAAAACCACTGATACTCACCATCACGACTTTAAAAGTTTCACAATGGGTAGTTTTCAAAATAAACAAGCAACCAGCGAGGAAAAGAAACGAAAATTGAGAGCAAACTCAACTTCATTGATACAAAATAGTTTCATCTTTTTGCCATAGGCTTAAGATGGTTACTGCCCAACATGTCGAAGGCATTTTTGGTTAGAGTTGGAGTTGATTTTTGATTATATAACACGGACGCATTTTTATAATGTAATCAAGTGATCTGATGAGAGCAGTGTGTCCCGACATATTGGACAAAGCCTGGGTTTTACCCCATCATTGACGGACTGGGTAGCAGTCAAGTAAACGATGGGGGGACCTACAGCTTAAAGTGGATTTCGAATCACGAGAACCTCGGTAAAGGTACATAGACAAATTTCTAGAGGTTCCGGCTCAGGGATCGAACCCTGGACCTCTAAGGTGAAGTCCGAGCGTCTAACCAACTGATTATTATTATTATTATTATATATTTTCTTCTCACTTATATTTAAATTTTTGTGGCAAAATTTGTGAGTGCCCCGTCGCAAATCTTTTATAAAAATCAATCTCGCGTGCTCGCATTCCGGGAATGCAAATTGGCCCTAAGATTCGGATCGACAAAGACTTCTACGAATAAATGGAGTAGTAGCTCAGCGTTGCTTTTGCTTAAGCCTTTTCATTCTATTCAGTATTCTATCCAAATCACTTCAGCCCGTCGTCATATAGCAGGAAATGAGATAAAGAGAAAAAAGGCAAAACGTGTGCGAGAAACAATAAATTCGTAGAGTTGGTCCAGAGTCGCAAAAGACGTGGCTCATGGTTCATTAAAAGTGGAGTTCGGCCAATAGGGACTAAGGGATTGGCGGTCAATGTCCTGCCAAGGTCACTGCAAAGCTTAAACTCCTTCCTTTTTAAAAGGTAGTGCCAATCACCGTGTTTTCCTTCTTTTGGCCCCGGCCAATGGCCGCGTGAGATCAAGGTCCCCTGTAACTCTGCACATGCCGTCATGCCGATGATTTATGTTATTTCGTGCAAAGAAGAGAAGACTCACATGGGCGGTGGTTATTGGAAGGAATGTATGGAGAACTCCATAGTCCAGAATTTGGGTTGATAACTCATTAAAAGAAATCCTTTCTCCTTCAGGAGAAACTTAGGTTTCGCACATTTCAAAGACAATGAACGGTGCAATAAAGATGAAAAAAAAATAATAATGATAAATCACAAATGAGACTCAGAGAAAAATGGAAATAGAGATAGAAGAGGGAGAGAAACCTATTATGATATTATCGCGTCAGGGTGCTCACGCGTATAAATAAATAATTAAAAAATTCGGAATAACTATTTGTTGCCAATTTCCAGAATTTAGGACACAAAAAATTAATTAGTTTAAACAATTAAAATTATTAACAAGTTTCATCATCGGAAATACTTTTTAATATTATGCTAGTGGCATACTGTACTTGAGAAATTTGTCAGTAATTTATTTTTTGGTGGTTCATTGCATCATCTTAATTTTTAATAAAAACTGTAATTTTATTATATCTTTTGGTTCAGTGCGCGCACTTTTGTGCACACACACACGCGCGCGCGCATATAAATGCCTGTAATTAAAAAAAAAGGTTAAACAACCACCACAGGGTCCAACTGGGAGCAACTGCCATCTACAAATCACACCAGCTCTCAGTAGAACCACGGTAAATCACACCTATGGCCACGTCTCACGACCATGAGACGAAGCGACCCAAGGATATGCCAGCTTATTTCATCCATTTCACAAATGCCTTGGCATATTTTTGGCATGCAAGTACGGCTTTAGGTTACGAAGTCGTTGATGTTTTTCTGTAAGGTCTTGATACTTGTCTTCCTTTTCCATCTCCTTGGCAGTGATGTTGTAGACGGCCGGAGGCGAGAATTCGATTGCGAATATAGTTCGTTTATCGAAGTCTTCGAGAGCGATGTCGGGTCTCAAGTGTGCAATGGAGACTGTTCGAAAATCGTAGTTTCAGGAAATTTGCACTTCTCGTTTTGGACAATTGACTCTTATCTGTCTTTCTACTTTCTAAATATGTGTATATGTGTGTGCATGTGTACGATAATCTGATAATGTTTGTGAAATAAAGAAATAAAAGAAGACTGGCGGGACCATCAATGACGAACACTCTTATAGCGTATGCGGTTGTCCTGCATTGGTGTACTCCGATCTGCAGCGAAGCAGTTCGGACCGATCGAAACGTACATACATTTTTCTCTTAACGATATTTATCGATATTTTCCTTGTATCGATACATTATTTTACCTATATTTTCCATCCCTCTAACGAAGTGCTCTTGAAGTATATCAATGCGCTATTAGTTTCATAATATTCCTCCAATTCATATTCCCACAGGAATTGTGTCCTGACCTAGACCTTGAAACGGATTACGAAAACAAGGATTATTTCCTAATGTTTAATAAGAGGCGTTTAATAAAGTAAAAGTGCATCTCTGGGGTTGTTTCTCGAAACATGGGTTTGGGAGATTGCACCTACATATACGGAACTCATTTTTTGTAACGTGGTAACAAGATGAGAATTGAAAGCAAACTGAATGTTAAATCAAAAAGCATGAAAGAGGGAGCTCTTCTTAATATTTTGACACCAAAATCATGTCGATACACCTTACCGACTGCGAGTAAAGCCACCCACGCTTTAACTTGACAGACTGTAATAGTGCATCAATACTATGTATTATCAAATTTTCCTGGGGCAATGAATTTTAACCTGCTAAATTTTACTTGGTCTACTCTACATAGGCCTATTAACAGAAATTTCATCCCAGAGGGCTAACATTTCGTGGAGTAAAATATAATGTCTTGAAGTACACCTCGCTTTATCCGAAAGTGGATGAAAACACAGTAACAGCACAGAAAAAATAAAATATAAAGTTTACATCGATTCTAGGTAAAAGATTCACCTCAACAAAAATTAAACTTGCGAAATAAACTTTACATGAATCGAAGATAATTTCCAATTTTTAAATGTGCCTGGATAATCTTTTGCCTTATAATCTCTCCATTTTTATTCGAGGTGTAGCGAAAACTACGACGCCAGCGTTATCTATCGTCGTTTAACTTCATTAATTTGTAGAGAAATGGGGATGCACATCTATCAGTTGTTTTTGCGATTTTTGCTAAATGGTATTAAAAAAGTTCTAATTCGCCTACAATAGTGTAATTTGTTTCGGGGGGGATATATCAGTAAGAACAAATTTTTTGTCTTTTTCTGCTACCGAAATTTGCTCACTTTAGCGTGTCGCAGTAGACGAGATAAAAATTATTCTCCTAACCTCGATGAAACTTTTGCCAAAATATGTTTAATTTTAACAGTTGCAAGTCTTACATGCAACAAATTTTAACTTTTGTTTTTGTCTGATTGTTTGAAATCTGGTCTACCGATTTATAGCTCGAATTCATTTATAGTTTGCCGTTTTTCCATTTCTGCTAAGGACTCCGCAGCAGACGACAGCTTTTATTCCACCGTAGAATAAACTTTCGCCAAATAGCATGTAAACTTTAACAACGGGAGATTTTACATACAACAAAATTCAACTTTAGTTTTTTCTGTGAGTTTAAAAATACAGCGACTAATGCAGTGACAATAAAAAAAATTTACGACTATTTTATAATGCGGATTTACTGTGAAATTTTGGAAGTTAAAAAAGCAAAGAATCCAGAAATCATATTTGGATAAAACACTCTTAAATGTGTCGATTCAAATCAGGAAATTCAAAATAAAAAGAGGAAATAAAGAGAAAGTAACGACCAAATTCCCTCCTTTTTTCTCTCGTCTTTTTAGTTTCTAAAATAAACATTGATAAATATATTTCATCATACTCCTTATAAACTTTATTTAATTTTATTTCTTTAAATCTTTTTTTAAATTTATAGATAACTCTTTTTGTGCTAAATTCTCTCTTACTCTTATACTTTTCGCAATTACATTATAACTTGCCCAATATATGGGAGAACGAAATTATGAAGTGAAATTTATTTTTTCACTTATTTTTGAGTATCTGAAACTAAACTATTAGTTGGCCTTTCCTAAATTTCCTCAAATCTAATTTTATCATGCTTTTCAATCAATTTGTATGGGTAATGATTTAAAAAAAGAATCTTCCTGTTAATATTCAAATTTTCTTTATGAAACGACTCACGGGACAAAGAAGTTTAATTAATTCTATGTTGGTTTTTTTTTAATTTCAAAGAAATTTAGAGGTCGCTTTGAATGTTGGACGTCAAATAAGAATTTAAATTTTAATTTGTTCTGAATTAAATTTTTTAAATATTAGAGTCATTGTCAACTATATCCTTAGCGTTTTTCTATAACTTTCTGGTAAAAAAATACTTAGGGATTTTTTTATATATGTAAGAGTACTAAACATCGGAAAAAGCTTTCCGAAATATTTTGCAAATTTAATTATATCTGTGAAAGACCCTGAAATCGGAAATAAATCCTAAAAATACTCATGAAGTGTGATAAATCAGCCTCGTCAGCAAGCACTTAACTAAATGGTCCTCACAGCCAAGGCAACAATCATACCTCTTTATTATTGTTGATAATGTCTTAGTTTGCAGTTCTAAAGTGCATTCTTGTAAACAACAGAATTCAGCCAGTTACCAAATAATCTTATCGGTAATTTTTTTTATTTCTTTTCGTTATCAGCAGCTTATGCGCACTACTGACATACATACTCACCCGTTGAGAATGCGAGTCACTTGCCAACTCACTTTTTGCATTTAACATTAGACACACTTAGTCTGAACATACGAATATAACAAATATGAAGATAATTTTACTTAAAATTAATGTGCGGCTAGCAACCTAAAAGTATTGAAATTTTTCTATTTTTAATATTATTCTTTGGATTCCTTTAATTTTGTTTTCTCAATTCATTTTATTAATTTCTTACTTATTCAGATTTAAGACTGTCGCCTTAATCTTTGTTGTCCTTTTCTCTTATGGGGGGCGCGAGGGGCGAGTCATTGGGAAATCTCAGATTGCTGCACTTGAATTTTTAGGAGAACTCGTTGAGGTAAGGTACTATATTATATGGGAATAAGCAAGCTGCCATTCTGGTTCCCCGCCAAATTCAAAATCGCTAAATTGATATCGAATTATATAAATACACATATATGATATAGATTATTTATTTTTCAATTATACTGAAGCATTGTTATCAAAACATAAATTATAAATAAGATTTCGCGATATAATATATGAAATATTTAAATTCGGCTATATGATTTTTTAACCCACACATTTGCCAAAAAGTAGCTCGTGCGAAAATTATGATTGCAAACGAAATTTTACTCAGTTTACAAATAGGCGTGCGCTAAAATTATAATCATATGATTTTTAAAATAAATATTAACAAATAATAAAATAATCATAGACTATAGGTCAAACATTAATACAATACTTTTTCAAGAGTTTATTATGATAGCTATTCATATTTCACATCATACGTCCTTTTTATTTGGGTGGGTTAATGTGCGTCGTTCTGTAGAAAAACGGGTTCCTAACCTTCCTTTGTTCTGGATCTCGTTTCGCTTAAATATGTCAAAAAAATGCTCATAGGCAATTTAATTACATGTAAACATAATGTTCAGACCCCCTATATTTGAATTATAATTTGGTAGTCATAAATACATAATAGTAATAACTTCCATAATCTTGAATTTAAATTCGGTTTCCAGTTGTCGCATCCACAATTTATGATCCACATTGACAGTCTTTCTCTTCGCTCTAGTGGAAAACGGTAAAGTTTAAATACATCTTCGCTTCTATTTTTACAAAACGGAGCACTGCAGCAGACCATTTTTTTTACATTCTAAACTTAATTTTAATTAAACTATACGAAATGCTTCTCGCACTGTTTCCCGCGAACTGTCCAGGAACCAGAATGGCGGTTGCATATTCCTGTCTAATATAGTACTCTATTTGAGGAACTCTTGGAAATCTTTCCCCAAGTATCAAGCGTTCACACCACGAAGCATTTCACACAATCAGACGTACGTGATGTACACGCTGCCTCGTTGAATGGAACTAACGGCCGACTCCATCTGCAACGTCGCCGAGCTAAGCCCAGTCTAATTTTTCTTCGAGAGTCCCAATCTCAAGAAGTTTTGCAAATCTGGGCAATCCCAGCAATCGCAAAGAAATCTTAGCACTCTCTATGCGAATTCGATTGAGACTGCCATATTCATAGTTTTAAGATTTCCAGATTCCTCAGTGAGTATATATAGACCTTGGGCTCACAACGTAAATGGCAACGTGATAGGAATAAGGGCATTTTTCACCTGAGATGTTCTTCTGATGATGAGGAACGTAAAAATGGATGTCTGACAGGTGTGAGTGGATGCGTTTACCGGTGGCGACCTGACAAAGGTACAAATTTTTGACAGTTAACTAACGTGACTCTGATAGGTTGAAAGTTGGTGTACATGTAGGGGCTCACAATAGAAATAGCACCTGCGCATTGCCAGGCACTTACCTGGATGCAAAAGTGTAGCCAGGCGGCTTTGAAATCGCCGGACATTCAGGTGAAATTTCTTGAAATTGATTTTACAGGAAAAAGTTCGAAAAAAATGTTGGCCCACTCCCAGAGATGCATATTTTCATTGTTATATCATTTTTTGATAAAATTGATATATTTGGAGAAAGCTTCGATTAAAGGAATACCATGACAATAAAAAGCCGTTTTTCTTGACAAGTCATTTTTTCGAAAATTATTGGAAGACAAAGGGTACTCTATTACAGGTATACTCCAATATTAATACGAAGTATTTTATCAAAATGTTAATATTTATCAAGTTATTCGTATTTTTCCTTCTTTTTCCCATTTTTTTTATCACCTGCTGTATCTTCAGCAATTTAAAAGAAGGTGTGCTCAAAATTAGTACACGAATAGAGTAATTCTTGTGCAAAGATAACTTATTCTGCTATAAATAATCATAATTAGAGTCATGTTCTCAGCTTCTGATTATCGTAGAAAGTTGTAATAAAGGTGAATATGATTATAAAAATTAAACAAAAATCCCCTTACTTTAAAACATCAATTGTTTATTATTGTTAAACTTATATTTTGTCGTCGAAATACGTTCGATCTTTATTACCGTGACGAATGTCAAGTTTCCCGGACCTAGCGTGGGGTCGTCTCATATTTTTGGATGGTCACTGGTGTAGGCCAGCGATTCCCAAACTTTTTTCGCTCTTTCTGGGGAGCGGTAGGGCCGCCACCTTCAAATTTTTTCATAATACTTAAACCCAAGGGGTTTAGGTCTCAATCTCAGAACAATGAAAGGCATTCATGCTAGGTCAAAAAAAATAGTCCCATGCTCACAGCGGGGACCCTGCCTTGGAGCCTACCGAGCTAACCGGCCCGGGGTGGCATCCCCCTACCACCGGGTAGCCACCGTAGCCATCGTAGCGGTTTAGGAATCGCTGGTGTAGGCATTAGAAATTCTTCGTGGTGTATTTTTCCTAGTATAGAACTGCATTAAAAATGCACCACGAAGAATTTGTAATGCCTACATCAGCGATTCCCAAACTAATGCCGACGGCCGATAAGGCTGCCGCCGGCAGGGGGATGCCACACCGGGCCGGGCAACCCCCGAGGGGGAAGCCAGTCCGGGCCCAGCCACTCGGAAGCTCCCCCGCTATGAGGACCTTTTCATTGTCATTAGATTTAAGGCTGTTTCAATAACTAAAAGCCTAAAGATATGGCTCAATTCAATTCTAATTATCTGAATCATTTTCCTGATGTAATTTTAAGAAAATGAAAAAAAGTTGATGAAAATCGGTTAACATTTCGAGTAATTAAGCATATCGTTAAAGACATTCAAAAGTACAAGAACTCTCAACTGGACAGCGATTCCCAAACTTTTTATTCACTTTCTGGGGAGCGGCAGGGCCGCCACCCTCACATTTTTTCACAATACACTGCCGACAAGGGGGAACACTTGACTGCTTCACTGCTTGACACACCATACTTCACGCGAGAGAATTAGAACCGGTTGAGAAAAATTAAAATGTGTTAATATGTTAATAAATTAAATTTTAATTAGTTGAATCAATTTCCTAATTTAATTTTAAGCAAACGAAAAAAAGTTGAAGAAAATCGGTTAATATCTTCAATGCCAGTTGAGAGTTTTTGTAATTTTGCAATGAAAGGGTTCTTATAGAGGGGGGCTTCCTATTGGCTGGGCCCGGGCTGGCTTGCCCCTCAGAGGCTTCCCGGCCCGGGGTTGGCATCCCCCTGCCGGCGGCAGCCTCATCGTCCGGCGGCACTAGTTTGGGAATTGCTGGTGTAGGGCGTAGGCATTACAAATTTTTCGTGGTACACCAATAACCATCGAAAAATATGAGACGACCCTACGCACAGTAAAAAAAAGTGTTCAAAATTATACCGAAATCAATATCATTTTTATATGCAACAAAAACGATACCGAATTCAAGACCATCTTGATCGGTCGGAGTGAATGATCGACTCTGGAGATCATAATGATCTGATGCAGGATCATGTATAAAGTCAAACGAAGATGGCTGACGTTCTTTGAGTACTTTAGCTCATATGCAAGCTTTTTATGGTTTCTGATCGTGCAGTGTAATTGAAAAGTTGAAAAAATAATGAAATCTGATATTAGAAAGTATCACCTGTCAACTGTAGTTGTCACTTACGTGCAGCTGGATACAGTTTTTAGGTTATGTCGTTATCACACCGGCGCCAAGAACGGGCGGCCATTTTGTTTAGTCTGACAAATGAACCAAAAATAAGGTCAAATTGATCTGAATTGACAGATCATAATGATTTCTAAAGTCAAATGATCGTTGGTGCAAAATGCTCTGCAGCAAAATTGATCCTTTTTTTTTTACTGTGCGCTGTGTCCGGGAAACTTGACATTCGTCATGGTAATAAAGATCGAACGTATCTCGACGACAGAATATAAAGTTTAGCAATAATAAATAATGGATATTTTAAAGTTAAGCGATTTTCTTGTTTAATTTTTATAATCACATTCACCTATATTACAACTTTTTTCGATAATCAGAAGCTGAGATCGTGACACTGATTATGATTATTCATAGCAGAGTAAGTTATGATTTTAACTGAAAGTGGCTGATGCCAATTCTTTGTACCAGACTTACTCTATTCATGTACTAATTTTGAGGACACTTTCTTTTAAATTGCTAAAGATACAGCAGGTGATAGAAAAAATGGGAAAAAGAAGGAAAAATGCGAATAACTTGATAAATATTAATATTTTGATCAAATACTTCGTATTAATCCTGGAGTATACCTGTAATAGAGTACCTTTTGTCTCCTAATAATTTTCGAAAAAATGACTTGTCAAGAAAAACGGCTTTTTATTGTTATGGTATTCCTTTAATTGAAGTTTTCTCCAAATATATCAATTTTATCAAAAAATGATATAACAATGGAAATATGCATTTCTGGGAGTGGGTCAACATTTGATTCAAACTTTTCCCTGTAAAATCAATTTCAAGAAATTTCACCTGAATGTCCGGCGACCTCCAAGCCGCCTGGCAACACTTTTGCATCCAGGTAAGTTCCTGGCAATGCGCAGGTGCTATCTCTAATGTGAGCCCCTACATGTACACCAATTTTCAACCTTATCCGAGTCACGTTAGTTAACTGTCAAAAATTCGCACTTTTGGCAGGTCGCCACCGGTAAACGCATCCATTCACACCTGCCAGGCACCCATTTTTACGTTCATTATCATCAGACGAACATCTCGGATTTCCATGAACCACGGGGCCCAATTATGGACACTTTTTTACCCCTCCTAGCCCCATGAAGTCCACTGTGGCATTATCGTCGACCCCCCTCCCCCCTCCTAAGGTGCTACGTGGTTTATGGAAGGACCAAATGGACAATAGGGTGGCTCAAAAACGCTTTTTTTTTTTAAAGGGCAACGATCCCCTCGATTTCATTACAAATCCGAATAAAGAAATTCCCTAATTTTTTCGATTTTAAAAGGTGCCGGGTTTGACTTGAAGTTTCCCATGTAAAATGCATGGGTAAAATCACTTTTTTGATTTTTTGGAATAATTTTTCAGGGTTTGAAAAAATGTGACGTGAAAGTATGGGGACCTGTTGAGAATTATCTAACGAAGAATTTCATGTATCAAACATATGGGTTTCACACCCCTAACACACCCCCACGAGTACCTGAAAACTACCCTTAATACAAAAAATGTCATTAATTCTTCATGAAATTAACATTTTGAAAATTAACATTTTGAGCACTGTATTCTGTTTTTTTTTTGTACTTAAAATCATCTAGTCTAGTGGAATATTTAATAACATTTGTTCAATAATTTTTAATTGTTTCAACAAATGGAATTTCTTTAAATAATTTTTTTTTATTCGTTTTTCCATAAAAATGATTACTATTGGTCTAGTGTAATATTTATTAACATTATTTCATTCATTTTCAATTGTTTAAACAAATGGTATTTTTTAAAATAATAACTTATTTATTTTTTATTAATTAATCCTAGTTTATTTATTTCTTAATTAATTTATCAGTAATATTTAAGTAATAATTTAAAAAATCAAATAAAGTTAATCGAAAAATGTTCATAAATATTCCACTAAAGAAATAATAATCATTTTCCACTAGACCAAAGTAATAATTTTAAGGATAATAACACAGGCCAAAAAGGGTCAAGTAACAGAAACTGCAGTATATTTTTCCGAAGGATTTTGTTGCGCTAAATCGGAAACTGGCTGCAGAATTGCTGCTTTACGTCAGGTTTTCATATTTTAATCTACAAGACTAAAAAGCACTATTTTCGACATATTTAAGGTTATGTAATATCATAAGGTAATTTTTTCACAAAACTAGTAGAAGCTCCTTAAAGTATAAGTCTTCCGCTTTAAGAGCCGTTGAGGTTTCTTAAATACTTTTTTTCCCATCGAGATATGATAACTAGAAATTTGTGGCTTACATATCTACTTGGATATGCAAGCCAAAAACAGGCTTGAAGCTATCCCTTTCAGCGTACTTTCCTAAATTGTACTATTTCAATGAAAATGGCAATATAAGCATTTTAGGGAACACACATTTCTAATTATGATATTTCGATGAAAAAAAAGAAGATATTAAAGCAAACTCAACGGAATTTAAAAGAGGAAGACTTATACTTTAAGGTGCTTCTACTAGTTATGGGAAAAAAATTAACTTATGATTTTACATAAACTCAAAAACATCGAAAAACAGTGTTTTGTACACTTTTAGGTTAGAATATCTCGAAACCCTGACATGATGGAGCAATTCTGAAGCCAGATTCAGATTTAGCAAACCAAAATCCTTCGGAAAAGTATAATATAGTTTCTTTTACTAAAAAACAGTCAAATTTTTTTCACCTGTGGAATTAGGCATAATACACAGACTGAAAAAAACACTTTAAAAAATGTATAAACTGTGGTTCAAGTAGTATACTTAGTTTAATTTCAATAATTTTACATTTAATCACCTGTAAGACTTGACTAAATCTTGAATTCATTTTCACTATTGTTTATATATAAAGAGAGCTTACATTTATGTATGTACACAATGCATATTTAAAATAATTTCTTCACACTTCGTGATTGGTACCATTTGTTGCCATCCCCTTTCAATATATTTAGAAAAATAGAAAAATTCAAATATTTGACGTACTCTTTTTGAATTACTCTCATATGAGCAAAATTTAATAAATATTTTCGTTTTCCCATTGTTTAAAGCAAATTAGAGAGATATGCCAATACTGATGCTCTTACCCTATATCTGATATAGCTAGAAAAGTAATATCGCAAATTTAAAAAATGATCATGACTGTATCTGCTAAAAATTATATTTGCATGTTGGGTGTTGAAAGTTGAGGGGGGGGGGGGTGACCTCTTATGATGCATTAAACTTCGTACATCAATGTTTATTTAACGAATTGTAGTACACGTGTCGAGAAACGTTTGTTGACGCCTGAGTGTATAGGATCTGCTACTTTTGATACCTTCGATATAGCCAGTTAGCCTTGAGATATGAATAGATGCCTACGAAGAGTGCACTGCTCCCTTGCGTAATCGAACGTGTATTATTTGCTAATTCCCTCTGCTTGAATAAAGATAAGCATTCCTGATGCCAGAGTCTTCCCTTTTCTTTTTTCTCCATTAATTAACTATCTCGTTATTTTCTTATTTTTGTTTTGTAATCCTTTCTCGACAAATTTAAGACATGCTTTTAAAATAAAGTTTAAATGTTTAAATATATGGACATTTGTAGAAACGTGCATTGATAATAATAAACTTGTGATACACTATGGAATTAGGAATGGAAGCTTCTAATGTGTCCCTTAAGGGTTTACATTTTTCTTACACCTTATCTATTCCTTTACACACCCTCCACACACTTACTTGGTGGTGGAAGGGGGACCTACAGTTTAAGGTGGGTTCCGAACCACCAAGAGCAACAGCCTTAAGTACTTAGATAAAACCTTTTTCTCTAGAGGTACTGGTCCCACGACTCTCCGGAGATGAACAACTCCCTTGCTAGGCTAGTGTTCACCGCATGGGCCACCGAGCCTCTTCCAGAGTGCAAGGCGGGAATCGAACCCGCAAGCCGAAGGAGTGGGTCCAAAGCCAACGCTTTAGCCCCCACGACAAGTTAGGGTACAAGTTAGGGTAGAAACATAAAAAAGGCTTCGTCTAGACTCTAGTTGTCTCGAAAAATTGGCGGCTATCGAGCTGAAAAGAGAAGGGACAAGCCCCAAAATTTCAGAAAGACTAGCCAAACTTATGAAAAATATTGTTCTACTCATCCCGAATAAACCAAGATTACAACTTTTTTTCAATACATATCTGAAAACAAGTTTAATCAGTTCATCGACAATAGTATTCTATTGCTTATGTTTTTCGCTTGTAAGTAAATATTAGATTAGATATAGAATAATTTTTTTTAATATAAAGTTTTTTTTCCCATCTCAAGTTTCATTTCCTCATAGAGGATTAAGCCTTATTTTTTTCGAATGTTTGACTACTACGTAATTTTTAACAACATTTAGATATTTGCTGCATTCTTCCTACCGAACTGACACTCATACAAGATAAGAGAAGAATAGTAAACAATTAAACGATTTATTTGATTAGAACATTTGCCCTGCGGTTTATATATGTTGACTTGTGTCTCATTTGTATAATCCTTTGCAAATACAAGGAAGAATAGGAAGATATCACTCTCTTCAACTGAATTAGCAAAATTTCCCTGATGAAACTGTTCTGAATCACTTCAGTGAAACTTCCACTGAAAATTACTACAATTAAGTATTCACTGATATTCAGTGAACTATTACTAAAGTCATACTACAATCATTTTATAGCTATTTCAGGACTAAAATCTTATTTCAGTTAAAGAAAGTATACTTTTATTAGCAAAACAATTTGCATAAATGTTCTTCTTTTCTCACTTTTATGACTAAGTAGATTTATTAGAGTGATTAGAACGTTAATAATGACAATTTTTCTTTGATTCTCTTAATTAATTACAGACATGGAAAAATATTAATTCGCATTGCAATTTCTAACTGACTGTTTATTTATTCATTCATTAATATGGTAATTAATCCACGAAATAATGTCTGGCTTTTTACTAGCTCTCATTTTTCAATGGCATTTTTTTCGTAAATCATGAGTTTTTTATACTATTATAGATATGCACACGAAGGATGAGTTCACTTTGCACGTGCATTCATTGTTATGCCAGAAAACGCACGCATTGGAGTTTTTCTGTGTTATTTGAATAGGTTTGAATGAAGGCTTTGAAGCGAATGAGGAAATGAGTGAAGTTTAAAAAAATAATATTCGTGTCCCAATACAATTTTGGTAATTTCACAAAACTTTTGTGGGCTCAAGAAACTTTAGTTGATCGAACGAAAATCAAGTTTTTGTTATTTGAAACTTCTAAAGGTTTGTTGAAATACCCGAAATATTCTTTTGCTCATACACCAAGCAAATTTTAGGTTGTCCTTAAAATATTGTTCGTAGTGAATCTTCTATACTTATTGAAATCAAATCCAAATTTTGTAATTCTGTTGCGCTTACAGTAATTTTCAAAGTTGTATAATTCAGGCTGCCCAAAAAGCAAAAAGAGAAGCGTACAAGAGAACTTTGAACATCGCAGGTCTTAGCAATGAGGAAATAAGTAGACGTAGAAATGATTATA